>NW_012148653.1:2270866-2294126 GCF_000956105.1 Propithecus coquereli | reverse complement strand
GAATGATTATTATTAATATGGAATTTTGTGTTTATGAAAGAAACAAAATTTCAGGAAGCTGATTTACTACTAATGGAAAGTGTTGACTATTTTTTCCTTCAAAGCAGGAAAAGGAATGCGCAAACATGTAAGTGAAGGAAAAATCCAAGCAAATCTCTTATCTGAGTATGTACATTAATAATGTTTGATGGGCAAACTACTTCAGCAATTCTGCAATATTAATCCATCCTTCTTTATTCTACCACCAAAGCTATAACATTGATTACAGTATGTTTTAGGGGAAATAATCCCCTTATGCATAACAGCAATAATTCTTCCACTTTTTTTTTACTTTGCTGTCTTGGATCATCACAGTGACCTTTAATTCATTTTCTCTTGTCTGGTGTGCTTTGCAGACACTATGAAACCACTTTGTGGTGTCTATTGAGCTAAAGTCAATTAATCACAGGGTGACTTTTAAAATCAAGATTAATAATAGGTTATTTCATAGCCAGAATACTTGATTAAGATGGGCACATTTGTGGTTCTCCTCATGTCCAGAAATAATTTAGCCAAGTTCCAATATCTCAGACAACTTTTTTTCTCATATAATTTTCCCAGTGTGAACTGCTCAGCTTAAATGGACTTTCCTAACCTTCTATCATGGGTTCTCAGAAGGGTTGTACAAAATCACTTTCCTTGGCTACTGGGTACCCGTAGTTAGCTGCATCTTTGTAAGCCACATAGCATTGGCACCTCCTCAGAAAAGGTGGGGGAAGGAAGTGAAAAAATAACAGGAATTCTGTCTAAAAAGATAACAGCATCTTCCATCAACATTTTACACATCTCAGCCATGCCTGTGGTGGGAGTAAAAGGGTTCTTTTTTTCTCTCTAGTCTTGTTCCAAATTTTCTCTTCCTATCTGTCTGAATCCACTAATGTCCTTGGTGGGTGGATCCTAGTGTATTAGAAGATCCAAAGCATTTCATATTCATATTCTGCTTAACTATGTGATGGTACACTTTAGCAGTTTAGCAAAATGGCAAATCTGTTTGTTTAATAAACCATATAATGTGCTGCATCATCAATTGGATTTTGCCGTATCAACTAAGGGAACCAGTCTGCACTGATGAAGTTGAGTTTTACAGGTCAATGCACCATCGATATTAAGGAAATAAAGGACAACTATGTATATATATATATAGTAGCTAGGGGCTGAATACATTTTTTACAGTATTTCATTTGCTATTATAAGGAAGAATATAAGCTTGGTTACAGCTACCATAGAAATCAATTTTTAGGTTTTATTTTATTACTGCCTTTCTATTCCCCAGGTGTGCCTTTTCCTAGCATCTCCATCCTAAACACAATTGCCTCTGAAGTAGCAATATGTCTCTGAGTGGATGACAATTTCCAAATTCCACTCAGAAAATACAGTGCAAATCCTGATACAGCATAATGGAACTACCAGAAGTTGTTATGAGGCCAAATATTTTCTGCTCTCTACTCTCTTGAGATCTTAGAAGAACCTCTTTCTGGTAGCCTGGGCTTATTGAAAAGTGCTAGTTTATTTGGCATTAATCAGAAGATGTATGTCATCTCTCAACTCAACTCTCTCAACAGTGTGCTTTGTAAATTTTTAATCTGATGAAAACATGAGGTGGCTTTATTTTATAACAGCAATTCAGTTCATGATATGGAGACCACAGAAAGAATATAAAGCTGATATTCACTGCAAGAAAATTCTTGCCTCTTTAGTTCTTTGGGGGGAAATTTTGTTGTTAAGTTTATTGGAATTAATACTTATCTTACCTGTCAAACTGCAGTACCATCCAAGTTTCACCAGAGTGTCTAGAACAGACTGATTTGAAAAAGTACCTCTTCCTAAGTACAGTTTCGTTCTTCAGTCCCTGTATTCAGGAAGACATACCCATACAAGACTCTCTCCCATTGCTAGTTTAGACATATGACAGAGAACACTTCTTGTTGTTGCTAGTTATTTTATGATCATCTTGCTAAAGAAGTATTTAACTCTCATAAGTCTCTAAGATCTTTTATTGGTTAGATTCCATATACTGCTTTGAGTTCTGCATTTATGACCTAGTAAAGTTATGGCTTTTTACTCCTGGCTTACCAGAGCCCCGTCTTTGTGGAAAAAAAATAACAATAAATCATACACTGATGTAAAAATAGACATAATAATTATGGCTCATATAACCTATCTTTCTCAACATTTATTGGACCATGATAAGTGGTACCTCAATACCACATACCCCTTCAACCACCATCCAATATTTCTTATCCTCTTCATAACCAAACATCTTTTTTTCTCATATAATTTTGTTAGTTGAAATATAATTCACATACCATAAAATCTACCATTTTAAATTATACAATTCAGTGTTTTTTAATATATTCACAAAGTTATACAACTATCGCCACTATCTAATTCCAGAATATTTTCACCACCCAAAAAAGAAACCATGTACCCATTAGCAGTCACTCATCATTCTTCCTCCACACCCCTCACTCCTGGCAACTACTAATATACTTTCTATTTCTATGGATTTGCCTATTCTGAATGTTTCACATAAATGGAATCAAACAATATGTGGCTCTTTGTGTCTGGTTTCTTTCACTTATCATCAAATTTTCATGGTTCATCCATGCTGTAGCCTTAGTACTTTATTACTTTTTTATGGATGAATAATATTCATTGTAAGGATATACCATTTTTTATGCATTTATCATTGATGAAAATTTACATTGTTTTCATTTGGGGGCTATTATGAATAATGCTGCATAGTCAGTCATCTTGATAGAGTTGTCTACACTTCACTAACCTTTATCTCCTCATTTCCTATTTACTCTTCGACCCACTCCAATTTGACTTCTAATCACTCTCCTGAAAAGACTCTCTCTGGTGTCACCAATGATGGTTATACCACCAAATCTAAACCATTTTTCAGTTTGATACTGTAGACCATGTCCCCCTTTCCCTTGATATGCATAGCACCACACTCTCTTGGTTTTTCTCCTACCGCCATGGCTGTTCCTCCTTTGTTTCTTTTGCAAACTCACCTTTTCTCCTTGGACAATAAATGTGGAGTTTACTCAAGGCTCAGTCCTTGGCCACCTTCTCTTTCATTCAAAAGTCTCTTCCTTGGCAATGCGATCTCCACATATGCCTTTAAGAATCATCTATGTGCTTTTAACAAATTGAGATAGATAGGTTATAAGAGCCGTAACCATTATTTCTATTTTCTTTTCCTTTTTATATCAGAGTATGATTCACTGTTTTTTTCCCATAAAAAGGGTGCTATGGTAAGCCAATATATAATAAATATAAATAAATTTATGTTTATAAGTTAGATTTCTGAGCTGTATACCACTGGCATAGTTTTAAAGGTATCTTTATCTAGTTAAGGCCAGCCTCATTTTTCCCCCCTGAATATGGGATCATCTTTCAGTTTTCATTTTCTTAGTGAATAACTTTCATTACTTACCCAGCTTGACAACGTGCAAAATAAGGAATCTTTCTGAAAGGTAATAGTGGAGTAGTTAACAGCTCTGAAGACTGGCTGCCTGGGTTCAGATCCAAGGTCTACACATATTACCTGTGTAAACTTGGAGAAGTCACTTAACCTTTCTGTGTCTGATACCTCATCAGTAAGATAAGTACTCCCCACATTGTTGAAATGATCACATGAATTTAAATGCAGTATAGATTTTAGAATCATGTGTGGCATGAGATAAATACTTTAAATATTCACTATTTTCTCTCTGCCTCATCTCCTATCTCTAATTCTTTTCTTCCTAAGTAGTTCTCAAATTCTTCAACTCTCCTCCACTTCCACCACCCTGTAACAAACTCCTATTACCATTCACTTAGATTCCTTGGTGTCCTCCAAAATGCTTACCACACTCTGGCCATATCTTTTCAAAACACAGATATGATCATATTAAAAATTCTCCAATAGATAGACACAAACACATAGGCCTGCACATGTATGCACACATATGCACACATACATACACATAGGTTGCCCCTACTTTAAATATAAAGGCCCCAATCCCCTTACTTTAAATATGAAGGCCAAATCTGTAGCCTGGCCTGGTGTATTAGTTTTCTAGTGCTGCTGTAACAAAATCCCACAGACTAGGTGGCTAAAACAACAGAAATTAATTTTCTCGCAGTTTTGTAGGCAATAAGTCTGAGATCAAGGTAGATGGGGTTGGTTCCCTCTGAAGGCCATGAGGGAAGGATATGTTCCAGCCCTCTTTCTTTGGCTTATAGAGGACCATCTTCTTACAGTGTCTCTTCACATTGTCTTCCCTCTATGCATGTGTCTGTGTCCATATTCCCCCTTTTTTATTAGGACACATGTCATATTGGACTAGGGGCACACCCTACTCCATTATGACCTCATCTTAACTAATTACATATGAAATAACATTATTTCCAAATAAGGCCACATTCCAAGGCAGGGGTTAACACTTCAGTATATGAATTTGAGGGGAATGGGGCACAATTCAACTCCTAACATGCTTAGTCCTCTGCCTACCTCTCCATCCACATGTATACTTCATGTTTTCTCAGCCTTTCCACTAGCCATCCACGTGGCCTTCTTTTAAATGGGCCACCATCTTCTCACCTCCCTAGAACCCTTTCTAAATGATATTTCTTCAGCTGGAACACTCCTCATCCCATGCCCCATACACACATAAGCCATTTTGCCTGGCTTGTTTCTGTTTATCATTCAGATTTCAGGTCAATGTCACTTAGTAAGGAATTCTCTCATCTCCTAGGCTAGGTCCATTAGATTATGACTCTATCAAAGAACATGACCCCTAAAGCATTTATCTGAGTTTCCAATTGTATATTCATTGCATGTTCTTTTTTTTTTCCTCAGTGATGCCTATTTCACCCTTAATGGTTTGTCTTACTTACCCTTTGATCTGCAGATCCTTTTGAGGATATAATAGGAACTCAGTCAGTATTTTTTAAATCCAAACATTACTTAAGTATGTTATTTTGACAAATCAGGATCTTTACTATTCACTGTAAACAGCTACTTTTTTCTTGATTTTTAACACCTCATTTCCTCTAATAATATTGCATGCACCTTGAAATCCTTTCACTTGACTGTGTCCTTTGCTTGAGGGAAGGTTTGAGAAAGGACACATTTTGCATCAGGTGATCTATTCCCAACACAGAGAAGTTGAAATGAATGGTTCTTCTTTGTTAGATATTTATAATGTGGGCTGACTATTATGTCCAAGGTGATTTCTAAGAAAAACAGACAATTACAGTCAAGCCCATAGTTCTATCCTCTGGAATTCTGAACACATGTATGATGGCTATTATGTGTATGTGTGTGTACATTTTGACTTTCTCAGAAACATAGAATTCAGTCTCTAAAAATGCAATCGAATGTGAAATTTGTAACTAGAACCTGATTGCCTTAGTTGCAATCCCAGCTTCTACACTTACTACCTGTGCAACCTGGAGTAAACTGCCTGATGAACTAATAGTGTTTAGCTTGTAGGGTTACTATAAAAATTACATGAGCTAATACTTGTACCTGGCATGTGGTAAGCACTAGATAAGTCTTACCGGGTAGAAGGAGGAGAAGGGAAGGAGAAAGAATAAGATTAGTAGAATTAGGAGTAGTGATATATATAAAGAAGTATCCTACCAGCTAGAATGACACATTTTACCCTTTTGTATACTTCATGAGAAAGAAGTCTCTTCTGGTCACCTTTGCATCCTCAGGACTTGGCACCATGCCTGGCACAGAGTAGATGCTCAATAAATATTTGTTAGGTGAACATTAATTCATTTTTTTTCTTCTTTCATTTCTTAATTCATCTATAAAGAGTTGCTTCCATTGTTTTATGTTTAGTTGTTTATGCTTATTATACCAGTGGCTATTTATACTGCTCTGCAGGTCTGGGAAAACATTACACTTTTAATTTAATTTGGATGTTGATTTGTCATCAAGACTTACTGAGCCTTTCAATATATGCCCACTTGAGACAAGTATATAGGATGTTCATTAGTACTCAAATACAGTTGATACATATTTTATAACTTAAGGTACACCTGCTTTTTAACATCTACGTGTGAATTAGCATACGAAGATATGAGTAATTGTTTTAATGAAAATTTCACCTCTGCACCACTCTACTCTGACTTCATTGTGAATGCAATTAGGTTTGCCATAGTCATTTCCCTGTGAGCCTGTAGATAAGGCATGGAAAAAATTATTTCTTTTGCTATAATCCTCCTGCTTAAATATGATAGGAAAGCACCAATGAATTTAATACCATTAATGTTCTCTCTGCACTGGAGCTCTTTAAAAATCATGAAATATTATATAATGTCTTTTTTATTAAAATATTGACATTGTTTCAAAATGTGCATTTTAGAGTTTTATATGAGTTCTTACAACATATGGATATATTCTTCATTTGGTCTTTCAATTAACATGATGATAAAGACAAAATGCTTATTTCTGCTTCCAGTGTGTTATGTCCCTACCACTAGTCACATTTTTCCTATAATAATTCATCACATATTCTGAAATTATTTATGTAAATAGTTTCTTTTAAATTATTCCATTAGTATACATCTAATGATGGATGCCTACATATCATAGAAAAGTTTTATTTTGGAAACTTAGTATATTTTAGTTTAGTTAGAATGCAATAGAATTAAAGAATGGATTTTAAAAATGATTCATTTTAGAGTTACTGTATTCAAATATTGAAGCACTTTAGGACTCATAAGGGCATCTGTGTCTTGTGTAATGAAGCAGCCAGGATAGAATAAAACATAAAAGCAGACACCAAGGTCATTACGTAATCTGGATGTATTAGCCATCCAACTTCCTGAAGGTCAGGAACTGAACAAGATTTCTCAAGGTACCCACAAATTCTATGAGTCCATGATTATAAGGCTATTGAGCATAACAGGAGACAAGATGGTCATGTGGTTGAAAATCATATAGAATTAAAGGTTAGCTCACAATAAAGGCAAAAACAACATGTGGGTCAGAAATTTCAAGAGTGAGTGAGTGGAGCTAAGATATTTTGTGAATGGCATCACTTCATCTTTTATAAGGTAACCCCAAACATGTTTCTCTGTGTACTTCTATTGTAAATGTATGGTTCTGTTAACACACTTACCATGTTACATTATTGTCATGTATTTATGTGATGTAAATTGTTGTAGGTAATTCTTGTTCATCTGTTCTCTGTAGGACCTAGCAGGGTATCAGGTACAGTATATATATGTATCAATAATCATTAGATTAATGAAATAAAAAATTAAAAGTGTTATACCACATCAGCAACAAATGACAAGTTCAAAAAGGTCATTTTATTCCAAGCATTTGATGACTTAGTGTTAACTGATTTTTATAGTCCATTGTAAGTTTCAAGAGCTGTATAAAACAGGCTGTATAAAACACATCCCTGAACTTAACACTGTAGCTGCAACATACCAGGCACTCAAAAACACTTGTTGAAAAAATAAACCAATAATTGTAATAGCTTTCATTTATATAGAGCTTCCTATGTGCCACACATTGTTCTGGGCACTTTAAATATATTAACCCATTTAATTTTTACTCATGTTCTTAACTATAATACACAACATGGGCTCTCTACATGGTATAGATCAGCTACACTTTCAGTGAATCTGTGACTCCATTTGAAAATGGAAAAAATAGGAGTGATCTCCTAGGATGTTTTGTGAATATTGGGTGAGACAGTGATTAAAGCATGCTTGGCCTAGTGTCTGTCATAGCAGAAGTGCTCAAGATATTTTTACTATTATGACTATTATTATGGCTACCATTAACCATTTCCTCCAATAGTTGGCACAAGGCAGGTTGTAAAATTCAGTGGGCCAGAATGGAGAAAGCTAATGCTGTTTGTGTAATCAGTTATTTCATGTGTTTACACTTCTGCCCTTCATCTTTGCACGCTCATAAGCGTACTCCATCTTCTATTCCTATGTCATATGGCATTTAACTATTCCTTGGTATATGTAGACACTATAGATTTGATTAGATTGAAAACAAAGATGATAATAGCTAACACTTACGCCAGTCACTCTTCTAAGTACTTTATTTCATATTAACACAACAACCCAATGAGGTAAGTACACTATTATTGCCCCTATTTTATAGATGAGAAAATTGAGGTACTGAGAAGTTATGAGAAACTATGTGATTAATAAGCTAGTAAGTGTTGCAGCTGCTAGGTAAACCCAGGACATTTGGCTACAGAGTCACTGTGCCATGTTGCTCAGTACATTTAAAACATCTGCACCAAAAAAGAAATCATAAACAAAATTGAAAATAGATGGCAGAGTGGGAAGTTGAATTTAGCAGAAAAAATAATTTGTACCCAATATACATAATGATGTCCAACAAATCAAAAGGACAAACAACAAATGAGTAATTCACAGAAGAAATACAAATGGTTAAAAATAACATGAAGAACCTCACTAGCATTTAGATACATGCAAATTAAAACAAGATAATTTTGCACTGAGAAGATAAGCAAAAATTTAAAAAAGAAAGGAAAGAAAACAAAGAAAATAAAGCAAAAAAACGAATGATTGTTAGTGTTACCTACTCAGTGTCTACTTGATATGTCCACAGTGATATCCAATGGTTACCATAAATTTAACACACCCAAAATTGAGCATCTGATTTCCCTTCATACCTGCTCTTTCTGCAGACTTCAAAAAATGTCAGCTTCATTCTACTAGTTGCTTAGGGCAAAATCATTAGAGCCATTCTTGACTTCTCTCTTCCTCACAACTTACATGAACCCATAAACAAATTCTCTCAGCTCCATTTTAAAAATCCTACCACATCGTTCACCACCTCTACTCTCGCCTCTGTGGTCCTGTGACTGAATGGCTGTTACCCGCCTCACATATCCCCCTGCTTCAGCCCTTGCCCTCCTGCAGTCTTCCATTCAGTGTGCCTCAGCATGCCAGGCCTTCCTTTGTATCTCAAGGCAGATCATCTCTCCTCTGGGCTCAGAATACCCCCAAGGGCATTCTATCTGACTAAAAGTAAATAGGAGTCCTTACCATGATCTCTGAGTCCCTGCAGACTCAACTCTACCCTCTTCCCCTCACCCCGCGCCCCGCCTCTCTCACCATATTTTCTATCGCTCTTCTCCCAGGTCCTCCTCTCCAGCCACAATGACTGCCTTGTTCTTCCTCGTAGATGCCTTCTCATCTGCTTGTCTCTCTGCCTGGAGTGTTCTTCTCTTAGAGGTCCATGCAGTTCACATCACTGCCTCCCTATCTCAGGTCTCTTAAAGTGTCACTATCTGAGCAGAGCTCTCCCTACTGATTCTGCCTAAGACAGCATCCTGTCCTCACACTCTTCACTCTCTCTTGGCCTTCCCTGCACTTTTTTGCTTCATTCTACCTGACATTTTATCTACTTAAGTTGTTAATTTGTTTGTTCTCTGCTTCCCCCATCCTTCCTGTCCACTGACTATAGGGTGGGAGTTTTTTTTTTTTTCCTTCTCACTAATGTATTCTCGGAATTAGCCCTTAGCATATAGTATCTCTTAAATGAACAAAAGAATATTCAGTATCACAAATGTTGCAAAATGTACAGGGGAGTAAATTTTCACAACTTTCTCAAAGGAATATTTGCTAGCTACTATGTGTGACAATTTAAAATGCATATAACCTTTGACCCAATTATTCTACTTCTAATTTCCTCAGAAAACAAAAAACACAGAGGGTGAAAGATGAATACGCAAAATTAGCTATTTCAGCACTGTTTTCAATGGGAAAATTGTCAACAATCTTGATGAATGGTTAAAAAATAAATGATCATTTATTCTATAGCATATTATGCTTCTATATTTAAAAGAATGAGGTTGATGTCTGTGTGCTGTTATCAAAGGATCCCTACACTGTATTTTTATGTTAAAAAAGTAAGCTGAAAAAATAATGTGTATGGAATACTTTGCCTCCTAGACTCATAGAATCTCTTCCTCCATGAACACTTCCTCTTTTGCCAAGCAATTTTCCTCAAGTGTAGTTTCAGACACTCAGAGTTCCCACTATATTCCGTTCATTCCAACTCTCTGCACTAATGACAGTCCCATTTCTCTTAAAGTTCTTAAAGTAGTTTCATTATTTGTTCTATAGATTCTACCTGACTCACCTCTCACCTCTCTCTAGTTTGGCTTCAAGCCAACTACTTTACAGAAATCAGTCTTTCTTTGCCCTTCCACGTTTCCTTGATCACTAACAAATGTACAGTGACCACTTCTTGTCCAAAATGAATAGCTTCATTTCTGTTCTATGTATTTCTGACATTGAAACTCCATTTAGTACCATTGGTTCCAATATTTACTTTTTGGAGGTAATGAACTAGACAGTTTGTTGAATAGTTAATTGAACCATGACAATGTATATGCATGCATGTTTTGTATGGACCGATTGATCTATCTATCTACAAATTACAATAGAAGCTGGATTTGCAGCATCAGTTCTGACCAAAAGAATGTGCCAATCTACTTGTCCTCTTTTGATGTTTTTCTATGCTTGTTCTCATTAGAAAGAATAAAATTGTTTTAAAAGAAAGCTAAAAATTCTACTCATCGTGTTAAAAGGACTTATATGGGCCAATCTAGAAGGGCTCATACTAGCCAAAGATGAAATCACTTAAGGCCAATAAAAAAAAAATTCTTCTCATTATATCACTTAATACAGTCTTTGTGTTGGCACTTTTGCCTTTGATGGATATAATTTCAACCATAATAACATGTATAATTAAAGTTTCAACCTTTTTCGAGCTACTTATTTTTTAGGGGGGCATGAGAGGTGGAATATTTGGAATATATCTATATATATATCTATATATATAGATATATTTTGAGACAGAGTCTGGCTCTGTTTCCCTGGCTAGAGTGCCGTGGCGTCAGCCTAGCTCACAGCAACCTCAAACTCCTGGGCTCAAGCGATCCTCCTGCCTCAGCCTCCTGAGTAGCTGGGACTACAGGCACGTGCCACCATGCCCGGCTAATTTTTTTTATATATGTATTTTTAGTTGTCCAGATAATTTCTTTCTATTTTTAGTAGAGACGGGGGTCTCGCTCTTGCTCAGGCTGGTCTCGAACTCCTGACCTTGAGTGATCCGCCCGCCTCAGCCTCCCAGAGTGCTAGGATTACAGGCGTGAGCCACCACGCCCGGACTATTTGGAATGTTTTTAATAAAGGTCATCCATACTTTATGTATAAAAGTAAATATAGAGAAGTAAATTTTTAAAAAATCAGTTGCAATCTTATCATTTCTACATACCTATTAATAATTTAATGTATATTATCTTCTTTCCTTCTTTCTTCTAATGGAATCTATTTTACCACCTTATATTTTAATAGTACATAATAATTAATGTCATAAACATAATAGTTTACTATTGCATATATTTTCATGTTATTGTTTTATGGGTGAATGAAAATGCCATTTTAAATCTTAAATGTTTACTTATTCCAGTGGCTTTCTTAGTTTTGCTTTCTTTGTTGCAGAAGCAAACATTAATAGCATTTGTCCTAAGAACAAATTATACTTAGTGACTCAGTCTATTTTATGTATGATCCACTTTTGAATTTTGTTGATGTTGAATTGGTAGATGTTTGATGGCAGATAACAAACTAAAATATTCAAAAATAAGCCAATAATTTAAATTTGTTTTTATATTCTCTGCTTCATTTGGCTAAAATGAATATATCTTTACTGACTAGATAAAATGATAGTCATTTGTCAATTAATGATAACCTTTGAGGCTTAGTATAGAAGAAAATATATTGACAAATGGGAGGCATATGCCAAAGCTTTTTGCATTAATTACATCAGTATGATAAATTTAGTCACTACACTTCCTTCAAAATTCATTCACATAGGCCAATAAACCTTCAGTCATTTCAAAAAAGTAATAACATCTAATAGTCCAAGGCATTAGCAATCCATGCATCCTCTGTAACAGACAGGGTGTTCCAAGAATTTTGGCAAAGACTCACACTTGAAGACCAAAGCACTAAAAGCTCAGAGAGCTGACAGCAGTTGCTTGATTAGCTGAAATAGAGGTGCTGGTCTGGAGAATCTGTCCTAGGGTGTGTAAGCCCTGCATGGCCTGCTTCCAAGGAGAGGACTGACTGGAAGAGATTTGGATGGCGGGATGTGGTATTCATAAAGAGAGGCCATTCCATCTCTACTTCACCTCTCATTTGGGAGAGGAAGCAGTGCTTTCTGGGCGTAGCTGTTGACTGGGCTGGTTGTTCCTGTTTCCTGCCTCCTGGAGACCAACTACCATTCAAGAAAAGCAACTACCCTGATGTGAGATGTCTATCCATGTAGTCATGACAGTAGATAACTGAATCACAACATCTTTGTGAATTATCTCATCAAGGTCTGTAAATATTGGCAGGCAAATTGACTCAAGAAAGCCTGGGCTCCTGGGACAGAGAAACAAGTAAAAGAAGAGGGAGGAAGAGGAAGACATTTATATATATACACTTCACATTTAAAAAAAAAATTAACCAAGAATGCATTAGCATTCATTATATATTTTAAAAATGTTTTTATTTTTCTCTATCATATAAGTAATGCGTGATGGGTATGGAACAATGAGAAATAAACATAAATAAAACCATCCATGTTCCTTCCACTCATAATTAACCAGTGTGAACTTGGAATATAACCTTCAAGGCATCTTTCTGTTCAATATATGTGAATATGTCTGACTATACTTACGTGATTAGCACAGGCAGTATGGAATAATAATGAAGACCAAGGCTCTGGAGCCAAACTGCACAGGTTTGAGTCTCAGCATTCGCCTCCCCCCACACCCCTTATGAGCTTTGTGGCATTGGCTAACTTTCTTAACCTCTCTGTGTTTTATACATATGGGTATGATGCTGGTATTTATCAGTCATATGATTGTTATTAGGATATTTAATCACTTTAGACATCTTTAAACTTTCTAAAGAACTTAAAATATGCCTGGCACATAGTATGCACAAAATCAGTGTTTATTAAATACAATAATTACATTAAAAATCAAATCATAGGAAACAGCATTTTAAAACATGCTTCTTTCACTTAAGAATATAGAATAAAATTTGTCATCAAAAATACTTATCTATGGTATTCATGTTAAAAAGCTTCATAGAATTTCATTATATGGATATAACATGGTTCCCTATTTTCAGACATTTATGTAATTTCATTTTTTGCTTATAATGCATTTTAACTTTTATTATTGGAGTTTTCAAACATGCAAAGTTAGGTCAAATGGTATAGTGAACACTCATGTACCCATCACTCAGGTACAATCATTAGCAACACATGGTCAATATTTATAATGTACTTTAAATACTCCTTTTAATCCATTGATTTTGATAAAATTAAGATAATGATTTTAAAGTGTAGGAGCTTCCACATCTTAAGCAAACAATATTAGGTATTTGTGTTTATGTTAGAAAGGCACAATTTGCTCTGTCCTCAAGATAATAGCTTGTATCAGATGTCAAAGTTAAAAAGGTCAGTTCCCCTTATTCAACTCCAGTGAACTTCCTTCATTATATCTTATTTCCTTCTGATATATCTGAGAAGAAAATGGAATAATTTAGGAGATGCCAGTGGGATAAAACACTGTATTCCTAAATATAGCGCAATTTTCAGAGCTATTTTAGCCAGTGTAATTGAAATCCTCTTGTTCTCTACTGACATATTTTGGAAGCCCATATGTTTGGAGTCTGAAATCTGATTCCAAAAATGATATAAAGCCTCTTGAACTCAGAGGAGAGTTACTGAACTGAATTAAAATGGGCAAAGGGTTCAGTGAACTTAGGGAAGTATGTATGCGCTTCCACATGAATTAATTTCACTATCTGTCCTGGAAAGTATCGTATGCAGGTAGCCAGTGTGAAAAATATCAAGTCAGTGCCTTCCATGTGTTACCATGTTAGGGTCAAGGCCATAAATTCTAAGATGATATTTTCTAGGCAAATTTATTTCTTTGGAGTTACAGTAGTATGTTCAGTACCACACAGAAAGAAGTTAAAATTATAGAAGGGAGATAAGCTCCCCTAGTCAGACTACAACTGTGAAGCTATAACTAATAGCTATTAAAATAGAAATAAATTGTTCTTATGACACATGATATAAACATTTAATATTGTGAGTTCTAGCAGAGAGTATTATATTCGTCCATTTATTAAAAAATATTGAGCACCTACTTTGTAACTGGCACTGTTCTGGGTGCTGGGGATAAAACATTTCTCCTATTGGAGCTTACTTTACATGAAGAAAGACAGCTACACAATGTCTCAGTCCGTTTTTTTTTTAATTAGCTTGATTTAATCATTCTACAATGTATGTATATAGCAAAATATCCTATCGTACCCCATAAAGAGGTGATATCTCATTGTGGGTTTTTTTAGGCTCTTCTCTTTTATTTATTTATTTTTTTAAATATTTTTATTTTTTAATTTTTTTTTATTTCAGCATATTATGGGGGTACAAATGTTTAGGTTACATATATTGCCTTTGCCCCACCCAAGTCAGAGCTTCAAGTGTGTCCATCCCCCAGACAGTGCGCACCGCACCCATTAGGTGTGAATATACACATCCCCTCCTGCCCCCTCCCATTTGCCCGACGCCCAATGAATGTTATTCCTATATGTTCACTTAAGTGTTGATCAGTTAAAATCAATTTGATGGTGAGTACATGTGGTGCTTGTTTTTCCATTCTTGTGATACTTAGGAGAATGGGTTCCAGCTCTATCCAGGATAATATAAGAGGTGCTATGTCACCATTGTTTTTTGTGGCTAAGTAGAACTCCACGGTATACGTATACCAGTGGATTTATTAATCCACTCATATATTGATGGGAACTTGGTTTGTTTCCACATCTTTGCAATTGTCAATTGTGCTGCTATAAACATTCTAGTGCAGATGTCTGAGTACATGCAGTGCTTGCTTTTCCATTCTTGTGATACTTCACTAGTCCGTTTTATGTTGCTGTAACAAAATACTGCAGACAGGATAATTTATAAAGAAGTTTATTCAGCTCACAGTTCTGGAGGCTCAGAAGTTTAAGAGAATAGTACTAGCATCTGGTGAGGGCCTTCTTGCTTTGTCATAACATGGCAGAGGGCATCACATGATGAGAGGGTAAGGGTGTGTCAGCTCAGGTCTCTCTTCTTCTTATAAAGCCACCAGTCTCATCATAGGGGCCTACACCGATGACCTTATCTAATCCTAACTATTAATACCTCTCAAAGGCCACACCTCCAAATACCATCAACATGAATTTGAGAATTGGGTTTCAAACACACGAAATTTGGGGAACACATTTAAACCATAGCACACAAGGAACAAATAAGTAAATATTACATTAGATCATAGTAAGTGCAATGAAGACTAATGAAGCAACATAAAGAGGGTAGGGGGTACCAGAGGTGAAGAATGAGTATTGTTATTTTAGATACAGTGTTCAGAGAAGAGACTGACATCTGAGTAGAGATTTAAAGAAAGTGAGCAAGTGAGCCAAGTGAAAAATCCGAGTCAGAGGAAAAGGGAAGAGCAAATGTCCTGAGGCAGGAACATACCAGGGGTATATTTCACTTAAGGTCTCTGCTTTCATGGCCCTTCCCTTTTAGTGCAAGACAGAACACAAAGCAAATGCAAAACAAATAAGATATAATCAGGTCAAGGTTAGAGTGTGAACAATGGGGGAAGGAAAAACATTAGGTAGGATAATCAGGAGACTTCTCTGGAGAGATGATCATTAATCTCAGACTTAAATGATTAGCTACAAAATCAGTATCTATAGAATCACTGAAGGATTAACCCACACTGAAGCTAATAACCACTGGGTAACCTTTTTACTGAATTTGAGAATTAGATTATGATTCTGAAGCTCTTTTGATATTGGAAAAACCATGTTAGAATTTTTTGTTAGAAAGTTCAAATACTGTTTTCTGAAACATGGTCCTACCTAATGGTAATTGCACTTTAGATAAATACCTAGAATGAGCTACAGAAGTATTTTACTTTAATATGTGAATATTAAAGTATACATTATGAAATGAAAGACAAATATTCCTTAGCCTATAGTTTTGGCTTTATTATCCCCAAATGAGTAGAAACTGAATGATGCAATTGGCAAACCACATAAAACTGTGTTTAAGAGATGTCTATTATTAATAATACTTGGGTGAATAATAATAATAGCTAGCATTTGTTTGAATGCTTGATGTATGCCAGGTGGGGTACTAGGGATTTCACAAACATTAATTCATTTACAACTCACACACCTCTGCAAGGCGGGTAACATTATTGTCACTCTTAAGTAGCTTAAGTAAGTGTCTAAGAGGATTTTCTCTTGGGTATATGTGATTTCAAGTTCTTTGCTCCTAAACCCCATTTTTTCATTGTGGGAATCGTATCACAGGACTCTGTTCCTTCCCGTGACTCTCCTCCATGGTGTCTACTGTGCTCCAATGTTATACCTTTCATAAACAAATCTTCTTTCTATCCTAAAGCCTTTTAAAAATTAACCCTAAAATTAACCCTTGCACCTTATACCCTGTGATTTTTGTGGTCAGTGTCTATTCTTGTCAAAATCATGAATCAGGGCAAGTTTCTTCTTGATATCATCACACTTCTTTGAAGTTATCAAGCTTTTAGTTCTCATTAGGCAGACCAGGCCCTGGCTACTCAAAGTGAGAGCAGAAGCCAGCAGCATCAGCATCATTCCCAAATCTGCAGAATAAGAGTCTGTGTATTAACAAGATCCCCAGGGAATCTGTAGGCACATTAAAGTTTGAGAAGCTCTACGTTAGGCCAGCATCAGCATCACTTGGGACCTTGCTAAAAATGAATTATTTGTACCAGAAGCTTTGGGAGTGTAGCCCAACAATCTGTGTTTTAATGAGCCCTCTAGGTGATTCTGATGCATGCTCCTTCTAGAGAGTTAGTCTCTGGGGATTGAGATAAGCAATAGCAACCTGTTGCAACAGATCAGTGGTTCTCAACACTGCTTGCATATGAGAATCACCTCGAAAGCTTGTAAATTGATCTGAATGCCCATGTTCCATTCCAGACCAACTACATTCCAATTTCTGCAGGGTAAGACCATGGCATTAAGGGGTGTTTGTCTGTTTATTTCTTTGTTTTTTTTTTTTTCCTCTAAGCTCCCCAGTGTTAAAAATCACTGCTGTAGAATTAGAAGATCAATGTGCTCTCAAGGGATTTACTTTTCAGAAGAATTTGAATCCCCTAAAAATAGTACCCAAAAGACTAATTTAAAAACCTGAGTTGCCTTCGTTGACTGTACATCTGCCACTTTTGCTCTCCAGCATGACACTGTGTCTCTCTAATTCTATTTCCTCATCTTAAAATACATAAGAGGGAAAATAGGGCTGGGCACAGTGGCTCACGCCTGTAATCCTAGCACTCTGGGAGGCTGAGGTGGGAGAATTGCTTGAGGTCAGGAGACCAGCCTGTGCAAGAGCGAGACTCTGTCTCTACTAAACAGAGAAGAAATTAGCCAGATGTGGCGGCATGTGCCTATAGTCCCAGCTACTCAGAAGGCTGAGGGAGGAGGATCGCTTGAGCTTGGGAGCTTGAGGTTGCAGTGAGCAATGATGATTCCACTGCACTCTAGCTGGGGTGACAGAGCGAGACTCTGTCTCAAAAAATACATACATGCATAAATAAATAAAATAAAAAACAGGGAAAATAATACCTTCTGTATTCTCCTTGAGCTATTGTTGGGATGAACAAATGAATGTGAAAGTAGACATTGAGAATTCTCAAATGCTATGAAAATATAAGATTTCAATTTTGTTATGCCCAGTATTGCACTTTCTTGAACAGTTGAGGTATATCTGGGTGTGGGATGTAGCTCTTCTCTGACATGTAATTATGTGCATGTGGCCAGAAATTCTCAGATATCATGGAGACTATAGCTTTTCATTTGTTCAAAGTGTTAGGTGAAAAAGTGCCAAAGAGATTCACTGGGGACAGCCTATGAAAAAGAAGCTTCCTGTGAAATTTTAAAGAAAGGGGATATCTATTCTGACAGTTCAGGAAGTCCAAATCTGTATTTCTCAAACTTTAATGTTAAATAGGTAATTCTGATTCAGTGAGTCTAGGATGAGGGCTGATATTTTGCATTTCCAACAAGCACCCAGATGATGGCGATAGTGTTGATCCATGGCCCATAGTTTGAGTAGTGAGGGGCTAGATTAACATACACAATAATTAGGCCTGTTATTATGCAGATGCCAGTGAGATTAATGAATCCTGCCTGTGTTAACATTCATGAGTCTTTCCTGGACATTTTTCTACTCTTTTTACCCTTATTGCCTTTGTTCAGATAGGTCCTGCACCTCTTCTGTCTTGCTTACATATAATAGAGGATATTTTATATATCTACATCCAGCTGTAAGTCTCTAACTATAAGCAATTGTTTTTTAGAGTTTTGAAATACAGTATTCATATCATAAATTGCCTCTCCCAATCTTCTTTTATCTCTGTAATTCCATTTGCCCTTCTTTTTGAATTGGGCTGTGAACATTCTGTTCTTGCCAGATCAAATGAATCCATCAAAGAGAATCTGATTCCTTTCTGATTCAAGAATCTGATTCAAAATGTATTGAATTAGATATGTACAAGTGTTGCTCATGAAGAAAAAGAGAAAAGAAGATGAGATAGGAGTGCATACTATTGATTAATGTAGTCACAGAAAAACAATGGTCAATATGATGCAAGCTTTTTGCAACTGTAATAGTCGTATGCTGAGGACTATGAAAAAAAAACTGAGTCGGGTACCACTGTAAGTGTTTACTGCCTGGTGTTACACTTTTCTCTGGATAAAATAATCCAGTTTTAGTGCTTTAGCAATAAAATGCTAAAGAACACTCCTATGTGATACTTAAAGGAGGTAATCCAATCTATCCAGTCTAATGGTTTGCTATAGTTATTAAGAAGGACATAGGATGTCCTTGTAAGAATTAGAAAAAGGAACCACCTCTTCTGGTAGATATGTAGCTCACTGAGTGGAGCATGGGCTGGATTTCCATAGCAGTCATTCCTTGGCTAGGTCCTTTGTGCAGGACATAGACTTCACACCTGATAATGACTATTGTGTAAGCCCTTTCTGGTGTCTTCTTTCTCATATGTCATTTTACCAATTGTTCTTTGGCTTTTGCTTTATGCAACTGTCTTTTCCCCCCTTTCATCCTTAGTCTCCCTAAAGTCTTCCCAATTTTTTCCACAAGGGTGTCTAGATCAAATCTAAGTCCTTTCCTAAGCCTGTATCTCTAAAATTCACAATTCAACAAAGACAGACATTCCTGAGTCACATGGCCCATCTCCATACATTAGATCATATATAGGCCTTACTGATACCTGCACACACAGAATTGAGGGAAATTTATAAGAGACTTTAATTTCAATTATTTAAATTTCCTCTGATAAATTTTTGATTCTGATGTCAACTACTAAAATTTCATAGTTAAAATAGCACACGAAATAATGGTTGTGCAGATACTTAGTAGTATAGGCTTAACACTGTGTAATAGGAGATGATTTCACTAGGCCTATGGTTTCTTATATAAAAGGTACTTCTTTAATGATCTGTACAGCTAACAGAATAGCATTTGGGTGGATAATGCTATTCTTTTCCATGCTCTATCATTCAGGTCTCAATTTAATTGTCACCTTGTTAGAGAGAACTTCCCTGACCCTCAAAGTTAAAGAAGTTCAAAAATCACCTTAATTCTCTATATAGCATTTCTTTCTTTTTTTTTTTTTTTTTTTGAGACAGAGTCTCACTCTGTTTCCCGGGCTAGAGTGAGTGCCATGGCGTCATCCTAGCTCACAGCAACCTCAAACTCCTGGGCTCAAGCGATCCTCCTGCTTCAGCCTCCCGAGTAGCTGGGACTACAGGCATGCGCCACCATGCCCGGCTAATTTTTTCTATATATTTTTAGTTGTCCAATTAATTTCTTTCTAATTTTAGTAGAGATGGGGTCTCGCTCTTGCTCAGGCTGGTTTCGAACTCCTGAGCTCGAACAATCCGCCCGCCTCGGCCTCCCAGAGAGCTAGGATTACAGGCGTGAGCCACCGCGCCCGGCCTCTATATAGCATTTCTTAATCTCTGATACCATAAGGTGGATTCACCCTTGTTTTAGCTGTTTTTCTGGCTTTCCCAACTTTGGGAGAGCAGGAGACTTCTCATTTTATTGTTGTATCACCAAATGTCTGCAACAGTTCCAGGCATGTTACGTAGGTACTCAAAAATTGTTAAATAAATGAATGAATATGTGGTCAACTTATTAAAAGTAAAACTTTTTAAAAATAAGTCCTAAAATAATTTGAAAAAAATGGAAGTGGGTCACCAAGTACCATAAATAATGTACCTAGTATGATTTTGTATTTCAAAAAGCAAAATAGGCAAGACATTGTTCTTCCTTATTTTTCTTTCTTTTATAATATTTTCCTTTTATTACTCTACAACATACTGACTTTTCCTTTAGTAAAGGTAGTTTTTTGACCTTGCACCCTTCTTACAAATAGCAAATATTTACCCCCGCCACATCCCTACACACATGTATATGTATGGATGTATATTTTATAGCTGTAGTTTATAAATGTATTTCTTACCACTTACAGTCATTTTTATGTGCTTATCATTATTGTCAGTGGTTATAAATAAGTATGTGGTTGTTATGTTTCCATCATTAGGTTGTAAATTCCTTGTGGGCAACAAGCATCTTGTAATGAAGAAATTAAAGCCGTCAGAACCATTACATTAAAAACATGATGCTTTCAAATACACTTTTGAATGTTCACCTCAGTGTTCTAATTAAATTCTAACTTTGGTATACATATCTCCTTATCTGAATGCCTTTAGCAATTTGCAATGACTTACTGAGTATTCTAACTCATCCCATATTGAATGGAAGCATATCAAAATTGTCTGCTATTCAAACATGCTATCACAAGTTATAAATAGAACACTGCTCTCTGCCAAAGGTGAATTAATTGTGATAAAGCTATTTTGATAAAATTTATTCCTCACTTAAGTGAAACACGGAGTACCTGATTAATTTCTACAACAGCTATGTTAAAAGCAGTGCATTTAACATCACACTTCTACTTCAGAATATGTTACCATAATTTTTTTAGAGAAATAGGAAGGCTCTTGCATTTGATTAGCTTCAAATGATGGCCCATTGATGAATGCAAATAATTGGACAAAAGAGGCTAATTGTATAGAACAAGTAAATATTATACATACAGTGCTCATTTGCCTACAATTACACAGGTAATGTCTCCATTTAGTTTCTTAATTTCTCATTATAAGACAATTGCATCTCATCTAGTAGTGTTTAATTGCATTGTTTCTATTGCTAGAATAATAGCACATTCCTTTTTTTAAGATGTTGAATGACAAATAAATTTAGATTGTAATCATTTATTATTTCTTCTCTAAGCAAAACCACTCAAGAGTTTCAGTTGCCAAAACAATCTGATTTCTTACTAATAATGGCCAAATGGGAGCATTCCACATAAGTCTGTATCCTATCATCTTCTTCATTTGTGGTCATAACCATTATCTTAATATGTCTAGTTGAATAATTACTGTTTTCTAAAAATGTCACCATAAAACCTTATAGTATTTAAGCTCACATGCCAAACCCCTGTGAATGTCTTTGTTTCTATTGCTAACCTTACATGTCTGCGTTGGTGAATGCCAGGTACATTTGGAATGACAAATGTGCAGTTACACTGAGTCTGGTTCATAGTTTCTTATCCTAGTTCTCATTCTGTCCTTAACATCAAATTCTATTAATATAATGAGACAAGAATATTAAATAAAACTATCACCTAGCTTCTGAGTTATCTTGTAATAGTAAGTGAAGTCTTCTTCACAACTAATATTTACATGTGTTTTTTATTCTTGATTTATTTTCTGAATGATTCACTTGCTCTCAGCCTTTTTCAAACTGTAAATTTTTATTGCTGCCATAACAAATACCACAAATTTAGTGGATAACAGAAATTTACTATCTTACAGTTCTGTAGGTCAGAAGTATGGCATAGGTCTTGCTTTGCTAAAATCAAGGTGTCAGTAGGGTTTCATTTTTTCCGGAGGTTCTAGGGGAGAATCGATTTCCTTGCCTTTTCCAGCTTCTAGATGCTGCCCACATTCTTTGGCTCATGGCCCCTTCTTCCATCTTCAAAGCCAGGAATGGTCCTTCTTCCATAGCATCACTCTGACCTTTTTTCTGTTGTCACATTTCTCTCTGACTGCCAGAAAAGATTCTCCACCTTTAAGGATTCCTGTGATTAGATTGGGTCCACCTGGACCTCCCCATTTTAAGGTCTATATAACCTTAATCACATCTGCAAAGTTCCTTTTGTCATGTATTATAAGATAGCATATTTACAGTTTCCAGGGATGGGGGCATGGACATGTTTATGGGGGACCATTATTCTGCCTGCTACATATGGTCTTTGACTATTCAGTGTGTCTAGTGCAGTTGTGTGCTTCCTGTGGATGGGAATGTTGAACTTCTTAAAACGTGATGTTAGGCTTATGAAGTCAAGTATTATATCTGTTGCTTGTTAATGTTAGAAAAAGCTTGAACACAACCACGCTTCATTTCCAACCTCAGTTTTCTCTTGTTTTTCCTCCCTCATTTATTGTTATTTTTTAGTGAAAATGAATAATAGAGTTGCTATTTTTTTTTTCTTTTTCCGTTGGCAATGTTGCATTGCTGTACTGAAGAAGTTGCCAATTCTGTAGATTTTGTAGAGAAAGGCTGAGGGGCCAATTAAATTTGTGTCAATTTGGACCAAGAACTCTGCTTTTTCTCACTTGGGAATTCTTCCTCTTGAGCCAGATTTCTCAGGTACACCCAAGACTGATGGGAGTATCAAAGTTTTATCTGGTGAGAACGGAGTCCAGATCTCTAGGCAACTCTTGTCAACTAACATTAAGGATATCACTGATACAGAGTTGGGAGCATTTGAAAATTTATGTTGTTTTATTTATTTAATATTCATATTTAACATGTTTCATGGCTGTATAATAACAACATAAATATGCTTTATCTATTCTGGCATTCTTTAATAAATAGCATGATTATAGTTACACATTTAAAGAACATCTCTATCTTCTTTGCAGCATTTTACTTTTTCCCCCC
>NW_012148653.1:2263296-2269420 GCF_000956105.1 Propithecus coquereli | reverse complement strand
CACACACACACACACACACACACACACACACACACACACGCTGACTCTTGATTCCAGGCCCATTCTCTAGAATAAGTTCTGATTTTTTTCCTACAGTGCCTGACTAGACAGATCTGAAGACCTCCTACTGTTGAGCATTCAACAATCTTTGCAGCTTATCCTACCCTAGCTGTGACCATGTGTAACTTTTATTTGACTTTTACTGGAAACTACCTTTTAACATACTGTATTTATTATAGATAAATTCCATATAGTCAACGTTTGTAAATGTGTCTTGTACCTGTATATAAGGTAGCTTTCTACATGTAGAATATTAAAATTTACTGAACTAGAAATATATTTTTTCTATTTCAAAGCCTTCATAATTTGATAAGATTAGATTATATGGTTTAACCCAGCAATTATTCTCTTATTCATTTCCATGCAAATGTCCATTTTTATTCATTCATTCATGAAAATTTTATTGAGAAAATGCCAAATGAGATTTTCACTTATATGACCGTGGAAAGGAGGATGTACTAACCTCTGAAAGCTTGCAATCTAATGGGTGAAACAGACTGTGCATAAGCAACTCTCTTTACTTGCCAGTCATTGGAACTGCAAACAGTATTCTATGTAAAAATGCAATCTGGTTTTTGTAAAGTTTGGAAAATATTTATACTTTTTAACAATAGACCCTCCAATAGTCAAGGTATGCCATACTAGGCTCATAGGGCATGAAACAACATAATCAACATAATGTGAGTAATTTTGATGAGCTCACCCCATATTTAGAACTAAATTATTTATTGTGATCATAAATTCCATAATTGCATTATTGAGTTTCTTCATACATTTTGGAAAAAACCCACAGGCCTCTGACTTATTTACAGCCAATTTGTCAGTTAGATGTAAAATTTCCTGTATGTAGATCACGTATTTGCCTTTCCTGTTTGTTTATTTTTGTCCTGTATAATTTTTTCAACTCCTAGGCTTGTAGACATTTCTAGTTTAGCCCATGTTATAACCACTAAACAATTTTCAACATCTTTAAAACATCATTTAACTGTATTTTGCTCATTAAGAACTGCTACCTCCTAAATTTAATGAAAAGATTGAGGGAAGAATAGCTGTTGACAGTAATTAATGTTCTTGCATGTAGCAGCACATAACAATTAATTATTTTTCAGGGAATTCTTTTCACTGTTATTTCGTTAAGAATATTTCATTATATTATTTTTCAGCACTGTCAGTTTGCTAACATTGATATAGCTATTAATTTATTCATAACTTGAATTCATTTTCTGTGTGATTTATGTAGCTTTTTGTTTTTCTTCAGCTCGCTTATTTTTTATCTGAAAAATAGATAACTGTCCTTTTGACTAATTTCCTTCCAAATAAAAACTGTGTAGCATTCTTTTCTGACTCTTGGGAAAAATTGATAATTTAAGTAGTTACATGATACCATTGATTTCAATGTATTTTAAAATCAGTTTAATTTTATGCTATCTAAACTGCTAATTGGTTAATCTTAAATTTGGTGATCCTCCATAGTTTGATAGTTGCTAGAGCAAAGTGTTTGAGTAATCAAGGATAGAGCTAACAGCTGTCAGAATCTTCTGACATGGGCTTTCTCTCAAAAGTAATCAAATTAAAAGTCTTGATATGAGAAAGAGAGATAGAAGGAAGGAGACTAAAACAGTTTAGTGAGAAGTCACCAGAAAATTTCTTACGAGCTACTTGGCAGGCGATAAGGTTGCTCTTGCCAATGGCGCTAACCATGCTGACATGTTCAGTCAAGAAATGGTCATTTATATCAATAAAGATTGAGTTCCTCTATTATTTCCCCTTTGACAGTCATGACTTTTTTTGTCAGTTACATCTACATCACCATTGCTTCAAGAGATGAGGCATGTCCAAGTTCAATCATTCCGCATTCTGGGTGGCTGCAGACTGTGCTCTATCCTCTTGAACATGTGTGAGAGAGGGTGTGGATGCAATTCATTCACTACCATTTACTTTGCCTATCACATTCTCTAACATTTGCTTTATTTCTACATCATTTCTTTTCATTGATCTCTCATTTGTTTCTTAGTTTCCTTTCTTGTTTTCTCCTTTTAATCTTTATTGATTTCTTTCTTTATTCCATTTTTTAAACCTAATCTCCTTCTTACATCATGTTTAATGAATTCATTCAATTTTTTTTGGTCCATTTCTTTTTTATCTGATTGTGGCTTTCTTGTTTTATTTTTTTCCTTCTACCTTCTCCTTAGTTTTCATCATTTAAAAAATTCCTACCCAAGGGAATATTCCTGAGGTTAGGGGCACAAATATTGATTACTTCATTAAAGAATCCATTATTTTATACTGTGTGTGCTGATTAACACCATAAAGTCCTATCCCATAAGTTATGGAATAAACATTCTGTTTTTATTTGTTTGACATTAAGAATATCATTATAAGCCACATATTTTTAGAAGACTTTTAATATTGAGAGGTAAAAAATAAAGCTTATTGAATTTACATCAAATGCATTAGAATTAAACAGTTGTAAATTCATATCCTTAATAAGAATCAAAAAACATAAAGGTTCTTTGTTGACTGAAACATCAAGTAACTTTGGGATCAGAAAAAACATGAGCATTAATTTAATTCTTTTATAAAGTCTTATTCTAAATAAGAATTACTACAGACAATATCTGAGGTCCCCAAAATAGCATGCTTCAAAAATTATTTGTCACTGCTAATTAAATTTTATGAGTGAATATAATGCATGTCTATATAGATAGAATAGTTTTTAATTAAATCTGGGAGGATTTGAATATGGTTTATGTGTTGGCAAATCTACTCACATGTTTAATCAAGAAATGGATATTTATATCAAAGAATTATGCTTATTAGTAATAGCCAATCCAGTCACAGATTCACAGTTAACAGATTCAAAAGTTTGTGGTATACTCTGGCTCTATAAGTTTTAATTAGGCTTTGTTTCCACACTTTTTCTTTTATTCGGGAAGTGTTAATATAACATGCATTTCAGCCCTGTGAATTTGTTGAGGGTAATGTTTATGTTTTATTCATTTTCTATCCCCTCCTAGAACTGTTAATTCACTTTGGCTGCTATTACACACGCATCAGATGGGATTCATTGCAGAATACACAACTTTAGGCTAATCGATCAGATATGAGTATACAATACAAATACAAATGCATAGGTCAGTTCATTTATCACTCATATATAACAGTGTAAGGCTTAATATAATCAATTCTATAATCCCAGTACAACTGTTTCCCAAACTTTGTTGAGCCCAGCTCTCTTTCTGTTTGCATCTTCAAAGTAATGTAGTAGATTTAAAAACCTATATTAAATAAACCAAGAGGAATTTTCATGATGCTGTCTATTGGATTATAATATTTGCCTATTTATGCTTTTATTAAATTTTATTTTTATTGATAAACAATAGATTTACATATTTGGGGGGTACATGCGATAATTAAATACATTCATATAATTTGTAAAGATCAAATCAGTGTAATTGGGATAACCACCTTAAACATTTTTATTTTCTTTATGCTAGAAAGATTCAAATTATTCTCTTCTAGCTATTTTGAAATATACAATAGATTGTTGTAAATTATAGTCACCCTACTGATCTATCAAACACTAGGTCTTATTTCTTCTATTAAACTGTATATTTGTACCCATTAATCAACCTCTCTTCATTTCCTTTTACCCCCTACTCTTGCCATCTTCTGGTAACCATCAATCTGTCTTCATGAAATCCACTTTTTTATCTCCCACATATAAGTGAGAACATGCAATATTCATCTTTTTGTGCTTGGCTTATTTGACTTAACATAATGACATCCAGTTCCACCCATCTTGTTGCAAATGACAAGATTTCATTCTTTTTTATGGCCGAATCATATTTCATTGTACATATACCACATTTTCTTTATCCATTCATCCGTCGATGGACACTTAGGTTGATTCCATATTTTAGCTATTGTGAATAGTGCTGCAATAAACATGGGAGTGTACATCTCTTCAATATATTGATTTCCTTTCTTTTGGATATATACCCAGCAGTAGAATTGTTGGATCATATGGTAGTTCTATTTGTAGTTTTTTGAGGAACATCCATACAGTTTTACATAATGACTATACTAGTTTACATTCTCCCAAACAGTATAAAAGTGTTTCCCTTGTTCAACATTCTCACCAGCATCTTTTATTCCCAGTCTTTTTGATAAAGAGCATTTCGAGTAAGGGTGAGATGACACCTCATTGTAATTTTGATGTGCATTTCTCTGATGATTAGTGATGTTGAGCACTTTTTTATGTACCTGTTGACCATTTGTATGTCTTATTTTGAGAAACATCTATTCAGATCTTTTGCCCATTTTAAAAATTGGATTATTTGTTTTTCTGCTATTGAGTTGTTTGATCTCCATATATATTCTGGTTATTAATCTCTTGTCATACGGATAGTTTTCAAATATTTTCCCCCATTCATTCTGTGTGTTGTCTCTTCACTTCGTTGATAGCTTCCTTTGCTTTAAAGAAGTTTTTAGCTTGATTTAATCCCATTTGTCTATTTTTGCTTTGGTTGCCTTGTGCTTTGGAGGTCTTACACAAAAAAACTTTGCCCAGACCAATGTCGTGTAGTGTTTCCCCAGGGTTTTCTTCTAGTAGCTTCATAGTTTCAGGTCTTAGGTTTAAGTCATTAATCCATTTTTATTTAATATTTGTATATGGTGAGAGATAAAGGTCTATTTTCATTCTTCTGAATATAGTTATGCAGTTTCCCCAGCACCATTTATTGAAGAGACTCTCCTTTCCCCATTTTCTGCTCTTGGTGCCTTGACAAAAATGAGTTGGCTGTAAATACATGGATCTATATCTGGGTTTTCCATTCTGTTCAATTGGTCTATGTTTGTGTTTGTATGCCAGTACCATGCTGATTTGATTACTATAGCTTCATAGTATATTTTGATGTCAAGTATTCTATGCCTTCAGCTTCATTCTTTTTGTTCAGGATTGCTTTGGCTATTCGGGGTCTTTTGTGGTTCCATATAAATTGTAACATTGCTTTTCTATATCTGTGAAGAATGTCATAGGTGTTTTAATAAGGATTGCATTGAATCTGTAAATTGCTTTAAGTAGTCTTGTCATTTTAACAATATTTAGTCTTCCAATCCATGAGCATGGAATATCTTTCCATTTCCATTTTTTTGTGTGTGTTCTCCTTATTTTTTTTTCATCAGTGTTTTATAGTTTTCCTTATATAGATCTTTCACTTCTTTGGTTAAATTGATTCCTAGGTATTTTATATTCTTCTTAGCTATTGTGAATGGGACTGCTTTCTTGATTTCTTTTTCAGATTGTTCACTGTTCATGTTTATAAATGCTACAGATTTTAGTATATTGATTTTGTATCCTGCAATTTTACTGATTTTTTTATTTGTTCTAACAGTTTTTTTGATGGAGTATTTAGATTTTTCTAAATGTAAGATCATATCATCTATGAACTAGGCTAATTTGTCTTTTTCCTTTCCATTTTTTTCTTTATCTTGACTAATTACTCTGGTGAGGACTTTCAGTATTATGTTGAATAAAACTGGTGAAAGTGGGCATCTTGTCTTATTTCAAATATTAGAGGAAAGACTTTCAATTTTTTCCCATTCAGTATAATGTTAGCTGTGGGTTTGTTATGGATGAACTTTATTATTTTGAGATATAGTCCTCCTATACCAATTTTGTTGAAGGTTTTTATCACAAAGGGATGTTAGATTTTATTGAATGCTTTTCATCATCTATTGAAATGATCATGTGGTTTTTGTTCTTGGTTCTGTTAATGTGGTGTATCACACTTATTGAGTTGCATATGTTGAAACCATACTTGCATCCCTAGGATGAATCCTACCTGATCATGGTGAATGATCTTTATAATGTGTTCTTGAATTTGATTTGCTAATATTTTGTTCAAGATTTTTTACATCTATGTTCATCAGTGCTGCTGGCCTATAGTTTTCTTTTTTTGTTGTGTCCTTGTCTGGTTTTAGTATTAGGGTAGTGCTGGCCTCATAGAATGGCTTTGGAAGTATTCCCTTCTCATCAATTTTTTCAAGAGTTTGAGTAGAA
>NW_012148653.1:2261880-2263246 GCF_000956105.1 Propithecus coquereli | reverse complement strand
ATATTTTAGTGCTTGTTGAGTAACCTTAGAAAATAGAGTACATGTGTGTACTTTTAGGTTAAAACAATTTTTTAAAAAAAATATACTGCAAAATGCTGGATATCCCCTTAGGATTTAGACAATCTATTTTGAAATATGTATTATTAGTTTTAAACAGTCTTTCCTATATATTTGCCTTTTGTGAAAAAAGACAATGCCAGGTTGCCTGATATACTATTAAAATTAAGCATGTAGATTTACCTGTTTTTTCTAATGGTGTTATGTATGATGATTCCCATACAAGTTAAAGTTAATGAGTTTCTTAAATTTGTACCTGTCAATATCTAGACTAACTAGTGCCTTTAGGAAAGTATCAGAGCGTACTATGTCTCTTCAGTGAATTCTCTGTAAATGGGCTTAAGGTAGCCATATGGATCTAAACTTACTAAAAGCGAAAAATTTAACTTAGCTTTACTCCTTTCATTCTTAGAAAAGCAATCTTCATTTTGTTGATTAACTTTCGTTTAAATGCTTATTTTATACTGTCTTTATTTGGATTATGCTTCATTAAGCCTCAATTTCCATTTAATTTTGCTTGTGTCTTATTGCTCGAGTTGCTGTGTTTCAGTTCACTAATGAAATGTTTTCTAACCTGTGAAAATTCAGAAGAGCTCGAAGATCCATATAACAGTACATTTCAGGTTTCTAAAAGAAAATTTCAGGTCTTCTGAGGCTATGGTACACTATAAAACATAAACACTGTTCTTATTTCAAATTATAGTCTTTGAAGTCTTTCAATTCCCAATTCCCATATGTTAAATCTACCTATCTGATAATGACATAAATTGCAAATGCCTTATTACTTCTCTTTGTATCACATTTCAGAAGTTGTTCCTTGTAACCTGATCTTGACATTTCCAAATTCAGTTTGAAAATACAACTAAAGTTTGTCATAATTTATACAAGGTAAATATTAAATTACATTATATATACATTGAAGTGAAATGAGAGGTGAATGCTCAGATACAAATAAAATTAAGTTTATTTATTTATTTGCTTATTTTAAATGGTGTGTAGGTTCAGGTCATGGAGTAGTTTAGGGCAAAGAAAGTAGAAATGAGAACACAAAAGTCAGAATTTTGTCGGTTTTGTGCATTTATCTCCTAATCCCGTATCTTAGCTAATAGGACTTTACATCTAATCACTTTTCCAGACCAGGGCTCCAGACTCAGCCAAAGTTGCTATACCCACCATCCATGCCCAATGACCTCCTAATCAGTGTTGCAGTGTGTTGGAGATAAGGTGTGGCAGGCCAATAACCCAGTGATCACTATTTCCTTTTTCCCCCTGCTTTTGCTCTGTTTACACACTTGATTTCTCTCTCTCT
>NW_012148653.1:2240772-2244680 GCF_000956105.1 Propithecus coquereli | reverse complement strand
AGCTGGGACTACAGGCATGTGCCACCACGCCTAGCTAATTTTTCTAATCTTCAATATTTCCTTTAGTCTCAATTTCATTTATTTCTACTTTGATCTTTATTATTCATTTCTTCATACTAATTTTGGGTTTGGTTTGTTCTTGCCTTTCCAGTTCCTTGAAGTTCATTGTTAGGTTGTTTATTTAAATTATTTTAATTTTTGATGTAGGCATTTATTGCTGTAAACTTCCCTCTTGGTACTACTTTTCTTGTAATCGGGTAAAATGTTCTGTAAATGTTAGGCCTCTTTGGTCTGGTATGTAGTTTAACTCTGTTTCTTTGTTGATTTGCTATCTGGATGATCTGTCCATTACTGAAAGTATGCTGTTGAAGTCCCATACTATTATTGTATTGTAATCATTCTCTCCCTTTAGATCTATTAATGTTTGCTTTATATACTTGGGTACTCTGGTGTTGGGTACACAAATATTTATAATTATTTTATCCTCTTGCTAAATTAACCCCTTTATCATTATATAGTGACCCTCTTTGGCTTTTTTTTTACAGTATTTGACTTGCAGTATATTTTATCTGATATAAGTAGAGCTACTCCTGCTCTTTTCTTGGTTTCTAGTTACATGGACTATCTTTTGCCATGCCTTCACATTCAGCATATGTGTGTTTCTATAGGTAAAATGGGTTTCTTGTAGACAGTACACAGTTATGTCTTTTTTTCTTTATCTATTCAGCTACTCTATGCCTTTTAGTTGGAGAATTGAGTTCTTTTACATTCAGTGTTACTATTGATAAGTAAGGACTTACTATTAATACTTCCATTTTGTTGCTTGTTTTCTGGTTGTTTTGTAACTCTTCTCTATCTTCCTTCCTTTCTTACTGTCTTCCTTTGTGGTTAAGTGATTTTCTCTCTTAGTATGTTTTAATTTGTTGCTTTTTATTTCCTTGACTCTATTAAAGGATTTTGCATTGTGGTTACGATGAGGCTTACAAAACACATCTCATAGATATGACAACCTATCATAGCTTACAAAGAAAAGAATGGAAACAAAGAAAAAATGAAAATACACTCTATACTTTAACCCAATTGCCCCACATTTTGACTTTATATTGTCTCAATTTACATATATTTATATTGCCTATCTCCCTATCTCTTAATAGGTTGCTATAGGTATTATTGTTTTTGATAGATTTGTCTTTTGGCCTTCATACTAGAGTTATTATTCAATTGAACATAACAATTGCAGTATTAGAGTATTCTGGGTTTATCTATATACTTAATTTAACCAGTGGGTTTTATGCCTTCACTTATTTTGTTTTTGCATATTAGTGTTTTTCTTTTCTTTCATATTGAAGAACTCCCTTTAGCATCTCTTGTAAGACAGATCTGGTTGTAATGAATTTTCTCAGCTTTTTGTCTGGGAAAGATGTTATCTTGCCTTCATATTTGATCTGTAGCTTTGCTGGATAAAGTATTCCTTGGATGGCAGAATACTTTTTTTTTCCCTTCAGCACTTGGAAAATGTCATCTCATTCCCTTCTAGTCTGTATGGTTTCCACTGAGAAGTTGGTTGACAGATGAATTGGAGCTCCATTATATGTTATTTGCTTCTTTTCTCTTGCTGCTTTTAGGATCCTCTCTTTGTCATTGACCTTTGAGAGTTTGATTATAATATATGCCTTGGGGTAGTCTTATTTGGGTTAAATCTGTGTGATACTCTCTGTCTTCTCTATGCCTGAATATTTATCTTTTTTTCAAATTTTGGAAAGTTTTCTGTGAGCCTCTTGTCCAACTCCCTTTTGAACACTAATATTTCTTATATTTTGTCTTTTGAGATAATTTTCTATAACTTATGGGAGATCTTTATTTCTTTTATTTCTTTTTTTTCCTTTTTTTCTCCTCTGTGTATTTTTAAATAGCCTGTCTTCAAGAGCACTGATTCTTTCCTCTTCTTGTTCCATTTTGGTGTTGGAATGATTTTTTTTCAGTTCAGCAAATGTATTTCTCAGTTCCAAGGTTTCTGTTGATTTTTAAAAATTATTTCAATCCCTTTGTTACATATCTCTGAAAAATTTCTAAATTGTTTTTCTGTGTTATCTTGGAGATCACTGAGTTTTCTTTAAACTGTTATTTTGAATTCTTGGTCAGAGAGTTCACATATTACTGTCTTATTAGTATCAGTCACTGATTCCTTGCTTTGTCCATTTGAGGGGGTTTCCTTTTTTGCTGTCATTCCTTGTGGATGTATGTCTGTGTCTTTGTATTGAAGGATTAAGTATTTATTCCAGTCTTACCTATCTGGCTTATTTTGATTTTTATTGGACATGTTTGCTTAGAGTTTCTTTGTAATTTTCCTGTTGGTTTTCTTTCTTTCTTTCATCTGTTATATCACTGCCTCCTTTTTGGCACTAGATGGTATCTTAAGCCCAGGTTTGCCTCAGTTCTAGTAAACAATTAGCATGCCACCTATCCTGAATAGGGGAGATCCCAAAAGGGATATCCCTGTAGTGTGGAAAGGCTGGCTAGGGGTTTGTGTCCAGGGGACCTGTGGAACAATGCTCCTACACTGTGGTGCTGCTGAACAGCTACTCTGATTTGGTATCTCCTTTGGCTGAGTTACAGAACAGAGTTTCCTGTGCTGGGGATGTCCTGCCTCCCCCCTTTGTCTCTGGCTGTCCTCAAGGATATTTCTCTCTTCAGGCACTCTCGATACTTTCGATGGGTTGAGACAAAGACAGTTCTCCTGTCTAGGAACCCAAGATGGTGGGGAAGCTGGTCATCTGCCTCAATCTCACTTTTTCTAGTGTAGAAACCATGAATTGGAGGAAATTTTCCACATGCTTGATGCCAGGCATATTTGGGGGAAGGTGCATCACAGATACGGAAGTCCAGTTCTCTTACCATCTGCTCAGAGTTTTTTCACTTCTCTGTGGCCCTGGGAACTGTCTTGTCCTTATATTTGAGTTCAGGAATATTGCCAATGATAATCTCAGTGCTGTATGTTTTTTTGTTTGTTTGTTTTTTGTGGGGGATTGGGTGAAGCCAGCTTGCTTCTACTCTGCCATTTTGGAGTCAGAAGTATCTGCCTGTTCATTCTTAAGAAAACTACATATATAATTCTTATGGAAGGACTTAAAACATATGACAGCCTCAAAACCTTCCATTCTAGATAGTACTAATAGTATGCTCAACAATCCAGCTAACATTTTCTTGGTTTCTTTACTGACAAATTTTATCCTAGGTTTCTAAATATGGTATTTTACATTAGAAATAAGTAGGTTTTAGCTATGGCTGTTCCAATATTGATAACACTTATAATCTTTAAAAGTTTATAGAAAAATCTGTTGAGAATTGTAATAGTTGGGGTTTTCATTTATTTATTTTCTGACTTAGCTTCTTTGGTAAGATCTACTTGGCAATTAGTCTGCATAAGATCTATGCAAAACCTATAATATGTACTTGGAGAGAACTTGTTTCCTTAGAAATACTACATGATTTGGGGCTTGTGATAAACATTTTCCCACATGACAGGTAAGAATTTTGGTGAAAAATCTTTTCTCTATTCTGCAATCAACCCCCTCCTCTGTTGTTTCTTTTTTTCAACTTCTCTTTAGTTTTTACTAATTAGTTATGTGGCTTTGTGTCTCTGTCTCATAGAAAGTCAGTGAAGTATACTTGTGGTTGTTAACCAAAAATACAAATAAGAAACATAAAATAAATGGATTCCTAAGCTCTAATTCAAATGTATTGGATCGGATTATCCAACATTAGGTCCCAGGAATGTGAATGCTTTTTCCAATTTGTATATTTGATTCTCATGTGACTTGTTAGGTAAGAATCATTGTGATGCAGGCCATGGTATGGACTTACTGCCCCCCAAAAGAAGTCTAACTTAAATTCAATGCTTATAAAAG
>NW_012148653.1:2228876-2230062 GCF_000956105.1 Propithecus coquereli | reverse complement strand
AAATAGCTGGTTCTATTTATTGGTTCATTTGTAAAGTACAGGCTTAAAAATTGGATATAATGTCTATTTATATTTTTGACTACTGTAAGAATTTTTTGACTAAGTTTTATTCAGAAAGAATCAACAAGATTTAAAAAAACAGTGGCTAAATTTAACCAAACTTTTTTAGATCAAAGGTAATCTTCCCTCATTTTTGAAAACTTCTTTAAAATGTTATCTACCTTACCTCATTTGACCTTATATATAAAATGTCAATGTATCTATCTATCTATATATATATTTTTTCTATTTCTTTGTGCATAGGTGATATTCAGGGTTGCATTAGTCCATAATACTGTCACAATTTTAATCAAACACAATTATAAGAGAAAAATGATAAGGATTATATTTCTATTATGTAGTAAGAACTATATATATTTACACACAAATATATATATCTTTATCATATTTGATATATTTGATTTTATGTCAAAAGTTATAAAAATTAGATAGAAACAGTCTGCTGAAATATAAAATATTTGTCCTAGCTTTTCCTGACTAGCAGAAATTAAGTATACTAAATTAAATGACTTCAAGATTTTCTTCACATATTTCTCAGACTTTGTTTCAAATGAGACACTTTCAAATGACATGTTTAACTTAAGTGCCAAGCTTTCATTTTTAAAATGTTTTTACTTAAAAAAATAAAAGAACTTAAAGGCACTCAAGTTGCACTGTTATATGCAGCTATAGTTATCCAATGTACTTGTTTAAGATAAGGATAATCTGATTTTAAAAAAAATCAAAGTTGATTTGTAAAACCTAAAGAATTGTAGGAAAATCAGTCAAGTGGTTGAATTTAACTGGACTTCTTTAATGCCATGAACTTGACATTCACTATTTCCCTTAAAATGTAATACTTTCTTTTGCATTATTTATGAAAATGGCATGCCAATGTAGTGGAGGCTATCGCCTCCATAAAGCTATAGACAGTATCAGTTACTTTTCGAGGTATAAAATTTTTATTTATTCATGTTGATCCACAATACCTCTTAGTCAGTTTTTCCTGGGTGAAGATGTGAACTTGATGAAACAGTACCAGCAAAATTATTGTTTGGATGTGCTAATTAATTTTTAATGTCCATTTATGATTTTTGATAAATGTTTTCCAGTTCTTGTAGACCTTTCCATTCAAATTTAATAATGC
>NW_012148653.1:2227019-2228826 GCF_000956105.1 Propithecus coquereli | reverse complement strand
CTCTAAAGTGTAATTAGTTTATATCTAATGACTATATACAGTAGGCTTTTTGAGGCTGAAATTGAGTTGCATATTTGGTTTTGAGCTTCCTGGTATCCAAAGGGAAGAAAGGAAACAAATTAATGCTATGTCCTTCACATTGTCTATATAAAATTTTGGAAAAGCTCAAGATAATTTAAAATTTCTGCAAGTATATTGAGCCCTCATAAATGTGAAGGGTTGAACCATTAGAGGTGAGTCAGCTCTCACTAATCCCCTAAAATTAACCAATATGACATGGTATAAGTCTTTCCAGGAGGAAAATTAAATACAAAAATAGAATTGATGGAGGACTGGCGATTTTTATGCTATAATTTCTTGACAGTGTCCTACATGTTTCTGAGTACAATCTTGTTTTTTAGTAAATGATATTTATACTACATTAGCCTCACCATTTTTTTTTAAAAGACGTAGGAGCTCATTCTGTCACCCAGGCTGGAGTGAAATGGCATGATCATAGGTCACTGTAACTTCAAATTCCTGGGCTCAAGCAATCTTCCTGCCCCAGCCTCTTGAGTAGCTGGGACTACAGGTGTGTGCCACCATGCCTAGCTAAATTTTTTAGGGGTCTTTCTGCATTGCCCAGGCTGGTCTCAAACTCCTGGCCCCAGGTGATTGTCCCACCTTGGCCTCCCAAAGTGGTGGGAGTACAGGTATGAGCCACCACTCACAGCCTGACCACTTTTTTTTCTTTAATATAGAAGTTAACAATTGGTACTCCATAAATCATGAGAGTAACTTACATTTCTTTAAATTCTTTAAAATTTTTCCTCTATCATGATGACATTTAATAAGGACTTGGAATACCAATTTATCTAGTGACTTGGTTCATATCCTCATAAAAATGCTATCATGTAGAATATCAGTCAGGGTTCTGCTAGAGAAACAGAACCTGTTGGAGATATATATTAAGAGATTTATTGCAAGGAATTAGCTTACAGAATTGTGGCCATGGGTGAGACAAGTCCAAAATCTGCAGGGCAGTCTGTCAGAAAAGGTAGGCTGGAACTCTTGTGCACAAGCTGCAGCTGCAGTCTACTGACAGAATTTCTTGTTCAGAAAAACCTTAGCTTTGCTGTTAAGGCCTTTTATCTGTTTGAATCAGGAACACCCAGATTATCCTGGATAATCTTCCTCATTTAGAGTCAACTGGCTAGGTCAACAAAAGAATTCACAACAGCATCTATGTTAGTGGTTGGTTGAATAATGAGACTGTAGCCTAGGCAAGTGGGTACACAAAACTGACCATCACAGGTATGTACTTGTATTGTTCTAATTTTCCAGATTCAGGAAACTTACTTTGAAGAAGTTAAAATAAATTGCTACAACTAGTAAATGATGGAGCATTAAACTTGAGTCTGTCTACCACCAGGGCCCATATTGTAAAACCTAGATGCTGAACAGGAAAACTGGCATTTAACCACTTACTTATTAAAGAAATGAATGCCACGCATGCACACACACATGCACCACCACTACCATCACCATAAAGCTATTCAGGAAAAAAATACAAAGGAATATTTAAGATACTTGAATGTATTTTTTAATATTGTGGTGATTGACCAGTATTTTCATTACTTCAGTTAGCTTAATTTTCTTTTTTGAAGCTGTGAAAAATGATCAGTTCGTTATAAATTAAAGTAATCTTGGAAATAATTTGACAGTCAATCATCGTTTAATACAATCGAAATAAAATGTTAAGAGTAAACTATAAAAGACAATGGGATCACTCACAGTAATTACTGTCAGTTTAAACTGAGGAAAACAG
>NW_012148653.1:2223783-2225749 GCF_000956105.1 Propithecus coquereli | reverse complement strand
ATTAAATACAACCTGGCTTTGAGTATTTCATTTTCTTACCCACTTTTCTCTGTATGAACCATGTGCTTCACAACAAATGAACAGGTATTCACAATGGACTCACGTTCTCCTAGTTGCTCTATATAGAAAGGCAGCCTATGTTCACGTTTTCTAATTTTTCATAGCTTCAGCATCTTGCTGACAGAAATTTTGCTTATACTCAATTAAACCCAAACCCAACTGTTACTACTTCTACTATTTATTTTTATTCCTTTTTAAAAATCCCATACCATGTCTTTCTTACCCTGTTTTTGTAACATTGGTATTTTGTGATCTAAATGCAGGATATGTTTTATTCTTAAAAAATTATGCTATTATATTAGGCCTATGATTCACCCCATCAAGATCCTTCTTGGATTTTGACTCTGTTATTTCCTATTTGGTTACCTAGCCAGATTCACATTACTGACAAATTGCGTAATTATTCCTTATGTGACTTTATCCATATCATTGGCTTAAAATAGTGAATAAAAGATGAGAAAGACTGGAGACCTAGCATTAGAAGTTAGTCTCTCCATCTTTCTGTCTGTCTCTCTTTCAATTGATCCATTAGCTTATACTTTTTTAAACCATAGTCCCTTAGCCAGTTCTCACCACATAAGTAAAAATTGATGGGATGAGATTCATGATAGGAATATAATGGAATGACACGCACTGTCCAAAAGAAATGAACTCATAATAGAAATGTAGCATGTTAGTGTAATCATATAACATTTTAGGGGTTACATGCACACGCATATTGAAATTGTTAGTAATCTTTATTATATTTATTCTCTATTTAGCTTGTTAATTACAAATTTGAGTCTTACATAATTCTGTATATCAGTAACATATAACAGTACACCTTACACGTAACAACAACCAATCTATTGTTGTTTAATATGAAAGGAGTTAATGGCAAAGAAGAAGAAAGTTTGCTATCATTTTCAAGAGTAAATCATAGGAAATAAAAATATGTAGGATAAGTACTAAGAAATACTTGCTGAAACTGTGCAAAACATTTCAAGGAAAATTTTCGAAAATATTATTACTTCATTCTAGAATAAAATGCACTCTGAAAAATATTAGGAATAATGTAAAATAATTTACTGATGAACAGTGCCCTCAAGAAATAACAAATGATCAATGTTCTTTAATGTTTCTATAATTTGTATGCCACATCTCCTTAAAACTCCTTAGTTATGCCGTGCTATTGCTGAGGTTGTTTTATTTGTTTGAACAAACCTAAAGACTGTTTAGATAGTTAAACTGATGAATTCGCAGACAATTATATAAGGTTGTGCTGTTAATGTTGTTAAATAATCACATAAGATTTAGCACTTGAACAAGTGTCATTTGTTTCTGAGTCTCTCTCTATGATTAGCATAACATATTCCCAAGAATAAATATTTCCACACTTCAGGGATCAGGAAAATAACCACACTTTAATTGTCAGGATGTGGCTAAGCACTGTCTTGTAAACTGTAGTATAACCAAACATTTATGATATCGTTTAAATATAATCTTATACTCTCTGAATGATTTTTATCTATTAGAAATTCCATACTGTTTGTCTGACTTAATGACTCATGGAAATGTAACCTAAAAGTGAAAACATTGAGAACATAATAAAATAAACAGTGGCATTAAATCACTAGTGATATAGTCAGTTTGTATTAATGGTCTGTACTTGTCGACAAGTAACTGTGCTCTCCTGTCTTAATTCTGTTTCAGTTAACAATATCAGTATCCAATTTCAGCAGAAGATATATTTAATTTAAGTTTTAAAATATACATTTTCTTATTACAAAGTAATAGTTTTCACTGAGAAAATTTTTCAAAAGACAGAGGCGTAAAGTAAGAAGAAAAAATTTGTTTTCATTCCATCACTTAGGACCACCAACTTAAATTTTTTTAAAAAAATGGTTATTATTAGTATCTTTAGAAT
>NW_012148653.1:2219650-2220961 GCF_000956105.1 Propithecus coquereli | reverse complement strand
GCTTGAGCCCAGGAGTTTGAGGTTGCTGTGAGCTAGGCTGACGCCACGGCACTCTAGCCCGGACAACAGAGTGAGAGTCTGTCTCAAAAAAAAACAAAGAAAACAAACAAAACAACAAAAAAAAACTTTTATGTCAATCTTTTAAATGGATTATATTATATCAAGGAAAGCTGGAGAATTTTTCGTTGTTCTGGTGTGAAATATAGCTTTGCTATTTGTAACTATAAAAAATAAATGTGTACATGATGAATGAAGCCTTGCTGTATACCTCTAAGAATCTGTCTGTCTTGTGTCCCTGAAGTACACTTTGAGTGGATCTGTGTGGGTTATTTGAAATGAAATCTTTGACGAAGTTAGTTAACTGAGTTACAATGTCCTTCATCAGCCGTGTAAAAATCAAGATGGCAAATCTTATTTGAAGGTTCCTAGTAACCTCTTACTTAACTTCAACATCCACAGCAAATTGTACAGCTGCTTACTAGAATTCAGTTGAAGTGAAATTAGAATAGAATTTAAGTAAAAGAGTTTTAAAAATGTGGAGAGAACGAAGCTGTTCTATAAACATGAAAAAAGACTAGCAAAGTAAACATAGACACAGTGATGTCCTACAGAGAGAGGTACCTTAAGTAATGAGAAGGATATTGCATGTTAAGAACTGAGAGAGATTTCTCAATGCAGGGGAAGTCATAGAATTACCAACTCAAAAAATATTAAAACGCCACTAGATAACTATCTCAAAGATGGGTTTTAACAATAAGTAAATGAATAATGAAATAATTAAATTCAAAATAAATTATTAAATTCAGAGGTGATATGATTCCCTCTTGGCCCTTCTGATTTCTAGTGATTTATTAATTGATTTTTGTTGATTCTGTGGATTAGTTATATAATATAATAAGTGCAACAGAAAGTATAACACAGATCTCCAACAAGGCCATGCCTAAATTGGGCAGGAGGAAATACCTATGCAGCTATTTATTTTGTACCAAAAAAATGGTTGCTAGAAAATGTAGAGATATTAATAGATTGTGGAAAAATTTTGTATTGATTTACTCGAATGCCTTTTATTTTACCTATTTATACTTTCAAAGAAATGTAAAATATGTCCTAGATACAAAAGAGTGTATACGCCACAGAGAGTTTAAAGAGTAAAAAAAAAATTGAACTCCTTTATATCAGCTACCAGTTTTGAAAATAGAGCAGAACATCACCATACCTAAACCACCTGGGGCATGGCCTCCTGAATCTTATCTCATTCTCCCTTCAGAAATAACCACTGGTCTCAATTTTATGTTACTCATTTCTTTCTTG
>NW_012148653.1:2207940-2209260 GCF_000956105.1 Propithecus coquereli | reverse complement strand
TTATATTCTTATTCTACTTTTATCTCAAGAGGATTTATGACTTCCTAACATTTTGTTGTGGCATCACCATTTAAGCTTTAAATCCACTAAAATGTACTTTTTGAATAATAGTAAACAGGTAATATGCTATAGTCTTGTGAAAAGACAAATTTACCTAGTTTTTTTATTGAGCCAGATTTTCAGTAATTCAGCATGTATTTTACTACTGAATTTGCATTCTCAATTTGAAGTGCGATAAAGAAATTATCCTTTAATATTTCTTCTGGTTTCAAAACACTGTCCAGTTCCCCAAGTGTTACATTTTGTCTGAAAAATATATGAGAAAGTATGAACATTCTTGAGCCCAAAACATTTAAGTTTGATTATTTTCAAAATTTGATGTCCCTTCAGTTTGAAATTAAAGTTAATTCCCAAATAGTAAAAGGACAAATAAAATTAAATTTATTATCACTGAGAAAATTAGACCATCCTTAATTATGTCTTTAAGAAAACACATTGAATGTAGCTTTTGCTGATTATATCCACTTTTAAAGTGGCACTTTCTCTGTGTGCTAGGCAGAAAATGGAACTTGAGAAAGATTAAACTGCAGCATAGTAAATCACGTTTGAATCTAAGTTTTAAATTATCTGACCAATGCTTTATCCTTAGATTGGCCCTGAATATATTTTGCTCAGCTATAAGTTAGGTATCATGCATTTCTAACATTCTAGTTGATTTTCTATGACAGTTTAATTTACTAGCTGCTCTGGTTCTTCCAACTGTGCATGTAATAAGGAGTAGTTATTCTTTAGTTCTTTGGTAAATTTATTTTAAATCTACTCGTAGAAGGAAAATGGTTTCTAATTCTTCTCCATTTCTTTTAGCATTTGTTCTCATGTTGTATGAAACAACCTGTATGAACCAGGTATTCTGTCCTTTCTGCCTCTTACCTAGTTGAAAACATAGATGAATCTATAAATTCAAAAAACCTATCTCTTTCTTTCTAATATTAGATAGTCGTCTTTAACAATAGTACTTTATAATCTATTGTGACAATCAAATCACTATTAAAAAGTAAAGTTTTCTGACTGTTTCCAAATACATGATGTAGGACAGTGCTTTAAGCATATTTTTCTCATTTATTAATAATTTGACTTTATTTTTTAATACCTGAAGTGTATATTCTTAAGAATATTCTTAAAATATTTCTTAGGTCCCATTTATGTATGCTAATCAGCCATGCAATAGATAAGAACTCAATATCTTAGAAGAACTCTTTATGTCATAACAAGAGATATGTTTGTATGTGTATGTGTATATATACACATATACATATATTA
>NW_012148653.1:2205207-2207890 GCF_000956105.1 Propithecus coquereli | reverse complement strand
CCATTAGTGCTAATGTGTTTGTCCCTTTTTAAAAATAATCTCATAATCATTGGGCATTTGGTGAGGAGGAACAGATTAGAAGATTGTTCATCTATATTTTCAAAGTGATGAAATAGCAATTCTGTCTCTTATAACTTTCGCTGGTTGGTTTCTGGCAAAGTATTTTCTTAGTTGTTAAAATGTTGAAGAGCTGACTATTAACTCTAATTTTCCCGGGTACAAGAGGAAGAACTGTCATTGGTTAAGCACTCAATATAGGTTAGGAAATATTCTGGACACATGAACTCTGATATTCTTCATTCATGCATTCATTTATACATTCAACAAACATTTTTTGAGTACGTTCCATATGCCAAGCTCTGTTCTAGGAATTGAGATAAAGTGTTGAAGAAAACAGACAAAAAGACAAACATTCTGATCTTGGTGGAACTTAAGCAATTATATATGATAGATTACTGCATTACAGGTATCTAAAAATTGAGAAATTCTATAGGAAATAGCATATGGCCCTGATTTTAAAATTTTAATGTCCATGTGAATCACCTGGGGGACTTGTAATGCAGATTGTGATTTCATGGGTCTTAAGTGGAATCCTGAGATTCTGCATTTCTAGCAAGTTCCTGAATGATGTCAATGCTGTTAGTCTGGGAACACAGTTTGAGTAGCAAAGATTGTATGGTAAGTGGGTGGGGGTCAAAAGTGGGGAGTGGGAGGGATACTAGATACAATTTTAAATATGATGATTAGGGTGTGCATTATAGAGAAGTTGATAGTTAAGCAAAAATATGAAAGAGTTGAGGGATTTTAGCTATATACTTACCTAGGGAACTAAAACCAGCCAGTTCAGAGGCCTTTAGATGGGAGCATGATGCCTGGCAAGGAGGCCAGTGTGGATGGAGTGGAATGAACAAGAAGGAGAGTAGTAGGAGATCGGATTTGAGAGGCAATAGGTGGGGACAGAACTTGCATGGACTTATACACCATTGTAAGTGTTATTGGCATTTACTCTGAGATGGGGAACCACTCCAAGATTCTGAGCAGGGAAGTGACATGCTCTGACTTATGTCTTTAAAAGATTACTCTAGCTACTATATAGACAATAGACTGTCCAGGGACCAGAGTAAAAGCAGTGAGAGCAGTTAGGAGTCTGAGAAATATGTGGTGGCTCAGACTAAGTTTGTAGCAGAAGAACTGGTGAGAAGTGGTTATACTTAGAACACATTTTGAAGGTAGAGCCAAGTGAACTTATTGATGTCTTAGATGTAGGCTGTAAGAGAAAGAAAGGAGCCAAGGATGACTGCAAGCTTTTTCACCTTAGCTTCCTGAATGATGGAGTTGCATTCAACTGAAATAGGAAAAGGCTACATTTTCAGGTGCATGTCTGAAGTTTGGTCTCTGTAAGTGTTGAGTCTCGGTGTATTGATTAGGCCTCCAAATAGGCATGTGGAGTAGGCAATTGGATATTCGAGCCTGGAGTTCAGGGTAAGGACAGCACTGAAGATCCAAATTTGCTCTGTCATATCATTCTCATAACAATGTTCTGCTGTTCATCTTTTATCCTCATTTTATAGCTGGGGAAACATGATCACAGGACTGACTCGATTGGTAAGTGGTGAAGCAGAGACTTAAGACAATCTCTGTCTGGCTTCAGAGACCACAGTGCTCTTCTCCTTCAGTAGTAAAAGAATCAACATGGGTCACTGTAACTGGCTGTACATTTACTCAAAGCAATTCAAAAATATTTTTCAGGCAGGAAAATTGAGTTGGCAGTTCATCTTTTTAGCTGCTTTGCTTGGCTACTGTAGACAGATGTCATTAAGACAATGCTTGGCAGTTTTCTTTATGTTCTAAAGAGGCGTGTTCATCTGGGTGTGACTCAGTTTTTCCTGAATCACTCATTTCTGCTATGACTTGTTAGAAATAAGAAAACCATATGGTCAGTGATCTGGGGGTTATAGTGAAGAAATTTGTGTTTTCTCAGTGTTGGAAAGGTGGGGAAATGGTAAGATGAACATCGTAGCCTTCATATCCTGAAGTGGAATAATGGCAAGCATGTCCTAAATGATTTCTCAGAGGTCCCCAGTAGGACAGAGCTCCAGTTGCTCGCAGCAATAACCTGCTCATTAACACCACTTACTGGATTTCCTTGCATCCTTGACTCACATTCTACATTTTCTACTTCTTCTTAGGATCACCTTTCAAGTCAACTCTTTGCACTCAATTAATTCCATGTATCTGGCTAATCTAACAGAGTGATTATGTAAAATGTGCTTAATTAGTCTATCCAGGATAGTTCCTTCTGATATCTACAATAGTGCTTGACAAATAGATTCTCAATACATATTTGCCAGACTGGTGAATGACTGTAACTTTTCTTAATGCTCATTAAGTAATAGTAGTATTATTGTTACTATTATTTTAGGCAAACATATTTTTATGGGATACAGATACATTTTCCTCGGTCACCACAACTGCCAATCTTAATCCTTTCCCTGATTCCCGGAAGCAAGAATTCTTAAAAATTTGATAAGTATGCTTCCAGTCTGTGTGTGTATATATGCTATTTTGACATTTACCTAAATCACATCATTTTGTACATGTTATGTAACTTGCTTTTTTCACTCAAGTTCATGATTTTGAATTTTATCCATGCTGCATATTTCTTGTCTTTTATTTAATTAAA
>NW_012148653.1:2202693-2203744 GCF_000956105.1 Propithecus coquereli | reverse complement strand
TATATAAAACACAGAGCCCATGAACAGCATGTGAAAGCTGGAAGGCCTTGCACTGCCAGAATCCCATGCTCATGCCTTTCCGATCACCTACAGTAGCAGAAAAGGCATGTATCTCATGCTCAGCATTGACTTGCTTTCTGTTACACACAAAGTTGTGATTCTGGCTCTTAGCTTTTTTGGGATTTCTGTGATAGATGTCACCACCGGTACTTCCGGAATCCCCAAAGAGTTCCAACTTCTCAATCAAATATGAAGCCATGTTTTTGGCTCACTATAATACCATAAATTCTATTGTATATTCCTCATAGCCTGATGATGTTACAGAGGAGAAATACACTTTTTTTTCTTCTCAATACATTGTCTTTTTAAAAGTCTATTGTGGTTTCTCTTGATGTCTCTTTCCAATTACCTGCAAGTTTACTTTTTCTATGATGTTGCCCATATTGTGTGTGTCTTATTCCTTTGCAAGAAAAAGTGGCCAAATTGACAGTTTGCTAATATTACCTTTGTCTAATTACAGCTTTATTATGTCTATATAACAGAACTGCATATTCTTTAAGAGGGCACTATAGCATTTATCTTTGTGGATTCTAGACTACTAATTTGACTGTTCACTTAGACTTGCAATCCAAGCCATGGGCAATCCAAAACCATCACCATGACAAATTAACTCTCTGTCACAGACATAGCTGTTGTCTCTCCACATCTGGAGACCCTCGGAGCATTGTTAAAACATGACAATGTTAAATGTTATTTTTTATTGCCCAGCAGAGTTAATCACACATATCCATGAAGAGTCCATTTTCAATTAAACAGTTCTCTGTTCACTATCTATAATTCCCTCAGAGGAACCAATTGTACTTAAAGGGATTCACAGTCTGCTGTACTTTTTATGGTCCATTTTCATAAGAGCATATATTTATTGTACTTAATTTCTGGCATTTAGTGTTATATAAATTCCATTTTAACTCCCCTTTAGATTACCAACATCCAAAGGAACAACTAAATTTTAACTTTTCATCTGTACACAGACACACACACACACACACAC
>NW_012148653.1:2199578-2200996 GCF_000956105.1 Propithecus coquereli | reverse complement strand
TTATGGATTTTTATCTTTGATTTAAATTCTGTATAATATGCATGTACACATACATCTGTATGTCATGTAAGTTGTCTCCAAAGTACTCTTTTTTTCTGGTCTTGGTAAATTTCATATTCTTTGACAATAGCTTTTGTTTATTATCACTAGAAACACTTCTCTTGGGCTAGGTTGTTAATTAACTGTCATTTTTGTACAGAGCGAAAATAGAAATGGAAAGAAGAGTACATGAGCAAATGGAATTTCACACATTATTGACTGTTTTAGTGTCTTCAAACTTCAAAAATATATATTGATATTTTTATACTGTATAAGTTCATCAGAAGCCTCACTTTAATCTTTGATTCATTACACTAGAGCACTGTAAAGAAACCGTTTAACACTGAATGAGAGTTTCTTAATGTAGCTTTCAAAGTAGCCATTAAAGACATATCTCTGCTTTTTGATTTGTGCATTTTCTAAATGACTACCATTGCCATTGTAGCCAGCTTCATGTGCATTTATACAGCTTGCAGTATAAACCCAGAAACATAGAGCACTGAGAGGAATAATATCGGAAATGTTTCACCTTTGACCACTATTGTCAACTGACAAATGACATGATTCCTTTTAGATTTTTAAAATAACACAATAAGTAGAACATATACATCTAAATCAGTAGGGTCATCTCAAAGAAGTCAGACTTCTTTGATCCAATGATTCATTAGCCCAAGTGCACTTCAAGTTTCCCCTTTAGAATTGCTTTCACAGGCCAGTTTATGAAGCAGAAAATAAAGACTCATTTCTTTTTGGTTAAAACCTCATTTTTGGCCAAAAGAGATATTGCCCAGTGTACCACTAATCTCTTACTGGATCTGATTTTCAATGAATTTTAATTATTCCTAAAGTTCAAAGCTGTCTTTAGAAGAATGAAGACTTTCAACCATTGAAACTATTGAAAACCTGGGCTATGAGATTTGAAGATTCAGTATTTACAAACGGCATCATTACTTTTTATTTTCAAAGAAGGAGATAAGCAAGGGACTTTCATCAGAAATATCTGGAGGTTCTAGGGAAAGCAGATCCTGTCCAGAAAGCCATGGGGACCAGAGACAGGGTACCATGTCATGGTCAGGCATGTCCTCGATCTCTAAACTTTATTTCAAGGGCATACCTTGAACATGTTGGATAAGCCTTTTGTTTCGTAGGACCCAGGATTCCCACACTGCATTCCCAAGCTCCAAGCCCCATAAGGAGGTTATTCAACTGCCCATTTGCCCATTAGAAGTTATCTGCTGCTGTGAATATATGGGTGATGTGGGGCATTAAGATGGAACAGAAAACTCCATGGGGAGGCTTAGGGCTTGGGGAGAGATGTAGGCAAACAAGATGGAGGGGAAGGGTTGACATAAGGGGGGAAGGGCATGCTTCTAACCCTC
>NW_012148653.1:2188691-2197928 GCF_000956105.1 Propithecus coquereli | reverse complement strand
AAAAAATGAACATATTGTAATGCATATTACAGATAAAGGGTTAATATCCCCAAGATAAAAATAACTTTAAAAAATTGAGTGGGAAACAAAAATCCTGTAGAAAGATGGGCAAAAACATAGACAATATGTAAAAAATATAAAAATGACCTTTAAGCATATGAGAAAATGATCACCTTTGCTAACAATAAAATAAATGCAAATTAAAGCTATATTGAGGTACTGTTCTCACCCATCAGATTGGCAAAAATTCAAAAATTTGATAATATACTCTCTTAAGAAGCTGTGGAGAAACAAGCACTCTCATACATTGTTGGAATTGCAAAATGGTCCACAACAAATGGAGGGAAAGTTGGCAATATCTAATAAAAGTACATATGCAGTCCCACTTTGACCTAGCAATCTCATTTCTAAGGAATTAGCCTGAAGATGTATCTCCTACAATGCAAATGTATGTATATATTAATACAAAGTTACTCATTGCAGCATTATTCGTAGTTGCAAAATATTGGAAACTACCTAATAACCAAGCATAGGATATTAGTTAAATAAACTATAGTACATACACACAATAAATTTTTTAGTAGGCAACTAAAAATTAATGAGAATATCATTATGAACTAATATTGAATAATTTGTAAGTGAAAGAAATTTTATCTACTATGCTACCTTGGTATATACAAGAAATGGAAATAAGAAGAAACTGGATATCACTTTATCCAAGTGTTCAAAATTATTAATATTTTTTTCTATTAGCATGTAACAAATTACCACAAATATAGCAGCTTAAAATAGAATTCATTTATTGTCTCAGTTTCTATAGATCAGAAGTCTGGGTATAGCATAACTAGATTCTCTCTTGGGTTCTTACCACACGATCCCCTTCCATAAACTCTCTAACACTTGTAATGTCTGATCTCAAGAAAGGCTTGGTCCCTTTGAAGCCAGGTTAGGTCAGGTTCACCGAGGATACACTCCTTTTTGATTAAGTCAAAGTAAACTGATACGGGACCTTATTTACTCCTGCAGAATCCCTTCCTCTTTGTTCTATAACACAATCTAATCATGGTAGCCAAATCACCATCTCTCCCTACTCCTAGGGTGGGGATTGTACAGGGTTTATATACAAGGAAGTGGGAATCTTGGGGTCTCTTTTAGAATTGGGCCTACCACAATTCTTATGTTTCCAGATGCAATACTCTTAGTAAAATATAACACCACTGAGAAAGATATAACATTGCTTATATAGTATTCTCACCCAAACCGCATAACCTGAATTGAATCATAAGAAAACAGGTACATTTTACAATATAATTAGTTCTGTGGTTTTTAAAAATGCCATAGTTATAAAAGACAAAGAAAGAATGAGAAGGGATTCCAGATTAAGAGAGAATAAAGAGACATGACACCTCAATATAATGTGTAATTCTGAATTGGATCCTGTACTGGAAAAAACATATTGTTATAAAGCATATTGTTTGACCAATTACCAAATTAGAATATGGACTACAGTTTAAAGTATTCTATCAATGTTACATTTTCTGAATTTGATCAGTGTACTATGGTTATATAAGAGAATATCTTTGTTCTCAAGAAATACACACTGAAATATTAAGAAGTAAAGGAGCATAATATATACAACCTACTTTCAAATGGTTCAGAAAAAATACTATATGTGCCTCGTGTGTGAGTGTGTGTGTGTGTGTGTGTGTGTAGACAGAAAGGGAAGAGAGAATGATGAAGCAAATATGGCAAAATGTTAAATATTGGTGAATCTTGGTGAAGGTGTTCTTTGAATTATTCCTGTTACTTTTCTGTAATTGTGGTTGGTAATATTATCACTACTATTACCTAATTCTTGCTTAAAATTTGTATCCAGTACACTGAATCTACTTGTTGCGACTTGGGGGTTTTGTTGAATTCAGTGGAGTGCTCCATAGCATAGCAACTTTATGAGAAAACTAAACAAACTACTATTTGAGAGTACCTAATTTTTTTGTTTAAAGTCTAAAACAATTTTAGTTGTAATATAAATGTGCAAACTAACTGGCGACTGGAATTCCAGAAAATTTAATGTCACTGCATTAATTGATTGCTTTAGTTTTGGTTCCCCCCAAAGCAGACCCTAGATCCTGAGACAAGGATTCTGGTGCACATAGTTTATTTGAGAGGGGATACCAGAAAATACTAGATGTGGGGAGATGAGACAGGGAGGGGAAAGTATTCAATAGAGGGCGCATTATCAACCAAGTTACTATAATAGGCAAGGTAGGTTTAATCCCAGTGGAGAAATCTAGGAGACAGTGTAATACATGCCTTAGAGTTTGCCTGTCCAAGAAGGGATGGGGCTGGAGTATTTGTACACTGACTTCTATCAGTCCATTGATTGAGGGATTATGGAGCATGTGAATTAATTCTAGGTACGTCCAGACTGCTCTAGTGCCATATCAGATTAGGCATAGGCACTAATTATTTAGGCAATGGATCACAAAATCTGACATTTGGGGGACAGTGCTGCATGCGTGCAAATGGTGAATTCCGAGGGAATACTGGTAAGTGTCTCATAGAATCTGCTGCTTTGCTGAAGCAGAAAGCTTCTGAATCAGTCTCCCTGCTATTCCAGGCAGCACACGGAGTGGTTGCAGCCACAATCATGATGAGGTCTTCACTGGAACTATGTTTCGAGGGACAGGCAGATCTGAAGTGAATTATTATTTCTTTCAATTATTAGCTGAGCAACTTTAGTTGAGTAGTTATTTATTCAAAACTTCGGTTTCCTCATCTGTAAAATAGAGCCTCATCTGTAAAAGGATTTTCCTCATAGAATTAATTTAGAATTAATGGAATCATGCATTTGAAGTCCTGTCACTAGAAAATACTTCTCGTGTTAGTTTTAATTATTATATTTGCATCCCTTACAGTTACTGTTACTTTTCATTTCCGATCACTGTCAGAGATGATTGTTCTTATCTTGAACTATAAGATACACCCCAATCTGCTAGATTAATTTGTGCCGTGGCTCTAACAAACCTGCATTTTTTATAGTCATTGAAGACTCAGGACTACAGGGACTCCTATTTGCCATCTGTTCTTGAAAATGACAATCAGTTACTTAGGAAAGTGACATTGAAAAACACAAAGGAAAGTCAGAGAGATTGGAACCAAATAATGAGGCTCAAAACATCATGAAAAGCACAAGTTGTGAGTGACACATAAAGGGAAGAAAAATAAATGTTATGAGGCCTGGATTATCCACGTTCAGTAAGCTTTGGAAAATTTATGAAATTGTTGCCATTTAACTATTTAATTGCATGAGCCAGATTTGGTTAAGTACAAACAGAAAACTGCCTATTCTTTCTTGCTGCACCTTCAAATCCAGTGTCACAGTGTCATGGTCTTGTTCTTCCCTACCCCTGAATGAAACCTCAGGGAGAGCCCATAGCTTACCAGTCTCATAGTGTATTCGTTCCCTAGGGCTGCCATAACAAAATGCCACAAACTGGGTGGTTGAAAACAACAGAAATTTATTCTCACAGCTCTGGAAGTCCAGAAGTCCAAAATCAAGTTATTGGCATGCCCATGCTCTCGGGAATGATTCTTTGCCTGTTCCTAACTTCTGATGGCTGCCAGTAGTCCTCGGTATTCCTTGCCTTATAGGTACATCACTCCAACTTCTGTCTTTATCTTTGCATAGTGTTCTCCTTGTGTCTCTTTGTCTTCACATGGTTCTCTTCTTATGACAACACTGGTTATATTAGATTAGCATCCCTCCCCACCCCAGTATGACCTCATCTTAATTTAATTAACGACATCTTCAACAACCTCATTTCCAAATAAGGTTACATTCTGAGGTTCTGGGGGTTAGGACTTCAATATATCATTTTGGGGGGTACATAATTCAGCCAATAATACACAGATAATTGCAGTCTAGACCCATCAAAAATTAAACCCCAAATCTCCTCCAATATAAATAAACCCCCTTCCTCAGCCTCCTGCAGGCACAAAGTCATCCTGAGCATTGGAGTGAGAGTGACCTGGATATTTATTTCACTGCCTCCCTACCTTGCTCTGTCACTCTTTGTCTCTCACTGACAAGGGTGTAGCTGAGTCTTCCAAGATTGAAGTAGGTGGAGAGGGTGAGGGTGCTGAGGTTGGGAAAAGAAGAGAAGAGAGAAAAGGATGAGGGAAGTTCTTTTGACTGATAGAATTATTTTGGCTTTGGTGTCAGATTCCAAATTATGATTTTTATTCTCATTGAGTTGTTTTCTTGCTTGCTCAGAAACCCACGTACCCCCAAGTCTAGGTATCTCTCACTCATAGCTAAATTTATGCAGGCAGTGCCTCCAGACACTTGGTGTCGCATTCTATTTTTCACTTGGGATCTCTGTATCCTCCAGGCCTACCAAGCCTATCCTACCAAGATCCTCTATCTTTGGGAGAGCCGTTTGAAATGAACCGGGCTTCCTTCCCCAGGATTGACATTGGTCCCCATAATAAATTCATGAATCCTTGTCCCACACAGCTGGGTCTATTTCATCAGGCATTGACTGGTAAAACTTCAGTCTCAGATACCTGCCTTTTGAATTTTAAAGAGGTAAACATCAGTCCCTATGGCCCTGAGGGTTACATTTCAAGCTCTCCAAATATTTCTTATGGAGGTTCTCTCACTCAGCTTGTGGTAAGGTAAAGCACTTCCCTACCTCGTTGACTCCCAATAAATAGTGGGCAGATTTGGCAAGGGGATTGTTACAGAAACACATAATATTAACAACTCTTTCTAAAGAAAACCACCTACTGAACATCTTCATCTGCCCAAAGATTTCTTAATCTATAAACAGCCTAGAGATAAATACTGACCTAATCAAAACCTGGCAGAACTTGCCAGAACCCATCTTTTAATATTTTCTAAAATTTATTGTTTTAAAATGTTTTACTGAAGTATAATTCATATACTATACCACTTACCAATTTAAAGTACACAGTTTAATGGTTTTAGGATATTCGTAGGGTTATGCAAACATCCTACAACTTATTTTTGGAATGTTTTCATCATTACAAAAAGAAACTCCATATCCATTAGTTGTCACTCCTCATATCTCTTTCTTTCTAGTCCTGGGAAAACACTAATCTACTTTTTGATTTGCTTATTCTGGACATTTCATATAAATGGAAGGATACACTATGTGCTCTTTCGTGACTGGATTCTTAGCCTAATGTTTTCAAGGGTCATCCATTGATTTGTAGCATATGTCAGTATTTCTTTTTTATTTCTAAATAATAGTCCATTGCATGGACATACCACTTTTTATTTATCCATTCATCAGTTGATATACATATGGATTGTTTCTACTTTTGGCTGTTATAAATAATGGTGTTATGAATGTTTGGTACAATTATTGTGTGGACATGTGTTATCATTTCTTTTGAGTATATACCTAGGATTGGAGGTGCTGAGTCATATGGTAACTCTTATGTTTAACTTTAACTTTTGAGGGACTTCTGGATTGTTTTCTAAAGTGACTGAACCACTTTACATTTCCATCAGCCATGTGTGAGGGTTCCCGCTTTTTCAAATCCTCATCAACAAATGTTTTTGTTTTTGTTTGTTTGGTTTTTAAATCATAGCCATTCTAGTGGGTGTGAGTGAGTGCTTCATACTATCTTAGCTTGTTTTTATACATAATCCATTTGCTAGGGTTTGAATGTGTTCCCCAAAAGTTCATTTGTTGGAAACTTGGTTGTCATTGTAGCAGTGGTGGGAGATAGGGCCTTTGGGAGGGGAGTAAGTCAAGAGGGCTCTACTCTCATGAATGGATTGATGTTATCGCAGAAGTGGTTTTGTTATAAAAGGAAGCTCTCTTGCACATGCTCTCTCCCACCCTTCTGCCATGGGATGACCCTCACCAGATGCTGGCACCATGCTCTTGGACTTTCCAATCTCCAGAACTGTGAGCAGAATGAATTTCTTTTCTTTATAAATTACCCAGTCTGTGATATTCTGATGTAGCATGATAGAATAGACTAAGACACTATTGCTTCTCTTTAGGATGTGCAAATAGTTCATGCTTACTATATTTTTTTTTACTTATGAGCCCTCTGCTAACACTCTAAAATGACAAGAATAGTGACATTCAACATTCAGTTAAAATGACAACAATTTGAACAAAAGGCATTTGCAGGGCTCTGTGTTAGCATAATATCATATGCACAATAAAGAATGTATTAATATGTCATAAGAAATAGAGTGGAGTAAATGTGAGATAATCTTACTACATTCTGAGTGCTAGACATCTGTGAGAACCTATAGACTAGTTACTTGGTTTACAGTAATAATCATAACGGTAATAATAATCCTGATAATAATACATAGCCTATATTGAGCTCTTCCTATGTTTGTGTCAGGCACTGTTCTATGTGCATTTTATATATAACTCCCTTAATTCCTCTGAGAATCCTACTAAATAGACACTATTATCATTCCCAGTTCTTAGATGAGCAAACCTCTCCATATAAGATTAATGCTACCTCTTTACAGGTTAAAATGTGGGGAAGGGGAGATTGAGAGGATGTTAAAAATATTTAATGCATAAAATTTTACAAAGGTTAAGAACAATTGTTTTACCTAGCTCCGCTCAGATCTTCTCAGATCCCTTTTGAAGGTTTTTGTTGTCTACCTTCTCCCCAGTTTCTGTGGTTTCATTTTTATCAACCAGCACTAAAGGCTCTTTTTTGGAGTAATTCCTCTAGCTACTGAAGTCTATACTCCTCCCCCAGGTAGGAGAGCCCAAAGCCTGGGAATTTCCCATGAAGTTTTGGAAATTTTCCTACTGATAAAACCCTTTAGTGTCCTGCTTTTCCCAATCCCTAACTGGCTTTCCCTGAAAGCATGTTTTGTTTGTTTGTTTTGAATGAATCACTTGTACAAAAATCCTCATCTCAGTGTTTGCTTCTGGAGAACACAAGACACATAAAGGAGGATCTTGATAAAATATTTAAATAGTACTTAGTATGTGAGGAAGAAGAGTGATCATATCAAGGTAAAACAAGAACAATAGAAAACTCTCTTAAGCCAGGCGGAATTTACATTAGAAACAAATGGATTGTCATGATTTGAAAATGTTAGAACAGGCTATTTACTCAGAAAAAGCTGTGAACTTGCTTTCTGTGAAAACTTTATAAATGTATATAGCCATTTTTCTGGGTTAGTTTCAATGTAGTGCAGTCCTTCTGGAACTAAATGACTAACTCAATGTCTTCCCAGAGCCTGTTTGGCTTTAATAATTATATGAGAACACAACATTATCATTAACCTAAGTAGTAAAACCTTTCTGATTATGCATTGTGCTAAGGGCATTACAATGATTGTGATTCAGTCCCTGCTTTTTAGGAACTTAAGAGAGTAAACTTTCAAAAAGAAATAAAACTACTATTTACAGTGTATTACTAAGAGGCATTAAAGTAACTGAGAATGAAGATCACTTCAGGAAAACATTAATAGATTACAAATATCAGTATTTCAGGAAAGTAATGTTTATAATAATATCTACTTTGATTTTACAAATGAGATATGGACAAGAAAAATCTATTCATGACATGTCTACTCCAAATAGATCCATTTATATTTTTTAAGAGAAAAGAAGTACCATAATGAAATGGAAAACAAATTATCTTTGCATAATATTGGGGCAAAAGATAAAGAAATAACTTCATCAGAAAAATGTGAAGGGGCTTGATGCCTATTTGTGCAGTAATTTTAATACAATGATGAAGAAAGAAAAATTTTAGTAGTCAGGACATTTAAAAAATTGTAGGATAAAATCTTATTTTATCATTGGGGAAGCAAATTAATATTTCCTGGTAGAGGGTGGCATACCAGGATCTAATATCAGAAATTATCTCTTAAAGAAACTAGTACTTTTTTCTTGAACCTCTAAACACACACACACACACACACACACACACACACACACACACACAAATATATATATATATATTTTTTGAGTCGGAGACTTGCTCTGTCGTCCCGGGTAGAGTGAAGTGGCATCATCATAACTCACAGCAACCTCAAACTCCTGGGTTCAAGCGATCCTCCTGCCTCAGCCTCCCAGAGTGCTAGGATTGCAGGCATGAGCTACTGCGCCTGGCCTCCAAACATATTTTGAACTGAACAATTTTGAAACAAATTTTCTTTTGAATTTCTTAGAATAATAATGAAAGGAAATAGTTCCCAAATATGAAAATATGAAAGTGACTGAAATTTTATACACACACACACACACACACACACATATATATATATAGAAAAGATTTGGGTAGGTGGGTAGGAGGGCAAATCAGGAAAGATACATAATATATTTCCTTCTTATGTTTTATTACTTAAGCAATTGCATGCACCTTGTAAAATTGGCATTTGGAATACATATATAATTTTCTTAAAACTGTTATTAATTTCCATCAATGACATAGATCATAAAGTTGTTTTCAGTTTTTCTGAATAGACTAGAAATGTGGGCAGAGAGTAAAAACCAAATACAAATATATTGTTTTCAAACTTCACCCGTGTAAGTACAGAATAAAGACATTTTCAGACATGCAAAAACACAGAATATTTTCTTTCATGACACTCTTTCTTAGAATGTTATTTAAGGATGGTATCCATAAGAACTAGAGAGTAAGCCAAAAAAGAGCAAAAAAGAGGAGAGCAGTTAAGTTTCATGATTATGTAATAGCTATGTGGTGGGCCCTAATACAGAGCACTCTCTCCCAATTAAAAAAAGGAAGAAGGACATCAGAATAGAAGTATCTGGAAATGTGATTTTATTCTACCCTTTATAATCTGGAACAATGTAGGGAGGAATAAATGCAGAATATAAAAGGATAATAGAATAACACCCATAGAAGATCTTAGTCCCTCCTTTTATTGAAATGAAAGGACCACTTGATGATAAAATCCAAACGACCAAGATCAAATCAAAAGAAAATAAACCAAAACAAAAAGCATAGGAATGTTCACTATGTGGCAAAGAACTGGTGAAGAGCTGTGAATACAAATAAATATAAAATTGAAAATAAAATAAAGACTGTGAGAATCACAGTTTTAGAACAGAATAGAAATATTATAAACTTTGAAATAATTAATATAATTGGAACAGGAGAAGAGGGACAAAGAGCTTATTTTCTCCTCTTTCACAGCAGAAAATAAATCAATCTGGCTTAAAATTGAAATACTTATTTTAAAGT
>NW_012148653.1:2180699-2188641 GCF_000956105.1 Propithecus coquereli | reverse complement strand
TTTTTTTAAATTTCTAAAACATGTGGATAGATCATTAAGAAACTAGTCATTATTTCACTTCATATTATCTCTTCATTTATTTGCAAATAAAATTGTATTACATTTCATTCAAAATATATGACCGTGTTTAATATAATTCTGTTTTATAAAATTATGTCTATTTTTATCTCTATATATGGATTGGAGAGATAGCTGGGATGATAGTTACCTGATGTTTATCTTTACCATTTCCTGTGTGTACTTTTTAATAGTGTTTGATTTTTTAATATTGAAAATCTATTATTTTGTAAAATAAAAAACTATTCCAAGAAAAAGTCAATTAGTAAAAGTAACTTGAAAATCAATAGATCTTTATTTAAGGTCATTTAAGGTAAATTTGATTAATATTATAGCAAAATGTCTACTGTATAACCTTAAAAGACTTTTTTCCAAAACAAATTAGTAACCTACCAAATTATCACTATTCTTATAATACAAATATATAGTCTTTACCTTTCTTTTTGACTGGAAAACAATTTATCTTAAAGTTATAATTTCTGTCAAAAATCTTAGTTAACACACAGAACACTAACATAAAAGAATATAAATTAAAAAAACAAAATATAATTTCGTCAAGATATAGGTCACTGTGGGGGATAAAGTTCAACCCAAATAGCTACCTTTTTTTGCAATGTGCTTCAAATTTCGTGAACTCCTTTTGCTCTTCAGAGACTGTCTGGGAATGGAATATATTTGCTTTTAATAGAGATGGACAACAGTAAACAATGATCTCTGGTAAAGTTATAAAGTACTGTCTACTTACTGGTTTGGATAAGAACATACGTTAGAAAACATCAACATCTAAAACACCCAAGCTCAAAACACTAATTTATAGCCATGTAGATGCTTTTATAATCAGAAATTATTATAGAGAGAAAGCCTAACCTAAGTCAGGTATTCCACATGCTTTTCATTCACCAATGAAATTAGTTCAAATAATGTGAGACTGTAACCCAGGATATCAACTTTCATCAGCCTAGAAAAGCTCCCTCTGCTTCATTTCCTTCCCTGTCTTGCTTTCCAGCCAGGTTTCTGGTCAGCAGTCCATGTAGCCCATAATTATGACTAAGTATCACTTTTCACTTTCAATATTCATGCACTTTATAGCAAGCACTTCTGAATTTATTACCCTAAATATATAATAGGAACCTTATACTTGGACCAGTGGGTTTGTAGAATAATTTGTGTTTAGTAATACTAATGTGTTCTTGAAAGGTTTATAAAATTACTTTTTGTTTATACAGTTTTCTCCTCTGATTGATTTCAGTTATCTGATATCCATCCTCCTGTAACTAGTTTTCCATATTTGTCCTATAATATTAGATGCCCCCTAATGCCCACCTGATTTCCTACTAGCATCTCAGAAACACTCTCGCTACTGTTGGGTTATAATCACTCACATGCACTCATTTTATATTCAAATAATTCCATATTGTTTCTCCCATGATTCCTGTCCCTGGAATGCCATTTCATCTCATCTTTTGCTATCTACCCATACTTCATAATATATAGCCTACAAGAAGCTTTCTGATTCTCTAAATCCCTGTGGAGAGTAACACACAGCTTAGTGCCTAATCATTTTCTAATTGTTTCCTACATGCTAATTTTATCTCCACAACTGAATTGTAAATTCCCTATGTGCAGTAACATGCTCTAATCTTCTTTATCCAGTACTACCATAAACAGCGCTGAGCATATTTGTTACCTGTTTAACAAATAGTTGTTTATGATTATTTGATATTAAGACTTGGACTCCTGATTGGGAGCTGTTTTTGGTTAAAAAAATTAATACACTAATAAAACAAAACCTCACATATTTTATGAAACATTTCCAGATTCCTCTCTAGGCTCCTCTGAATTACTTTAACAGGTTTTATGTGAACGACTCAAACTAGAACATATTTAGAAGGAAACTAGAGTTTTAAATCTCTATTGGAATGACTCAGAGTGAATAAAGAAATAACTCAGGGATGAGGCAGAAGCCAAAGTCCAGAGTTCGTGTTTTCAAATATTGGCCAATCTATCATTGATCCAGCAATCCAGCTAGGTCAGCTAATTGGTCAAGAGCAACATGTTTTTGTTTGCCAATAGCAACCTTTTTGTTTGCCCATGTCAACCTGTCCATTTCTGTCCATTCCTGGTTTTTTGTTTTTTTTTTTTTAGCACTTATACATTACTATAAGTATCTTTAGGTATGTTTTTCTCTTCTCTGAGCCTGTGGGGCCCCTTATTATACCCAGCAACTGTCCTCTCTTCTCCATAGTATTCTTAATGCTGAGCACAATGCCTAGCACTTAGTAGGTATTTAATATATGTGTTAGAAGAATGAATAAATGGATAGATGAATGGATGGATGAATGGATGGATAGATGGACGGACGAGAGATGAAATTACTTACTAGGTAATGAAAGAAGGTATCCCTTCTTATTAAAATAAGTGGCTCTCCTTTGTTAGATTGTCTGATGCCCTAAAATGTTTTTTAAAAAGTTCATATTAGAGATTAAACCTAATCTAGGCTTTCTCCCTGTACAAACACAAGAATTGAAACGCATGACTTTGGAGAAAAATATGTGAGTAGCTACCTTAATCATTTTAGGGTGTCATTTAAATATCTCCTTTAGGTAAAAGACATCTTTATAACTCAGTAGTCATTTAGTTTGCTCTGTTTCTCAATTTTCTCATCTCTAAAATTGTGATAATAATTGTTTCTTTGTACCTATTTTATAATTGGATTAAAATTTCAACCCCTGCCGTATGATTCTGCGGCACTCCCACATCTTTCTGTGGACATCGGCATAAGGTAGAGAGGTCAGGGAAAGGACAATTGTAATGAGCTAGTGAGATGCCAGCAATGGTATAGTAAGGACTCAACTAAGTGAGAAATCCATGCTGGAGTATAAGGGCAGGAATCTATAGAACTTAGTGTAGATCTCAAAGGAAAGGGAAGAGTCGAAATGATGAATATTGGGATTCAAAATCTACACTAAAGAAGGTTTTCAGAAATTGATTCTTTGTTCACATGTCACACATGTATTTAAACAATAGCAGAGTTCAAAAGTATTTTGAGTCTTATAGTCACATAGATATTTTTACCTAAATTCCTCCTGTAGTGAAGGTTCAGAGACTTGGCTAATTTTCTATTTTTTAGCTTGTCACCTAGCCCTTTGTTTCCTCTCTCTGGACGTGCAGAAGGATTTTAAGATCTATTCCTGCCAAACAGTTCTCTTTCATGGGAATTTGGTTTAAACCAGCTCTGTTGCTATGGTACCTAGTTCGCTGTTAATGGAGCAACACAGAAACAAAATAATACAGAATTCACAGTATATATGTGCTCACTCACTTCATATTGACTTATTCATGTTGACTGGATATTCAAATGGTCAAAAGTTGCTCAGTGCTATAAAAAAGTATCTCACCTACTTAGAATTCACATACTGACACTTAATACCTTCAAGAGTGTGTGTGGGTGCATGTGTGCATGTGTGTATGTGTGTGTAAATGGTGTAAGAGATGGCATGGTGCAATAGAGGTTTCGTAGGTAAAGAGACCTGACATTGAATCTCGGCTTAGCTAACTAAAAGCCAGTTGACATTGGACAAGTCGTTTATTACTCTGGACCTGTTTTCCCATCTGCAGAGTGGGTATTAATAATAATATTAATAACTACTTTTCATGGATGTTATTAAAATTAAAAAAAAATGTTTTCATTGCCTATAACAGTGGCACTTAGTAGGTTTGCAGATGCCTATTAGTGTTTTCAAATGTGGAGGTCATGCATGTGTGTGTGTGTGTGATATAGGCTGAATTGTGACCCCTCAAGATCTATATGTTGAAGCACTGACCCCCAGTACTTCAGAATGTGACTTTATTTGGAGATATTGCTTTTAAAGGGGTAATTAAGTTAAAATGAGGTCCTTAGGGTGGTCCCCAATTCAATGTGACTGCTGTCCTTTTAAGAAGAGAAAATCAGGACACTTACAGGAACACCAAGGAGGGCATGCACAGAGGAAAAATCCTGTGAAGACACAGCAGGAAAGTGAGGTGACTTTCTGCAAGCCAAGGAGAGAGTCCTTAGAAGAAAGCAAATCTGCCAACATCTTGATATTGGACTTCCAGCCTCCAGAACTGTGGGGAATAAATTTCTATTGCTTAAGCCACCGAATCTGTTATACTTTGTTACTGCAGCCCTAGCAAACTAATTATATCTATTTATCTATCTATCAATCATCTGTCTATCTATGTATGTGAAAGGTCAACAAATAGTCCTAAAATAGAAATGATAATAACATGTTGAGTTTTCCTGAGGCTTTTTCTCTTCATTTACTGCCTATAGTATGTAATTTTTTAGTTATTACTTACTTTTTATTGACTAATAACTTACACACTATGAAGAACACAAATCTTAAATATGTAGCCCAATGAATTTGTACATAGGTATACATCCATACATCTACCACTCAAATCAAGATTTAGAACATTTCTAGTTCCCTAGAAATCTCACTCAAGCTCCTCCATGTCAATAACCATTCTTCTTCCTCAAAGGATGAATTCTTATATCATATAAATGGAACCATACATCACTCTTTGATTCGAGCTTCTTTCACATATCATGTATGTGCAATCCATTCATTTTACTACATGTTATATAGTTCTTTTTTTCATTGTTGAGAGTAATATTCCATTATATATGCATACCCCAATTTATTTATCTACTTTAGTGTTGATGAACACTTGGATAGTTGCTACTTTTTGATAATTATAAAGTTGCTGTGAACATTTGTGTAACTATTTTTGCTGGACAAAACCACTCCTTTCTCCTGGGTGAGAAGTACATAGAAATTGTATTAAATGTCTCCATTTTAATGTTACTCATAATATAAAGTCAATATTTTAATACCTCCCAAGTATTGCTTTTTAGTCTCCTAACTAAAAATTCCCAGTGCTCCTGAACCAAAGGTTGGCAGTTTTGCTCCCTAGTGAATATTTGGTAATGCCTAGAGACATTTTCGGTTGTTAAAACTGGGGAAGGATGCTACTGGTGTCTAGTGGGTAGAGGCCAGAATTGCAGCAATATCCTCCAATGCACAGACAACCCAATGACAACAAAGAATTATGAAGCCCTAGATGTCAATAGTTCTGCTATTGAAAAACCCTATATCTAGACCAATAGAATTTAATTTTGCATGTTCACCTTATGGACATTTGTTGCTTGACCAACACCCATATTCTTTGTTATATATGTGTTTTTGGAATTCTTGACAGGAAAGAGTAATGTTCTATCCTGTTCTATTTGGGGTATTAACTCTCAACTTCTATACAGCCTAACTTTAGTGAGCTCAAGGCATCTGAGCTTGTCTTTGTTAATATATATTTTCAGAAAATGGAAATAGCATGTCTCCTCTTTAAGCTGGTGATATTGCATTCTGTAAAAATACATATATATACATATATAAATATGATATAAATATATATGTATGTAGTAAATGCCATCCCTTTGCCTCTATTTAGAGCCGGCTAAGATAGCCAGGCACATGGATACTTGTTCTATTTCAAAATTTTCTACAGAAGATTCTTGAAATTTCTCCTATCATTTTCCCTAGTCTTTAAAAACTGTGATCAATCCATTCCCCTGGACCACATGTCATTCATTGTTTTCTCAGGCAACCTCTTCTCACCTTCAGTGTAACTGAAGGTATATTATATTCACTTTAGTTATCAGAAATACCTAAAAGAAAAAAATGAACATGTTATTTCTGTCTCCATGAGGCTGAGCCTTTTCTTTTCCCATATTTCTGTCAATCCTTGCTTCTGAAAACTGAGCTTAAGGGCAATACTGTAACTTATACTTTTTGCTGATTTTATATCATCCATCTAGCCATAGGTCTGACAGAAATGATTACTTAGCTCCCCAAATAGGCAGAGTTTCCACCTGATGTGATTCCCTTCATTTATTTCAGTGACATTAAAATGGAGGAATGGTGTTTGTTGGCTTTAAACACATGTGGTCTGCTATATTTTTGGCTGACAGCTAGAACTAGTAGTGTCTGACATTAGAAAACCAAAAAAGTCATCATTTGCTCTTTTCACTTTCAAAAATTGAAAAATCACAGATAATGAAGCATATTAAATGTGTATATAACCCATTTCAATGCTAAATACCTTTTAAATTTAAAAATTATTATAAATAATTCTGTCTGCACAATTTTAACATGTTAAATTTCTGTGAGTTCTTTTGTAACTTAAATATTAATATGTTTAAGCTGTATGGATCCTTCATTGTATAACTCATTGTTATTGATATTCGGTGTCTAAGGTCCGTGATGTCCAAAGTCTTACTTTGTTTGGGAGAGTCTTGTAAAATGAAAGACTGTCTATTTTAAAATGACAATAATATACTCATTGATAATGAGTGGTGTAGAGAGAGAATAACTAATTTTTTAAAATGATTCTCAAAGAAAGGGGTGCTTTCCACAATTCTAGAATCATGGAGAAAACTGTGGAAAAGCTTAGTTCTATACTTAAGCTCTCAGGAAATATTTTCTTAAAGTTATTAACCAATATTATAAAGAAATGACTATGTCAGCCTATTTAAAAATACATATGGGCTAGGCGTGGTGGCTCCCGCGTGTAATCTCAGCACTTTGGAAGGCTGAGGGGGATGGATTGCTTTAGACCAGGAGATCGAGGGCAGCCTGGGCAAATACAGAGAGACCCTGTCTCTACAAAATTAAAAATAAAAAATTGGTCAAGCATGGTGGTGTGTGCCGTAGTCTCAGCTACTTGGAAGACTCAGGCAGGAGGATTGCTTGAATCCAGGAGTTGGATGCTATAGTGAGCTACAATCACACCACTGCACTCCAGTATGAGTGACAGAGTGAGATCCCATCACTGAAAAAAATAAAAATAAAATATATATATGCTTTTTCTTTCATCTTCAGCAGCATTACCTAAACTCTAAACGTATAATATGTCCTTGGAAAGAAAAGAATTTCTTGCTTTCTTATGGATAATTTGCATTTTAGTAAAGAACATTATATGAACCAGTTCCTTAAATAAGAGTCCGAATATACGGCAAAGCGAGTGTAATGCAAAACCAGAACAGTCATTGCTTTTAACTGTGGTCAATAATCTGGGTAGAGAACAATTTATTTTAACTCTAAAAAGAAGGTATGACAGACAAGTTGTCCTTAAACACAGGAGAAACAAGATCAATTACATATTCACAGTCACTGTGCCTGACATTCTTCTGAATAAGATTTCAAAATAAAAACTGCAAAATCTCAGGATAAAAAAATAGAACATTATCATTAATCATATTCATCCTCATTTCCCTCTCTATTTCCCCCACCTTTCCCTTTTGCAATCTTTGGCTATACAAGTGATGTGCTTGTACCATTTCAACTCAAATGACACCGTTAGTTCATTATTGTTGCATGTCTGGCAAATGAGATCTGAAACCACACATCTGTCCTTTGACCCTATCTTGTTCCTGGCTTATGTAAATGAAGAGAGCAGTTAAAGCATTTTAAATGTTTTATTTCTCATATTATGCTCCTAGCTTTATGCTGACAAGGAACACTTAATGCATATGAAACTAATCTGGTTCTAGCTTTTTACTTATTGAACAGGTTTTCAATGCTGCCATTTTCTGTTTATCTGAAGATCTTATTATGGTAGTTGCACAGGTTTACATTTGCACCAAAGAACCAGTTTGGGTTCAAGTTTAACTGTCTGAGTAACTTCAAGAAATAAATTAGAAATATATCTATTAAATTTACCTGTATGTTAAAATGGTCTTTTGGCTTATGTATTATGACTATCCTATACTATGCTAATATGTGAATATTTCTACTAATAATATAAGCTATTAAAAGTAGAAAATTAAAAGTGAAAGATTTTTATA
>NW_012148653.1:2175445-2180034 GCF_000956105.1 Propithecus coquereli | reverse complement strand
TACCTACCCATTAATCACTTAGTAAGTTATCTTCTCTGTTATCAGATTGACTGATTGTCTTGGTATTACAGTGCTTTTGTTCAAGAACCCTTATTTTATTTAATGATGGCCTCCAAAGCACAAGGGTAATGATGCTGGCATATTGTTATAATTGTTCTATTTTATTATTATTGTTGTTAATCTCTTAATGTGCCTAATTTATAAATTAAGCTTTATCATGGGTATGTATATATAGGAAAAACATAGTGTATGTAGGCTTTGGTACTATCAAAGGTCTCAGGATCCACTAGGTGTCTTGAAACATATCCCTTGCAGACAAGGAGGGACTACTGTATTTTACAGAGAAATGGAAATATCCTCTTATATGAGAAAAGTTTTAACAAAAGGAAATCAGAGCAAATTATTTCCCATAATAATGAGAAACTTGTTTTTCTTATGCATGTGTCTTTCTAGGTAGAAAGAATGCTTTTGGGGGAATTCTAAATGTATATGGATGAAAAGTTGAGTTCTTTAATCTATGCACAAGTGTTGTTTTAATTTTTCTTTATTTTTTAATTTTTGCAATGCCAATTGTATAAGACAAATAACTTTTTTTCAGCTTATTAAAAGTATTTAAAACATTCCATCCTACCATTTTAAAATAATTATATACAGAATCATGCATTATACAGTAATTCCTTCTGAGAAGCTTAAGGCCTCTAGATATTTCTCTCACTTTAAAGAGTAGGAGAAATTCTAAGCTATAATTTTTAGTGTCTCATATTTCAGGGTAATATGTTTTAGTGTCTAAAAATTCTCATTATTAACAACTAAATGTATAAAATTCTCTTTAATATACAAAGTTATGATTTTACAATGTCTTTTAGTATAATACATTTTAGTGTTTAAAAAGCATCCCTAATTTAATGTTTAAAATTCTCCTCGAAGTAAAATATATGTATTCCAGACCTCTGCCCTATTAAAATGGAAAAGCATATTCTCATTTTTTAAAATTATAAGCATATAGCTTTCTTAAAGCATACTTAACTTTCTCCTTATCATGACTTCTACTCTTAGCTAAATAATACCAATTAAAAGTTTGCTCTCATAACAGTGTAGAATTGATGAGAGTGGGTCAAACATGAGTGGGAGCTATTTTAGTGATCCAGGCAAAAGATGATGACCATTTAGACTTAGATGGTAGAAAGGGAGAATTAGGCAGATTTGACTGTGTGTGATTGTTTTTATAATGGTAAAAAGCACATAAAATTTGCCATTTTAGCCATTTCTAAGGGTACAGTTCAGTAGTGTTAAGAATATTCATGTTTTTATGCAACCATCACCACCATTATATCTCCAAAACTTTTTCATCTTGCAAAATTGAAACTCTGTATCCATTAAATAATCCCTTCCCACCTTTCCCTCCCCTTAACCCGGGGTTGGGGAACCTGTGGCCTTAAGGCCACGTGCGGCCTTCTAGGTCCTTAAGTGCACCCTTTTGACTGAATCCAAGTTTTACAGAACAAATTCTTTTATTTTTATTGATACATTTGTATTCATATTTTATATTTTTATTTTATTTTTTAAATGAATGTATTTAAAATACCAAAGAATAAAATAAGTTTCAACAAAATAATCCTCCCAGATTGACCAGCACAATTAGAACATTAGTAAGCCATAAGGACTAAATTGATGGCTGCTACACTCATGATTTAGTTCTAACTTTCCCCGCCTGACTGGTGGCACTACCACACAAGGCTGGTTGGTGAGAGTTCATGGGGGTCGAGGATGCCAGTCTGTTATCAGCTTTTGACAATGGTACACTGTTTTTCTGATTGAAGTGGAATTTGTGAATAGTTGCATAGCTCGACAGTATTTTTTAATTCTGTCTGCTTAACAGCCCATCATGTCAAAGAAGACCAAGAGAACACTGAAGGAAGAAAACAGATTTTTTACTGAGGATTGGGAATTACGATATTATCTCATTTCTGCTAAAGATGAGATGATTTGCTTGCTTTGTGATATTGCAGTATCAAGATTAAAGAAATTCAATGCTCATCATTATTATAACACTCATAAAGACCACACATATTTTAAATTAGATGGAGAGTTACAAAATGTTGTAGTGCAGAAATTAAAAGATGAAAAGCAAAAGCAAAGACAATTCTTTCAAGCAGCAATAAGACCTGGAAATAATGCCACTGAAGCAACTTACAAAGTAGCTTATACTTGGGAAAAAAGGGAAGCCATTCAGTGATGTAGAAATTGTGAAAGAATGCGTTGTTGAAGTTGTAGGATGTTTAGACCCCCCTAACATTTCAAAGTATAAACAACTGCCTCTTTCAAGGAGAACCATAAATGATCATCAGCATGAATTAGCCTTCAACTTAACAGAACAACTTCATGTAATACTTCAAAAGGAAAATATATATTATTCAATTGCTTTGGTTGAATCAGCTGATACTACTGACTCGGTGCAGGTTTTATACTTCATTCCGGTCATAACAGAAGATTTTCTGTCCTATGAGTAGTTACTCACTTTGGGCACTCTTGCAAACAGAATGTGAGGAATAGATATCTTCAAAAACTTACAAGATAAATGTGATGAAGTTGGACTGAATTTGGTAAATATAGTGAGTGCATGTACAGATGTTGCACCTTCCATGACAGGAAAACATGAAGGGTGTATTGCACAGATACAAAAACTATTCACAGATCCAGATGCTCTCATTTATTTCATTGTATCTTTTTCATTGCATCAGCAAAACCTCTATGCTAAAGCTCCTATTTTAACTGACACTGTGCAACAAGTTATAAGTATTCTTAACTATATTTGTGCAAATGAAACACGGCACAGTTGTGTAACATGCTAAAGTTGAACAATGAGGTATTTAGTGTGGATTTGCCATGGATTTGCCATACATTTTAAAGTGTGTTGGTTATCACAGGGACTGGTGTTAGCCAAAATTTTATTTGTGCGAGAACAGGTAGTTAAATTTTATGAAGAACAGAATAAGCAATGTGAATTATTGAAAAAATATTTCTATAGGAATGCAGCATTTCTGTGTGATATCATGTCAAATCAAAGGGACTTGAATATTTCTTTGCTAGGTAAATCTAAGTCTATATATGATATGTAGCAAAAAATCCAAGCATTTTGAAAAAAGCTATCTTTTTTATGTCAGAATATTTATGGAGTACAAACGTTTTGGTTACATAAATTGCTTTTGTACCATTTGAGTCAAAGTTATAAGTGTGCCCATCACCCAGACAGTGTGCATTGTACCTGTTAGGTGAGAACTTACCCATCTTGTCCCCCCCCACCCACCCGATTGATTTCCAATGAATATTATTTCCATATGTGCACATAGGTGCTGATCCATTAGCAAAAAAAAACTATTTTCAAAACTCTTCTTTCTCAAAAGGAAATTTTGGATGAACATTTTCCCCAGTTAGCAAAGGTCATTGATGAGCAGGATGATGTATGAAAATTATTTGAAGAATACACGGCTGTTATACACCTAATAATTGGAGAACAGAATAAAAGTTTCACTGACTTTCAGAATCATGACATCACACTCAAATTAGCATTTCAGCCTCATGTAGTTGATATTACCAAGGCACCTAAAGAACAACAGATGGAATTGATTGAGCTCTCAGTAGATGACATTTTAAAGTCATTGTTTGATGCTAAGAAAGATCCAATTGAAATATGGAAAAATGCAATAGAATAACCATGCCTTCAGCAACATGCCCAAAAAATTCTTTCTTGCTTTCCAACCACTTATTGATGTGAATCTGCGTTCTTCTACCTAACCCAAATCAAGATGCCCTTCAGGTCACAAATGACTGATACCCATCTAGAGGATCAGCTGAAACTGTGGACCTCCATGCTGCAACCAAATATTCAAATGCTTTCCAACAAAAAGCATATATAACAAAGTCATTAAAAGGCTAGTTAACTTTAAAATTAACAAATAGTTTTCATTTTTTTGAAATTATTAAATACATAGTAGTTAGATTTTTACAAAATAATGTACATTTTTAAGTATATCTAATTGAAGTTTCTGGAATATGGCCTTATTTGATTAGCTAATTTAATGCGGCCTTCCAACATGAAAAGGTTACACACCCCTCCCCTAATCCTTGGCAACAGCTGGTTTACTTTCTGTCTCTATGAATTTGACTACTCTGGGTGCCTCATATAAGCGGAATTGTGCATTATTTGTCTTTTGAGGGACTGGCTTATTTCACTTAACATAATGTCCTCAACATCCATCCATGTTGTAGCATGTGTCAAAATTTCCTTCCTTTTAAAGCTGAATAATGGTCTATTGCATGTATATACCATATTTTATCCATTCATCCATAGATGAACACTTGGGTTGCTTCTACCTCTTGACTATTATGAATAGTACTACTATGAACATGGGAGTAGTGGATAGAGTTAAGATATATTTTGTCATGTGCTGATTAATTGGATGTAAACAATAAACTATCAAAAATACCTATCTAAAAACATAGAATGTAATTTAAAAGTGTTTCCTTCTGAATATCATATGATGATCTCTTAAGAAAGTGACTATCACATAATGAAAGCTCAACAAATA
>NW_012148653.1:2161972-2163380 GCF_000956105.1 Propithecus coquereli | reverse complement strand
GGGATGAGGCCTGAAAACTCCTATCCCACCATCTTGCTAACACCACTGTCCTCTGAATGAATTAATTTATAAAGGAACAAGTTTTTTCAACTTCTTTAATGAGATGGTTTACAATACATTTACCTCTACAAGAGATAATTATGCTTTTTCAAATCCCAAGGTAAAAGATTAGATAAGAATTATTTTTCTGAAGCACGGATTTGATAAAAGGGAGTTGTAGACCATCCATGGATGCTAGCTTTTCTGAAACAGAAATAGAGGGTACCCTGTCATGGAAGAGAGGCACAAAAAAGATGGGCATTTTGAAACGTTTAGCAAGACTCTCATTTTACAGCATCACAAGCAGAAAGCGTCAAACTTGGAAACAAGGAAAAATATAAAGCCACAATCATAGTGAATTAATGACATATTATCAAGACTTAAGTCATAATTTATACATTAGCATTAATAGGATATGAATGTTTATAATAAAAGACAAAAAGATGAGTTTCAAGAAAGTAGACCTGTTATGCATACATAGATATTTACCTTTACATGCTGTCAGAGAGTATTTGTACCTTCATATTGCTATTTTGGGAATTAGAAAGTTAAAGTGACTCCTCTTTATAGATATTCTCTTTCCCTCCCACAATTCCTTCCATCACTAATCCTCTAAATTTTGTACTGTTCTATAAACCTCATTTTCCAGGTAATGGCAATCAGAAAAGCAGATAGAAAGGCATTCATTATTGGCAGTGGCTTGGATAAAGTATCAAGTACCCTGGCCCTTGATAGAACATGACAGAGGGAACATGACTGTCACATCAATTACAGTGTATCGCAAGATAAGGAAATAGTGTTTTATTCAGGATAGGCTAAATTATAAAGCAGTAGTAAATGATCCTACTTTTTAAAAAGTTATTATTTGAATGCTTTCAAAATTTAAGAATCATGACATCATGATGAACATCTTTAGAAATACAGAATTCTCAAAATCGATTCAAAATAGAGCCATAGCAATGAAGTACAACAGATTCAGATAGATAAATTATTATGCTATTATTTAATGTTTTTATGTATAGTTTCATGTATTCCAAATGTTCTTTCTAAATGAAAATTTATATAGACATTTATATTTAGGTTAATCTATTTCAATTCCAGATAAGTTAATTCTTGTCCTACTTGAATTTTAATAATAGAGCTAAATTAAAACTGTTAACTCAGGGCTTTTTTAAAAAAACTATTATGTAGTAAAGGGTTCCGCAGAGATAATATACCTAGTTTTCTGTAAATGCTATCTATTTTCTTAGTAATCTACAATTCAGGTTTTAGGTAGCAGCTATTGAAAAAAGTATAGGACAGTAATTTTCATTTTTTTTTTTAAACTGTAAAGTCCTAGTGCAGGTCACTGCTATTAACATATTCATCA
>NW_012148653.1:2160935-2161922 GCF_000956105.1 Propithecus coquereli | reverse complement strand
CCAACATCTCTGTCATATCTGAGTCTGGTTCTGTTGCTTGCTTAGTCTTTTCAGACTATGTTTTATCTACTTATTTTGTATACCTTACAATTTTTGTTGAAAGCCTGACATTTTGTATTGGGTCATAGGAACTGAGGGAAATAGGCCTTTAGTGTGAGGATTTATGTTAATATGGCTAGGTATTGGACCGTATTTAATGTTTTCTGTAGCTGTAGGTGCACGAAGCTTTAGTTTCCTCTGGTGTCTTTGTTTTTATCTTACCAGTTTTCCTTGATCTTCCCTAATAACTCTTCCTCAGATAGGGTCTGCATCTTTCAGTTCTTTTAGCTGTAATCCACTGTCATTATACTGTAGCCTCGCTGCTTTGATGGTAAAGTGTAGGGGAGGGGAAGCTTTCTATAATCTTAAATTAAATCTCAGTCTTTTAGTGGGCCTGTGTCCTTGGACTGTGACATTCAAAAGTGTTTCTTAGCTTTTTTTATTTTCCCTCTTAGATGAGACAGGAAAACTAGAGGGAGCTGGAATTGGGAAAACGTTCTTATAGGTGGGAGAAGCTCTGCTAAAGCCTTCCCCCCACCATGGAGAGGAGGCCTTTGTTCTGGATAACACTTATACTCAGGCATATTTTACAACGTGATCTCTTCCCTTTCCCCTGCCAGAATCACAAAGGGATCTATCTTGGCTCTTCACTGTAAGAACAGATGGGGTAGAGTTCTTAGAGGTAAAACCCAGAAAACTGTGAAGGCCACTAGGAGTTTCTGCCTCTCATGCTAATCCACATTCAGCCTACAGCTGAATTCATAAAAATTACCATTTAAATGTTCCTACAAGTTTATGACTACAGTGGCTTCCTTTTCAGGTAAAAAGATCTTAGCTTTGACCCTGGATTTGCCTGTCTCTTCATATTTCAGGGTGGAAATTTGCTTTGTGACCTCAATTTTCTGATGGCTCCAAGAAAAGTCAATGGTTTTTAGTTTGCTTTTTCTT
>NW_012148653.1:2150540-2151300 GCF_000956105.1 Propithecus coquereli | reverse complement strand
ATTTTACTGATGATAGCTTTAACCAAATGACTGGTGGTTAAATGCCCTTAAGAATCCAATATATAACAATAGAAGTAGCTTAGTTTACATGTTGATTTATAGTTGACCATATAGTTTGGGAAAAAGAAGTGACATTACTCAAGTATTTAGGGCCTTGAGAAATATCATGGCCATCAATTTTTAATGTCCTTCCACAAGATGGCACTTATAATCTCTTTTGTTTTTAATTTCTTACTTGTTAAAAAACAATGTTATTTTTTACAAAGTTGAAGAAAATATAAAACCATAACATATATTTGAAAATGCACACAGCTCATTTCACATACTTTTGACTGGTTTATCTTCTTTCTTATCGTTATAATTTATCTTTTCTGAGACATCAAAAGATGACACTACTTTTGAGGGGTACATGTTCCTCTATAGATCCTGTCCCCTGATTTAATGCACGTATAAAGATGGTATCCATGGATTCTTATACTAATCCAGATTTGCAATAAACCAAATACTGTTAATTTAATATTCTAACTACTTATTTTATAATTCTGTTCTACAGGCCTGAACTCCTTCCCTGAAAATACTTAGCCTGAAAAAAATTAGAACATAATTTTCATACATGATTTTTCTGCTATACATATTTTTCCACTTGGATGTATTTTTAAAGATGTATTACGTTTATATTAATTTTTGAGATGGGAGCCTTTTAGGTTAAATTTCTCTATTCCAATTTGGTCTTTTACAGTCACTCCTGCATCTAGACACC
>NW_012148653.1:2146874-2148480 GCF_000956105.1 Propithecus coquereli | reverse complement strand
AATAAATCCACATCTAGACACATCAAGATTAATGAGAACATCTTATTAGCTACCAGAAAGAAAAGACAGACTACCCACAAAAGAAAGACAATTGGAATGGCATCAAGCTTCTCATCAGTAAGGATAGATGCCAAAAATCCCTGAGGATAAAATCTTTGAACCTTAAATTCCATACCTAGCTAAACAATTACTAAGAAGACAAAATTTAAAAATTGCCTGATATTGAATGACTAAGACAATTTTCTGTCCATAAATTCAGTGGAGGAGAGGGAGGTCTTGAAAGCAAAAACAAAAGAGAAGCAAAGGACAAGAATGGGATTCAAATAACAATGCATCTTTTCCCTCTTCTCTCAAAGAAGATAAAATTGCTTAACAATCTAATTTCTAGTATTTTTCCTTAGGAAAGCAAGTGAAGTTAGGAAAGACTTTACATTTTGCTCATGTTTACTCTTTTTCTTTTTTTCTTTCAAAATATTAAGGGGGTACGAATGTTTTTGTTACATGGATAGCTTTTATAATGCTTAAGTCAGGGCTACTAGTGTGCCCATCACCCAAATAGTGTTCATTGTATCTGTTAGGTAGGTTTTTACCCACCTCCTCCCTCCTTCCCCTCCCCCCTTCTTGATTTCCAATGACTTTTACCTCTCTCTTTGCCTATGTATACCCATCAGTTAGTTCCAAATTATTAGAGAGCACATGTGGTGTTTGTTTTTCCGTTCTTGAGATACAATGTTCTCCAGTTCCATCCAAATTGCTGCAAATGACATTAATTCATTTCTTTTTGTGAGTGAATAGTACTCCATGGTATATGCATATATACCACATTTTGTTAATCCACTCATGAATTGATGAGCACTTGTGTTGATTCCACATCTTTGCAACTGTGAATTATGCTGCAATAAACATTCGAGTGCAGGTGCCTTTTTGATAAAATGACTTCTTTTCCTTTTGGTATATTCCCAGTAGTGGGATTACTGGATTGAATGGTAGGTCTCCTTTTAGTTCTTTGGGAAATGTCCATACTGTTTCCATAGATGTTTTACTCTTCTTTCTTGATAAAACTTTATGAAAAGTCAGAAGAAGTTGAATATTTGACTGATGAAGTTGATGCAGTTCATGGCGGTATACAATAATTGGCAGCCTTTGACTCCAATGTAGGCTGACATAGAAAACAATGTAAAATGGCATGTAAATTTTCTTTCTTCTTTCCAAAAAGAAGAGCTAGATATTTAGATAGGAATGTAGATGCTCTAAATGTTCACAAATTACCAAGATTTTTTATTCATTTGAAGTTTTGTTTAGCAAACACCTTCCCTTGAAAATAGGAGAGTTGTGGAGGTTTCAAAGGGGCTTGTGAGGAAAAATTGTGGACATAACCAGCAACTGGCTGCATTAATAGAGATGTCATTATTTTCATACAAATGCATAGTGAAAGGGAATGGAATAACCCTTAATTCCAACAATGATCTGCTTCAAATTACTAAAGGAAATATATTGCATGGTATGTAATAAGCACTCAACAATTTTATGTTGAACTAATAATAATTATCTTGCCCTCCTGACCCATTAAACTTATTTTAAAGATAAAGAATAATGGATCATTCAT
>NW_012148653.1:2142935-2144012 GCF_000956105.1 Propithecus coquereli | reverse complement strand
AGGATCCTCAAATTTAGATAGAAGCATAACCCTAATGCCCTTTAAGCCTAAAATGTATCAAAATAAGTTTAGTTCCTTGTGGTTACTGTTTATCAATTAACTCTGTCAAGAGATCTGAGAACATTTGATATCAAAGAAAATATAGCAATTAATTTCCAGATAGATTGCAGTTTTCCTTGCTCTTCTAATAGATGTCTTTCTCATATAGTTTCCATAATATATAGATGTCATCCCCCATTTTAATCTTTTGTACATATTCTCCTCCCATATATAAAGTATGTAATGTACTAAGAGACATATATATATAATTGTAATGTAGAACACTTTCAGTTGCATTTAGGTAGTTGCTTTGTAGTATACAGGGTTACCTATTATTTCTGGGAAAGAGTGAGGGAAAGGAAATGGATGGAAGAATAGTCGTTTCAGTGCCAAATGATCTTAGCCTTTATGTCCCTTCCCCCTGTGATGTCACCATCCTCTGTAATGCCTTTCTCAGAATTGAGTCCCGGGAGGTCTTAGAGTTTCATGATCCCTTTTCTCTCCATTAGTTTATTTAACAAAAGATTATTGAGCAACTATATGCCAAGTACTGTTATTGATTGTAAAATCTAGTAAGGCCCTTTAAGTTCCCTCATACGGCCTTCTATCTTATACGTAGTCAAAGAATACTTAATAATAATTGTTTACTTTGAGTTAAATCAGGATATTATAAGGTTAATACATTTATCATGAAAATTGTTTTTTTTTATTTTTTGTGTCTCTGATTGTTTTTGTTTTATTTTTATTCTTAAACCAGTTTGAGACCAAGGAATTTTTATTTTTTCCAATATATAGCTTTTCATTTTAAAGCAGTTGTAATTTCTTACAGTTTTTATGCTCATGAATGAATAAAGTATATGATTATTCGACTCAAATGTGAAACTGATCATTCTAAAATCTATTTTAGGAAGTAAAGTATTATTTATTGAAAATTGAAGTCAGCAATGTTTCCCATAGTTTGTATTAGATACTCTTCAAAATCATTTTCTCATTCATGGAGACCATTTTAATATATAAATAACTGATGTAGAATGAATA
>NW_012148653.1:2138471-2140256 GCF_000956105.1 Propithecus coquereli | reverse complement strand
AGACATGTTTCTCAGCAATTTAGTTTCCATTTCAGGACTTAAAATAATCAGTGAAATAGGAAATTGCTATGAATTATGAAAAGTTATTAGACAGTAATTCCAGGCCACCCAAAGCTATGCATTCATTTGTGGTTTTTGAATTTTAAAAAACGAAATAAGATTGAATCCCATTTTCTGTGTTTTATCACAATGTTATTGAAAGTTGTTTAAGATTTTATACTCCTTGAGGGCATGTATCTTTAACATCTTTGTATTTTCAATAGCGTTTGTTACACTACAGATACGTTATGCACATTTCATAAATTAGTGAACAAATAGATGTTATGAAAAAATAAAAAAAGGAAAAGTACCATTACCAGATTCTAGGATGAAGTAAAAAGCAGTATTTAGCAATCTTCCATGTACTACAATACCCTACCCCAGCCTGCTTGCTTCACTTCTCACCCCCAGCCTGCTACACACACTTTCAGAAGTCAGACTTCTCTGCCATGCTCCCTACCTTGGCCCAAACTCCCATGATCCAAAAGTAGGCTTCCCTTTCTCTAACAGGCAGACTTCCTTTTGCTCAGTATCCCAATCTGAGCTTGCTATCCTGCAGAGAGTCATCTGGGAAATGAAGAGACACAGCTGTGAGACATACACAAACGAGTTTCCCTCACCTGGGTTATTTGTATTTTAAAAGACAATGATGGAAAAAATGATATAAGTGCTAACTTTTCCCAATCTTCAAATTTCAGACAGCATGACATATGAAATTGACATTTTTGGATGGGGACCTAAAATCATGTCAGAGAGGTGGACTCCTTTTCTGTCTCCAAGTATTGCTGGTTCTGCTATAACTTGATTTGATTTTGATTTATAAAGTACTGGCCATCTTCAGAAGATGTAAAACATAGAAGGGGAAATGAACAATCATTCATTCCTTTGTACCAGTTATTCCGGACCGTGGCTGTACATTAGAAAAACGTGGGGAACTTTTAAAACTCTGATGTCTAGACCATACTCTAAACCAATTAAATCAGAATTTCTGGGGATGGAACCCAGGCATCAGTATATTTAAAGCTCCCACGTAATTAAACTGTGAAGCCCACTAATCTAAACGAGGATGAGGAATACTGTAGGCATCTGATGCTTATAGAAGATAATAGTTATATTAAGAAGCCACGTGAGAAAAATTGGGAATGGTGGAATCCGTGGGAAGTGGAGAGCAAAGACAGTGGCTACTGAACTCCAGCCAAGTGTTTCACCATGGGAGGGAAGGAGCATGATGATTAAGAGGACTAGCTTCAGTGGCAGATCCCCTGAGGTTAAAGCACTTTCCTGACCTTCACTATGTGAGCTTGAGGGAGTGACTTCTTTATTGTTCAGTTTTTTCATTAAGGTTGTGAAGAGTAAATGAAGTCATAAGCATAAAGCACTTAGCCTTATGTTGGTCATGTAACAAATATATTCTACACATTTGTGCTATTTTATTATGATGATGAGTTTTGAAATACTAGAGTTCACTTGTCTTCTTTCCAATAGGCAGTTGGTTTCCAATCTAGGGAGAGAAAAGGAAGGACAAGCAAGAGCTACGGAGATGGGAATCAAAAGGTTCTGAGAATGATTTCAGGATTTTAAAATTATTTTTCTATCACATTGGCCCCACCCTCAGCCGCCAAGAATTTCTTGCTATCTTATTTCCTGCAATTTATTGCTCTTTTATACTCTTGTACCTCCAGTTTCATGATACTTCCAACAGATTGGAAGTGGCATGCATTAGCATGCATTAAATATATTAATATT
>NW_012148653.1:2133427-2137020 GCF_000956105.1 Propithecus coquereli | reverse complement strand
GGTTATGTGGATTGTTTTTGTGATGCTTGAGTCCTGGCTGTAGGTGTGCCCATCACCCAAATAGTGTTCATTGTACCCATTAGGTTGGTTTATTCCCCTCCCTTCTTTCCCCTCCCCCCCAGATGCTTTCCACTGAGTTTTACTTACCTCTATGCACTTGTCTGCTCATCTGTTAGTTCCGATTTAATAGCGAGTACATGTGGTTTTTGTTTTTCCATTCTTGAGATATTTCACTTAGGAGAATGATCTCCAGTTCCATCCAGGTTGTTGCAAAAGGTATTAATTCATCTTTTTTATGGCTGAGTAGTACTCCATTGTGTACATATACCACATTTTATTAATCTACTCCTGAATTTTTAAATGTTCATTTACAAATACCCAGAACCTCTTAACCCAGTGCTAATTTAATTGGTTTTATTATTATTTATTTTCATCAATACTTAAAATGTGCTTTTAAACAATTAAATGACATTTTTCTACTCCCTCCCTTCTTTCCCCCCAAAAAAACTTGGACACATGTTACCATCCTTGATTGGTAGAGATGTCTCCACATGGGGAGCTAGCTCTACAGAACCAGGATAGCCTGTGTTACTGGCTCAGGCATCAAGAATTATTTATTTTTATTCCTTTATGGTATTTTCTTGATCTATTACTTAGCCACTTCCACATTACTACTTCATAATATACCATCTGAAAACTCGTTGGCTTCAAACAACAATCCTTAATTCTCACTTAATTCGCATCTGTGGATCTGCTGGTGTTTGGCTGATCTATACTGGGCTTATGTGAGTTAGACTGCAAGATGTAGATTGGGTCTAGGTCTGTGCCATGTCTCTCATCATCCTTGGACCCATCATAAGTTTGAACATGGTATGGTTTTAGGAAGATGACTCTGACAGCAATTTTTCTCTTTGCCAATTTGAATAGAGATGACTAGATATCTCAATATATAAGATGCGAAACAGGAAACAACATGCAAGTATACCTTTATTGACTTATAACAGATGACAGCAATTCAATTTTCCTTTACTATTGAATTTTCCACTCTATTTGTGAATATGAATTTTCCTCGTCAATTTATGGAATCCATATATGACTCTCTCTGTCTTAATCAAAGACTGAAATTATATTATGGAAATAAAACATCTTCCATCTCAGTGTAGTCTAAAATAGGTTAAATGAGATGGTTATCCCTGAGCAAGCATAGAAGGTCTGCAGTACATCTTCTTTGTCCACCTATATCATGTCAAGTATTTTTTTAGCATTTATATGAGTGTTATACGTTGCACAGATATGCATCTGTAAATGCAAACAGAGCAAAGATTCTGGCACAATACATGCTTTAAAATTGTTTTATTGTTTTTGGATTTTGCTTGTACTGATTTAAAAGGGAATCTAAAAATATTTTAAAGTAAAAGATGTGAGCTATTAATAGATTTTTAGACTATTAACACTGAAAGTGATTTTAGCGATCATATACTCCAACTCCCATATTTGTCAGATTAGGGAGTACAACTCAAATGTGTCAAGTGGTTTCTTAGAGGTTGGACTGTGAGTTAGTAGAGTACCTGAAAATGAAATCCACCTCTCCTGACTACTCAATGGCTTTTCCCATCTTACCACTATACCTTCCAGGCCCCCACCAGGACAAAATGCCAACAGAACTTACAGATGGGAAAATGAGACACAGTTGTTTCCTGGATTCTATTATTGTGGAGATTTTTAAAAATGTGTTTTAATTTCAAGACTAGCTTTACAGGCACCTCAGAAACTGAGTGCATGTCCTTCTGAAACTTTCCCTGGTATCCTGGAGTCGACTCTGATGTTTCTTATTTTTGAGTTCTTGTAGCACTTACACATTTTGGTAGAGAGATAGTAAAGTCATTAAGGGTAGGAAGTATATCTCTTGCTCCTGTTTTTCCCTCTCACAGACATTACGGCAGTTCTGTCTGTTTAATATTGTTGACTGTCAACTCCTGCAAAAGATAAACAGAGTAGCCTGCTGATTGAGCAGAGCTAAGTTTACTAGATTAACTGCAGTAAGGGTGGAGGCACCATCTGGACAGAGTCTTGATAATGTGTCAAAAGAGGATATTTTTGGATTTCAAGCCCAGGTTAGATACTTTTATGGTGAATTTTGCAAAGTGGGGTTGTTTAGTTGAGGATTGGGCTGAATTTATGTCCTAATAAGTTTGAATGGGTGAGCACGACAGTACAAGAACCATGGTATGATTAGTGATGAGTAAGGTATTGGTCTTGATGAATAAAGTATTTGGTTGGTTCACAGTCTTTTTGTTCAGGAGTAGTTATTTCTTGGAACATGTAGTTATATTTGATCATTAGCACATCATCCTAAAAATGAAACTGGGTAAACCATAAGTTATAAGTCACATGCAGGAGACATTTCTGAATAACACTATAAAATTGGAAGCCATGTAATTAATTAATTTTTGTATGCAAATATAACTTATTAAACTAATAATAAATTTAATATCATAAAAGGATATATTGGCTATCAGATTCAGGAACCAGTGGTAGGAAACCCATGGGAAAGGATTGCAGGCTTTTAAAAGGACTCTTGGCACAACAAGATACTCTGTGCAGTATCATTGGTCCTGCAGTTCATGCTTTCTAGTTTCCTTTGCCTTGACTTTATAGTAATCTCCTAGATGTAGCCTAAGTTTGTTCCTCTGATATTGCTCCTCCAGCTTACTTGTACTTGGACTGCATGTTCCTGACTTGGTCTCAGACTTCAGCCCACAGCACTGATCCCTGCCTTCCCTCAACATCCTTGGTTTGGTAACCTGCTTATGCAGCCTTCCCAGTATCTAATAATTGTCCATATTATCTGTCCATATCACTACTCCCAGGTGGCTTACACTTCTATATTCCCTAAAACCTGCTCAAGGACATCGCTCCAGCAGTTCTCCCCCTCTTGCATCATCAATTTTTTCTTCTCTACTGAATATTCCTGAAAGCATACAAACAGTCCATTGTTTCTCTGATACTAAGAGAAAGAAAACCTCTCTTGACTCCAATTTCCATTATAGTTAACTCCTATTATCTCTTTCCCATTACGGCAACATGCCTTAAATTTCTTTAATTACTTTAATTTCTCTCCTCCCGTTCTCACCTGAATCTACCCCAATCAGATTTTCACCTCCACTATTTTGCTGAAAGTGTACTGGTCAAGGTCACCCTTGATTTCCATGTTGCTAAATCCTATGGTAATTTTCAGTCTTACTTAAAAGCTCAAGAACACTTCATATGCAGCTAATCAATTCCTTCTCTGTGAAACTTTTTCTTCTCTTAGCTTCTAAAATATCATAGTTGTCTAGTTTTCCTCCCACCTTTCTAAACACTCCTTCTCAGTCTTTTTTTTCTTACTGATTTCTCCTCATTTCCCCATCTTTTTGTAAAATTGTATTTTATTGTGTTAAGGACACTTAACAAGAGTTCTACCCTCTTAACAAACTTCTAAGTGTAAAATACAGTATTGTTGACTATAGGTACAATGTTTTATAGCAGATCTCTAGAAATTACTCATCTTGCTTAACTGAAACTTTATGCTTGTTAATTAGTAACTCCCATTT
>NW_012148653.1:2131974-2133336 GCF_000956105.1 Propithecus coquereli | reverse complement strand
TGAATTATTTGCTTTATCACTTTAGATTTTGCTGTGTACAGCAAACTAGCTCAGAAGAAACAATAACTAGTTTGTGGCTTAAAACAACTGTTTTGTTTGTGCCTTATTATTGGGTAGGCAATTTGGGCTGTGCTCTGTTGGGTGGTTGTTTTGCTTGGCTTGCTCATGCATTGGTGTCAGCTGTTGGTGATCAGGGTAGCTCTTTACTTCAGAGTTGGCTGGCTGAGGCTGGGATGAAGGGATGACTGAGCCATGTGTCTCTCATTATCTAGCTAGTTAGCCTGAGCTTATTTACATGATGGAAACAGTTGCCAAGAGTGAAAGTTCTTAAGATCAAGTCTCCGAACCAACACTACAAACTTCTGCTACATACTTTTGGGCATAGGAAATCATAAGGCCAGCCCATACCCAAGGGATAGGAAAATGGACTCCACTTTTGATGAGAGTTGCTTTAAAGTATTTTAGCCATTTTTTTTTGGTAGTTTTCCACAATAGCCTGTTGAAATAGGGCAAATGAGAGGAAATGAGGTCAGAGTGAGGGTGATGGACATACAAAAGGTATGTTAGAGATGGGCTTTGGCAACTGATTGGGTGTGCATGATGAAGGGCAGAAAGAATTTTAGTGGAAGTTGCAGCCTCAGTAATTATGACAATTGAACTGTGATTAACTGAAATAGGAAAACCAAAATGTTGCTAAAAAGCACAAGGTCTTTTCTATGTATTCTTTTACAGAAAACCCTGGACTCCTGTACTCCTTTTCTAAAATTGTTTTTTTTTCTATAACCATTTTCTCCCAAGGGCAGGACATATTTTAAAATTCATTGTCTAAGGACTCAAATGACCAATTAGATTTTCTATTTCTCAGTTGACTCCTTCATGAACTTTTGGAATGCTAATAACATGTATAAATAATATATGTAGTTTATAGTTCAAAAGAATGTTCCTCTGATCTCAACTCTAAAGCAGGTTATTCAAAGTATCAAAACCAAAATATCTAACCCTAGGCAGAGACCAAAGTCTGTGTAACATCTCTAGAGAATTTGAGAGAAATTTATGAGAATAAAAAAGATACAGGGCACTTAGTCATTAGCTTTATGTATTTATTTATTGATGATATAGAATTCTTCTCTAGAAAATTTATAGACTTTTTTGTTATAGATATGCTCTCATGAATATAATTTTAAATTGCCTTACTCTTATACAACCATTTTATATAGGCCACTAGATTGTGAAATAAAATCAGATAAAGTAGACATTTTCCACACACACACTACCCCTCCCATTTAGTATTCTCTCCTTTTTCCTTTATGGTGTTTTTCCCCAGAAAGTCTTTCTTTTCACTTTGATGCACATTATTTTAGG
>NW_012148653.1:2113879-2119964 GCF_000956105.1 Propithecus coquereli | reverse complement strand
ATAGTAACCATCCTGACAGATATGAGGTGATATCTTATTGTGGTTTTGATTTGCATTTTCCTGATGATTGGGGGCATTGAGCATTTTTTCATATACCTGTTGGCCATTTGTATGTCTTCTTTGAAGAAACTTCTATTCAAGTCTTTAGCCCATTTTTAAATCAGGTTATTAGTTTTCTGCTATTGAGTTTTATGAGTTCCTTATATATTTTGGAGATTAACCCTTTATCAGATATATGGTTTGCAAATATTTTCTCCCATTCTGTAAGTTGCTATTTCATTCTGTTGATTGTTTATTGTTGTTGTGCAGAAGCTTTTCAGTTTTAAGTAGGCTCACTTGTTTATTTTTGTTTTTGTTGTCTATGCTTTTGGTGTCATATCCATGACATCATTGATAAGAGTAATGTCATGAAGCTTGCCCCCTGTGTTTTTCTGGTAGTTTAACAGTTTCAGGTCTTACATTTAAGTCTTTAATCCATTTTGAGTTGATTTTTGTATATAGTGTAAGATAAAGGTCCAATTTTATTCTTTTGCATGTGGATATCTAGTTTTCCCAACACTATTTGTTGGAGAGACTGTCCTTTCTCCATTGTGTATTCTTGGTATTCTTGTCAAAGATCAGTTGATCATATATACATGGATTTATTTCTTGGCTCTCCATTCTGTTCCATTGGTTTATATGGCTGTCTTTATGCCAATACCATATTTTTTTTAATTCAGGATATTATGGGGGTACAAACATTTTGGTTACATGAAATGCATTTGCTTCGCTCAAGCCAAGGCTACAAGTGTGTCCTTCCCCCATACAGTGTGCCCCATTTCCATTAGCTGTGGGTTTACTCCCCTACCCCCTCTAACTCCCACTCCCTACCCTTATGTTTTGATTACTATAGTTTTGTAATATATTTTAAAACCAAGAAGTGTGATGCCTCTAACTTTGTTTTGTTTTTCAAGATTGATTTGGTTGGTTGTGGTCTTTTGTGGTTACATATGACTTTCAGGAACTGCTGTTTTTGTTCTAGTGATGAGTACCCGGGGATCATTAGGTGAAGCTCTGGCATATTGTCAGAAGCTGCTGATGTCTGGTGAGTTATATTAGAGCATATAGGGATCAGCTGAGTTAAACCATATATAATTCAATAGGATGCTTGTATATGTTAATAACATCAGGTCTGATCATTTATGCTACTTGGACTCAGTGTTATTTGAAGCAAGCCATGCTCCAGATCCTAAGAGAGAGATATACAGAGAATAACTTATGCCACTCAAAAGAGTCCTTCTCTCCTATGTGTATGGTCCTTGAATTAGCAACATGGACACCATCTGCAGTGTTGTTAAGAATGCAGAACCTTAGGCCCCCACTTATACTGAATCAGAATCTGCATTATGACAAGATATTCAGGTATTTGGAAGAAGATTAAATTTCGAGTAGCACAGGTTTAATAAACTGGCTCTCCCTTAGTTCTCCTCATATTGTATTTTCCAAGCCATTGGTTATAATATCAAATAGTACCTTCCTTTTAAACTCGATTTATAGCATTCCTTGGGTTTATTGTGCTTTCCTGATTCAAAGTCAGTTTTTAAGAGCGTTCATTCACCCTTTCGTTCACTCAATCTACTCATAGGTATTAAGCATTTTCTATGTGTCAGTCACTGTTCTAGTTACTGGGGATAGAGAAATGATCCAAACAGGCCATATCCCTGACTTCGTGAAGCTTTTAGTTTATTGTATTTTCCATGGCAATCCTACTTTCAGATATTCTTTTTGATCTCAGATCATTGGTCTTGATTTTTGGTGTAAAATGTTATGTAGCATGACAGTACAGTGTTCATTATACTGAAGTTGAAGGAACCGAATGTTTTGAGACCTTGGTTACAGTTTTGGATATACTATAGCTTACTAGCTGTATGGTCTTAGGAAAATTCCTTAGTCTTTTTGACTCGATTTCCTAAACTATAGTATTATGGGTTAATTAGTAGGATGAAATACAATGACATATGTTAAATGTCTAGTAGAGTATTTGGCCTAAGAGACTCTCAATAAATTGGAGGAAGAATAACTCTGGTTGTTACTATTAGAACTTAGAAACAGCATGAAGTTCTTTGAGACTACTTCATTAAATCCAATGAAGCCTTTATTAGATATAATGAAATTTTACACATTTAAAAAATGTACAAAAGGCCTGAAGGTGGGTGGGCTGGTTCTTTCCTAAGGGCAGCAATTCCCCCCCTCTGCCTCACTCCTTCCCCCGAGTGTGGGATTCCTTGCACTTGTGGAGCGGGATTTGGCAAGGGCTGAGTTAGGCTGATGCTCTGCTGGTCATGACCCCCATGTTCCCTGTGAAACCCATAAGCACAGCTGAGCACGGTTCTTAGAGGAATGGCAGTGTCTCTCTGTCAATCCTACCCTGCCCTTGGCTCTGCAGAGGGCTTGCCAACCCAGGCTTGTTCATGCCCAACCTCCAAACTCTACCTCAGACATCCAATGGGGAGTCTAAAAGAGGCCAGGAAACCTGGCTCCTTACAGGGTCATGAGTATCAAGTAGCACATGGACTGTAAGGTGACCACCTCACCACACAGAACTGCTAACCTGCCATGGTTAACCCACCTACTATGGTTGTTCTGGCCTTGAATAAATTCCTCTGCAGTATTGTCCTATAAAGTACAGGAACTGTGTTTTGTGTTATAACATGCTATAGGTATAAGTCAAAATAAACAGTTTTCAAAAATCAGACAGCTATTTAATCTGTCAAGATTTAGTATAATACTTAGTTCTCTGGCATTACACACCCCTGAGGCATTCACCGTAGGCTAAAGGACACTGGAATATGAAAAACCAATGGCCTGGGCAGATACTTCAGTGCAGGGAAAGGGGAGGTAGAAATGTTAGTACATTTAGTACAATGTTAGTAAAAATAGTGTGATCAGATAAAGGTGACCTCCACCTGCGGTTGCTGGTGAACAGCCTGCTTGCTGCTCAATCAAATGCATAGAAGAGGAAGAGACGAGCTTGGCTAATGCTGGGAGGTCTTCATGGCTTTCCTTTAGGAATCCCACATTTATGGGTGGGCGTCTTAACAATGGGCATGATGTGGCAAGAAAGGCTTCTTGGGTTTAAAAAAGCACATCTTCCAAAGAGTCCTAAGCACAACCCTGACTTCATTCTTGGGACACTCCTGTGGATTAGCCAAAGACCAAGCCAGGTCCTTCTGCTTAGACAGAGGGCAAGTCAGCAGGCAGGAGGAACAGAGAGGAAAGCAGAGTGGAGACCACCTGGCCCATCCCTCTGCCCTGTCTTCTTCCTCTGCCTAGCCCTCTCCTATCTCTCCACAGGGTCTGAGGCAGGCTTTGATTCTTACAGCCAGTGCCCAAGTGTCCAGCAGTCACCTGAGAACCAGGCCCGGCTGCACCTCACCTTGAGGAAGCATGCCTGCTCGCCTGGTGCTAGGGAAGGAGACAGATGCAGCTGTTTATTAAGGGCTCCCCTGTGCCACGTGCAGTGTGAGGCAGCAGTGCACAGACACAAGGGACTTAATCTTTGGGGAAGCCAAATATGGTGGGACTCTTATTATCCCCATTTTTTTCACATGAGAAAACCTGATCAGAGGGAGTGAATGAAGGTGCAAGATCACATGGCCAGAAAGTGGTAATATAGGATCTTGAACCAGGTCCTCTGACTTGTTATTGAAACAGGTTCAGCAGCCTCTAACCAAGCTATCTATGAAAGGCCAGCAAGCAGCAGAGGGTGGCTTTTGAGGACCCGATACACAGGTGAAAACCAAAAATGTAGAAACTCACACCAGAGGGGTTAGTTTTCTACAATGCTTCTACAAAAGGTGACACCTTTTTTTTTCCTTTAAACTTAATATGAGAGTGTTAATAAGAGTTGTATGTTCATGGGCCCATCACTTGGGAAAAAATTTAAATAGAATATACTTATATACCTCAAAACATATATTCAGCCATTGATAACTCTATGTCAGTCTATTAAATATATGATTTTTAGACAGATTAGGTGTATCATCTGGGAATGAGATTGATAACTGTGTTTGCAATGAGGTACATTTATAAATAAATCCATTCATTAATAATTAATTACCATTAAGCACTGCTTGAATTTCATGTCTTAGGCCAGATAAGTAGCTTATATGTAATATTACTATTTAATTTACCATTGTCCACAGAGAGAACAGAACAATACATTCCACAGGGAGAATCACAATACTAGCTAATAATCCCTGTCTCAATTCTTTTTTTGAAGTATATGAGGTCAACATGGCCATAATTCCTTGTTTTGTATCTTTCTTTGTGGTTTCCCCCATCACTCCTCAGTTTTCATGTAAAAGTCCCTGCTCCATTAAGTTCATGTCAACTAAAATGCTGCATTCTCCTACCCCACCCCCATAGCCATCTCTTTCTGACCTGTAGACATTCCCTATATGAATAAAGCTTTCAGCACCTCAGTCATGGTCTTCAGCCCCTCTCCAAGTATCAGCATCATTCTGAGACTTCCACGTGCCAAGAAGACGCCTAGCCAATTTCCTGGCCTCACAAGGCCTTGACTTCCTCAAAAGGCCTTCTCTCTCCTGCCATCTCAATCAGCTCTTCCCACCAGGGCCACTGCCCACACTGTCACTATTAGAAACGGCTCGTCTCTGAAATCACTGACTCAAACCTCCTCATGTCAACCCCGCCTTCTATCCCTCCAGGGACGCTGGGTGTAGTTTTCCTCCTGCAGAAAGTGATCCACGCTGGTTATAGGGAACTGCAGCTTGGTTCTTGCAGGCCGGGAGCAAGTCAGCTTCCTATGTCTATTGAAGCTCCAACAGTTCTTTTCTCTAGTCTTGGTGTTCATTAGGTTTTGCTCTTATAGGCCCTACTTGATTGTCCTGTTGGCCTGAGTGTCTAAAGATACCTGTGCTCATCCCCCACCACACAAACACACTTTTCCCATTCTCCAGCCTTTCATTAGTCAGGGAGCTGCCTTTGTGACTCCTAAACTTTGTGATCATTGGTGTCATTGGCCCTGATCAGGTCCGGGCATATAAATGTTCATGGTAGCAACCTGATCACTCTAATGACTGAATTGTTGAGGGAACTCTAGTTTTCTATTTGACTTTAACACTGTAGAAAAATAAATGTGGGGTTCAATGGAACACTTTTGCCTTGTATAGATTACACCACTCTAGGTTCTCTGACACTAACCTTGCATTTGTCTTTGAGCTGATTTACACAACTTTGTAAGTTGTAGGTCACTGATAGTCATGGTCAGTATCTCATCCAGTGGAGGTTCAATAGTCTCCTCTCACATTATAATAAAACCAGTTTTACCTTCATTTACATGTCCATTTCAATATCCCTGACCAATATTCTAGTGTCTATTCTTTGTATTTTTTGAACCAGTTATAATATCTTCCCATTTACTGATGAATTAAATAGAATCATTTAACAGCTGTTCATTTTATATATGTATGAGTGTCATGGTTTTACATGTTTGAAAAATATCTTTAACTGCTTTGTAAGTCACAATGAGATAGATTCAACTGTCAGATCCAGGTAAACTTTGATGACAGGGAAGTGCAACTTGTATATAGTTAGAGCCCAGATGTGTCTTTCCTTGGCTCTCCTTAGGTTAATCCAAAGCACCAAGAGAGCACTGTTGGCTCTCTATTTTTGTACTTTTAATTTTTATCTCTGCTAATTTTGTGTTTCTGTTTTGTTTTGGTTCATTTACAGCCAGTAAGTTATTCCCCATTGTTGGCAGCAATGGTTGGAAACTTGATTTTAGGATCTGCAATTTGTAGATCACTCTGAATGGATTAATGGTTTATAGAAATCCGATGTCTGTTGAGTGAGAAACAATAGAAAATCTGTTTTTTTGGTCTTTTTTGTTGTCTATTTTTGAGCTCAAATCAATGAAGAATTCCACTCCCTCTGATGGGGGAATAGCTCTTTCATCTGGACCAGCGAGTTTTTCTGTTTCTGTGTTGACTCTTGACCCAGGCCCGAAATTGCAGAATTGAACTGTAAGTTTCATTTCTCTGTACCTGTATGTCTATGTGTCTATAATTCAAAAATGCCTTCG
>NW_012148653.1:2106656-2113594 GCF_000956105.1 Propithecus coquereli | reverse complement strand
TGTCAGTGTTAAGTATCATAAAGGTATATTTTTTTCTACTTGGGTATGTTTTTCTAATAGTGTGTAGATTTACTCATCACCTAAACTAGCATTACATCTAGTTATTGTTTAACATTATGAAAAATATAAATTTATGTTTAACCAAATTGAACCATTATTATGATAATCTTTTATTTCCTTAATGATAAGATTTAGGAGGATGTCAGCTGGAAGAAAATTTCCAAGATGTTTAGATAAACTTTAGGTTGATATTATATTTAGTTAATTGAAGGACATTAATTAGACACCTAGATCATTTCTATGTAAGATAGAATAGCGAAGTGTTGATTATTAAGCATAATTTGATGTTTATATACTTTTGCTCTTTACTTGCATATGCAACAGAGAGAGTATATCTTTGAGTCTGTGAATGTACATGTTCATTTCTGTTATGTAAAGAAATTGTGTAGAGGAATTGTGCTAGTTCACCAAAATTACAAACTGTTCACAATTATCCATCCCTTAGTTTTCTCTGTGAAATAGATGTGACTTTGCATAAAAGTTATGTTTAATACATCTGAATGAGACTCTACTAAGGAGTCTCAAGATAATGAGATGTGTTTTGGTTGATTAAGGGGAAAAAAGAGAACACTCTTGTCTATAAATGAAATGACTTTTATTCCAGAATGAGAAAGAAGGTGGTGAAGGGCAACACTGAGAATATAGAGAGATCTGTAGAAGTTTCACAGAAAGTGAATCTGAAAGGGAACACAAATTTGTGTTAAAATTTTGCCAAACCTGGCTCAGTTTTGATAAATTTATTCATAAGATTTCCAAAAGGATCTGTGGCTCCTTTAGAATCAAATACTACAGTGATGCAAACCTAGAATTTGGTTTCTTCTCTCTGAAAATGACAGTTTTCTTAGAGAATTCATCTGTTCTTAATGGGAGGTTATAAAAATTTGTTCTTCACCTTATAGGCTAATTTGCCCAAATAGCAGAGATGCTATGTCTTACCAGAATGACCTTCCACACTGTGTTTCTGACTTTGTCATTCCCTTGATTATTCTCCTTAAAATAAAAGAAATGACAAATATTCTTCATTTCTGAAAGTGTTAAGAATTTTTGTTTTTGCATGATTTTTTACTGAGACTGATTTTATTATATTTAGAAGAAAGATGTGTTAAAATATGATCCAAAATAGTCAAATACACTGGTTGCATCACTAGGTCATGCCTCCTATGTAACACACACACTGTTAAGGCATGAATTAATGTTGTTTATCATGGAAGTCAACTTTAAGTACCAAATAAGCGAGGTAACAATTTTCCGGTAACCATGAATCAGTTTGGGAACCAGCAAAAGGATTACAGTGAGCCTCACAATATATAGACAATCTTCCAATAAGTCATGCCACTGTAATTAAGTTGAACCTGTAAGACTCTCTGCTATTCACTTTCTACATTGAAATGATTATGTTCAAGATCAAATATGAACAAATGTTTACTCAGTAGGTGATGAAATGGGTATGACATGGATAGGTTAATGACATGAAATATGTCTTCTTTGAGGAAATTAATTCTCCAAATGATGTTAGTGATGTTAAACTTCCTAGAGGCATTTTTCATTTTGCTTTCAGGAATAAACTGTATCCTGTCATCTTACCCAACTTCTCGGCAACATTCATCATAGGACTCCATGTTTCTTTTTCATGGGACACTTCTCTGGGACTTAGTGGTTCCACAATCTTTCTGTTTTTCTACTGCCTCTCTGGTTTTTTTTCTCTGTCTCCTTTGCTGGCTCAGATTTATCTTACTAGCATTTCTATATGAGTTTGTCAAGACTATGTCTTAGACTCATTTCTCATCTCATTTTATATTCTTGTCATAGATAATCTCATGCATGCTCTTGACTTCAACCAGCATGTATGATTGGATAGCTTCAAAATTTATATCTCCAGTCTCTCTGTGAGCTCCATGTAGCCACTAACTGTTGGAGATCTCCACCTGACTATCTCAGGGACACCTCAAATTCAACCTTTCTGTTTCAGTTATCTATTACTGCATAAACATAATAGCTAAAACAATGAAGATGTATTATCTTTCAAAATTCTCTGCATTAACTGGGTGGATTTTCTGCTCCACTTGGTGTGGGCTGTAGGGTCACTCAGACAACTGCCTTCACGTGGGGACCGGGCTGGGTTGGAACATCTAAGATGGCCCCTCTTTCCACATGGTGTCTCTTCCACCAGGGCCCCTTCAAATGGCCTCTCTCTTTAATAGGATAGCCTGGACTTTTTATAGCATGACATCTGGGTGCCAAGATCGTGAAGGTAGAAGTTGCCAGTCCTCTTAAGGGCTTGGCCCAGAACTGGCATAGATCAAGGAAGCCCATTGCTTTAGCCAAGTGCATGTATCTATAAAAATATTATTAAGTTTTAGAGGTAGAATAGCTATTGATACCATAAAAGGAAGTTTCTAAAAAAAAAAAAAGAAAAGAAAAGAAGGAAGGAAGGAAGAGAGGGAGAAACGAAGAGAAGGAAGAAAAAAAGAAAGGAATATAATCTAAAATCAACTTCTAAAGAGGAGGAATATAATTCAGCAATAAGCATCATTGATACTCTAAGGTATATGAGCTTTATTAGTGTCTGAAGTGAGAGCTGCTGTTAAGCAATCCTACTTCTATCTATCAAGAAGGGAACATTAAAAAAAAAGAGAGATTACAAACACATTTTAATTATAAAAAAATTTCTTCCATAAGGTACCAACTTCAAAGTACTATTGCTTTTCCATATTTATGCTAGTAACCTTGGAATCATGGTTTGGTTGGTTTAACCCTCTCTCTTCGTACCAACTGGATCATTTATCAAGTCATATAAATATGTGTAATTTGTCCCATCAAGTCCTCCACTTTTATTTCTATACCACCACTCTGCTCCATTTCCTCTTTGTTGGTAATCTGAGGTACTATGGAAATCTCATAACTGTCCACCCTGTATCCAAGCTATTTTATACATTAAAGTAATTACACAGACTCTCCATTGCTTGTATAATATAGCCCAAACATCTTCATCTGACATTGGGTGTCCTCTTCAAATCGTTGTTTTAACTTTATTCCAAGTTCATGCTATCTCATACACAAACTGTCCTATTTGGCCAACTGGATGGTTTTCCTCCTTTCAATTGGTCTAGCTATTTCCCTCCTGAATTGTTCTTCCCTCATATCAATATTCCCAAATCCTGCCCTTTTTTGTGTCTTGACTTGAATACCATCTTATATCTCTCTGGACCACCCCACCCCTCAAGGATCCTCTGAGTTATCTGTGTTCCTCTTGAAATTAGAGCCAATTGACTTTTAGCCTAAACTAACTTACTAATTTTTAATGTTCCATGAGTCTCTAAATAATAAAGTGTTCTGGGACAGATCAATCTTCTGTGCCTTCAGTAATTAATCATGAATAGATGTTCAACATTTTTTTTACTTTTGAGGATAAAAGAAATTAATGGTCTCAAATTATGCATCTCCTTTATAAAGAGCCACTTATTCTCTCAGTAGATGCAGAAAAAGCATTTGACAAAGTCCAGCACACCTTTATGATAAAAACCATTAGGAAAATAGGCATTGATGGAACATACCTTAAAATTCTCAAGGCCATTTACGATAAACCCACTGCCAATATCATACTGAATGGGGAAAAATTGAAAACATTCCCACTTAGAACTGGAGCCAGACAAGGTTGCCCACTATCTCCACTTCTATTAAACATAGTGCTGGAAGTCCTTGCTAGAGCAATTAGACAAGAGAGGGGAATTAAGGGCGTCCACATGGGGGCAGATGAGATCAACTTCTCACTCTTTACTGATATGATATTATATCTAGAAAACCCCAAGGATTCAACCAAGGGACTTCTGGAATTGATAAATGAATTCAGTAAAGTCTCAGGATACAAAATCAATGCACACAAATCAGAGGCATTCATATACACCAATAACAGTCAAGCCAAAATTCAAATAAAAAATGCAACACCTTTTACAATAGCCTCAAAGAAAATTAAATATCTAGGAATATATTTAATGAAAGAGGTGAGAGACATATACAGGGAGAACTATGAAACACTAAGAAAAGAAATTGTAGAAGATATAAACAGATGGAAAAATCTACCTTGCTCATGGATTGGTAGAATCAACATCATTAAAATGTCCATACTACCTAAAGTGATCTACAGAATTAACACAATCCCTATCAAAGTACCATCATCATTCTTTACAGATCTAGAGAAAATAATTCTACGCTTTGTATGGAACCAGAGAAGACCTCATATAGCCAAAGCAATCTTAAGTAAAAAGAACAAACTGGGAGGTATCAGTCTATCACACTTAAAGCTGTACTACAAGGCTATAGTAACTAAAACATTATGGTACTGGCACAAAAACAAAGATACAGACCTTTGGAACAGGACTGAGAATCCAGAGATGAAACCATCTGCATATGGTAATCTAATCTTTGACAAAGCAGACAAAAATATACACTGGGGAAAAGAATCTCTTTTCAATAAATAGTGCTGGGAAAACTGGATAGCTCCATGCAGAAGATTGAAACTGGATCCCCACCTCTCACCCTCTTACAAAAATCAATTCAAGATGGATAACAGACTTAAACCTAAGGCATGAAACCTTAAGAATCTGAGAAGAAGATGTAGGGAAGACCCTTTCAGACATCGGCCTAGGCAAAGAATTTTTGAAGAAGACCACCAAAGCAATCACAGCAGCAACAAAAATAAATGGACCTGATCAAATTAAAAAGCTTTTGCACAGCCAAGGAAACTATCATTAGAGTGAACAGACAGCCTACAGAATAGGAAAAAATATTTTCTCTCTACACATATGATAAAGGGCTGATAACAAGAATCTATCTAGAACTTAAAAAAAATCAACAAGAAAAAATCAAATAACCCCATCAATAAATGGGCAAAGGACATGAACAGAAACTTTTCAAAAGAAGAAAGAACAATGGACATCAAACATATTTAAAAAAATTCTCAACATCTCTAATCATTAGAGAAATGCAAATCAAAACCACAATGAGATATCACCTAACCCCAGTGAGATTGGCCTGTATCAAAAAATCCCAAAACAAGAAATGCTGGCAAGGATGTGGAGAGACAGAAACACTCTTACACTGCTGGTGGGACTGCAAATTAGTGCAACCTCTGTGGAAAAGAATTTGGAGATACCTCAAAGAGCTAAAAATAGAAATACCCTTTGATCCAGCAATATCACTATTAGGCATCTATCGAAAAGATCAAAAGTCATTCTATAATAAAGACATCTGCACCTGAATGTTTATGGTAGCACAATTCACTATTGCAAGGACGTGGAAACAACCCAAGTAACCATCAATTCATGAGTGGATTATTAAAATTTGGTATATGTATACAATGGAATATTGCTCAAGTATAAGAAACGACAGTTATCTAGCACCTCTTATATTTTCCTGGATAGAGCTTGTGCCTATCCTTGGAAGTGAGGTATCACAAGAATGGAAGAATAGGCTCCACATGTACTCGCCATCAGATTTGCACTAACTGATCAACACTATGGTGCTCACACGGTAGTAATATTCTCCAGGGATTAGGGGGTTGGGGGTGAGTAATCTCACAACTAATGGATGTGGTGAGCATTGTAGGGGGGAAAGGCACACCCTGAATCATGGTTTGGGTGTGGCAACGTCATAACATGTAACCAAAATGTTTGTACCCCCGTAATAGCCTGAAATAAATTTAAAAAAAGAAATCAAAGGAAAGGCATAAGAACCTGGTTTTAGAAAGAACTAGAGACAGGGAAGATCTGGGGATCCAGGTACCGAAAACCTCCCACTCTTCTTAGGGATTGACCACAGAGATGAATGAAATCCTACCATTTTTTTCATTTTTCTGACATATGTTTATAAGTGTTCAATTTGAAGAGAGTCTTATTGGCAGAGCTTGAGCCACACACACATTCTTGTTGAAGTATGAAAGGGGATGGCTATAGTGAAAAATTGAATGACTTTGTATCAAGACAATCTAATGAGAGAGAGGCAATTCCCCAAAAGAGATTTGGGAAGCTATTATCAGAAAAGAAGGAAGCAAATGCTGGGCAGGCATATAATTCTTTCTTTATTTCAAATGATATGATTTATCTGTATTTAATATATTTGTACCCTGACAATGGTAGAGACTAACTTAGAAAGCAAGCTGGCTTAGTGCCAGTAGAAAAACTGATATTAATTTGGTTGGAATGGTTGGACGTGGGAGCAGAGGAACAATTTAAAAGCTGTTTGGGACTCTTCATTATGGCCAGAATTGCTTTCAAGATACTATATTTCCAGCAGACAATAAATTAATTTGCATTTCAAGCATTTCTATAACTGTTAAATTATTTTTGTCTCTAAGAGACTACAGTGTTTTAAAATGCTAGCTAGCCTCTTGGGAATTTCTAAGAAAAGTTCTAGAAATTAAATCTCTTGGATAATGTGTGAATAACAGAAAATGATCTGATGTTTTCCAACCAAAGGATAACCTTCTCTAATCTTAAAGACCTGGGCAAGATGTCATCATTTTACTGTTAATATTAACCTGATCCTGTTTAACATTGCAATAAAGCAGTAGCAGAGTAATATTTTTTTAAGTCAAGTACCTCTTTGAGATACTGATGACAGCCATAGTATTCTCTCTCCAAAACATACATTTGCAAAACTACACACAATTTTGCACATAGTTCTAGGGGATTCATATGTCCCTGAAGCCCATCAATGGGTACCAGATTTAAAACCTTTTTATAAAAAATAGTATATCAGAACTACAATAAAAGGGCACAGGAGATGGGATAACTGTTCTTAATAAGAATATGGACTTTGGCCGGGCGCGGTGGCTCACACCTATAATCCTAGCTCTCTGGGAGGCCGAGGCAGGCAGATTG
>NW_012148653.1:2101315-2105856 GCF_000956105.1 Propithecus coquereli | reverse complement strand
TCTGTTTTAAACTTTTTGTTTACTGGCTTAAAATTTCTTTTACTTATTCTTTCTGAAGTGGATCTTATAAATCAGCCCTATCCAGTAGAAATATAATGCCAGCCACAGCATGTGATTTTAAATATTCTAATAGTCACATTAAACATCAACTAAGAGATGGGTGAAATTAATTTTAATAATACATTTTGTTTAACCTAGTATTTAAAAATACTATCATTTCAGCATGTAATAAATATAAACATTTATTGGCAGAGGTTGTACTAGTTTGCACTCCCACCAGCAGCGTAAAAGTGTTCCTATCTCTCCACATCCATACCAACATTTGTTGTTTTGTGATGTAGTATGGAGATGCCTCAAAGAACTAAAGTATAACTACCATTTGATCCAACAATCCTACTACTGGGTATTTACTAAAAGGAAAAAAGACATTCTATAAAAAAGATATGTGCACTTGAATGTTTATTGCAGCAGAATTCACAATTGCAAAGATGTGGAAATAACCCAAGGGCCCATCAATACATGAGTGGATTAATAAAATGTGGCATATGTATACCATGGAGCACTACTAGCCAAAAAAATGGTGAACTAATACCTCTTGTATTAACCTGGATGGAACTGGAGCCCCTTCTTCTAAGTGAAGTATCACAAGAGTGGAAAAACAAACACCACATGTACTCACCATTAAATTGGTAGTAATCGATCAACTCTTATGGGAACATATGGAAGTAACATTCATTGGGGATCGGGCAGGTGAGAGGGGATGGGTAAATTCACACTTAATGGGTGTGGTGCCCTCTGTCTGTGGGATGGGTACACTTGTAGCTTTGACTCGGGTGGTGCAAAGGCAATTTATGAGACCAAAGCATTTGTACCTGTGTAATATTCTGAAATAAAAAGTAACAAAGAAAAAAAAACACTTATTGATGAGATATTTTATATATTTTTCGTACTAAGTCTTCAAATCCAGGCCACATTTCAACTCTTTACCAACTACATGTGGCTAGTTACTACACTATTTGGCTAGATCAGGCCAAAATATTCAACTTTAACTACCTGTTCTTCCCCTGAGGGCTTCAGTTCCTCAGCATTTCTTATGCAGAGGTATTTGGCTCCTTCTCAGATGCTGTCTTTAAAATCCAATACCTATTCTCTTCTTCCCCAAACTGCTTAATAATGTTTTAAGTGTTTAAAATACTCTTACCATGAACTATCTGCCTTGGAGGGCAAATGAAAGGTTATAAATTCAACAACAACAACAACAACAACAACATTTTCTATAAATGATAGAACTGAAGGGGATAATGGACTTAGGTCACTCAAACTTCGGGTGTAGTAGGATAGATGGGAGAGGCCAATTTTTAAAATACTATGTTACTGTGTTATGGAAAACTTATTTGTCATTTGCTGTGCTAAAAATTAGGACTGAGGATCTTCTGAGAGATTTAACTCATCTGGGATAATTATATCAGCTGACAAATGCACATGCAGTGCCAGTGGTCTACTTGTCTTACTTGCTCAAACTTCCAATTCTTAGACAAATCACCAGATTCTCAAGATAATGTCTGTGTCCCAGTTGAGACTCTGGCATGCACAAATCTTTATTGTGACAGCTCCCTTTGGTGCTTCTGTGACCCAATGAAGTGGAAAGAAAGATGAAAGATTTGTAGATTTTGAAAAGTAGTTTTAACTATTAAAAAAGTTGCTGTTCTAAAATGATTTCTATTTTATAGTATTTAGGTCTTAAACAACTGAACAAAATGTTGTAAACTATTTAACTCATTTGACATCCTTCTGTGGATTCTGAATAGGAAATATTAATTCACTAGATTAAAAAGAGACATTGTGTCACATTCTCTTTAGTAAAAAAAAAAAAAAAAAGTCCAACACAGAAAAGACCTACCTTCTTTTATTTGCATGTGTTGTTTATATTAGTGTAGGTAAAATTTCTCCATGCAGCTAGAAAAGGAACCAAAAATGTGTTCTTTCCTTTGAAAGCTGCCTAAATACAAATCTGTTATTCTTCTGAGCAAAGAATGCTGTCTGTACCACAAAAAAAGGTTATTCTAAGCAAGGAGAAAACAAAATAGATTATCTCTTTTGTTTTTTGTTGTTATTGTTTTTTAGGAAACAAAGGAAATACTTTCTCAAGAATATTCTGCACAAGAATATCATTTTCAAAGTTCTCAGAATTCCAAAATGCTTGTTAGAATATGCACACTTCAATATATGCATACACCTATAGACATGCACCCAAAAGTGCCCTTCTAAATTAATCACTGCCTCCAACAATCCAAAGATTATCATTTATTCTTTAAATGAATGGTGGAAAATATAAGTGTATATATAAAAAACATATATAGATCTTCTAAATGTAAGTATCTACTCAAGGAAAAAATAAGAAAAGCAATGTAAATGTAAATTGAATTCTTCCAGAAAAGAAAATGTAGTGTAGCCTTGCTCGATATTATGACTTTTCCAAGGAGCTAGTCTATACAGTTTAACAGAACACTATTTCCACCCAAAATATACACCACTCATGAATTTAAGATCCAGGAAATTTTTCAATCCAAATTAAGCTGGAGAAAAACAAATGATTAAAAATAAATACTATATACCCAAAGTGTTATGTAGCATAGCATTTTAATCATATAAGAATAATATGTATCCATTTTTGTTTCTCCGTCATAGTGAAAGCACTATTTGGAGCTGGAATCATGGAAAGCAAGGTTCTGAGAGAGTTCTTGAAGTAGAGGTTGGGGAAGACAGCTTAGGAATCATATTTATAAAAACGTGTGATTCCAATATCCTATTTCTGTTCTTGGTCTCACTGCTAGATTGTGGGCAATGAATGATATGCCTTGAATGGATGGGTGTTAAAGGTGTTTGCAGAGATCATAAAATTCTGGAGATCACACATTCAGTTTTGGTAGGAACAGGAAACAGTGTCCCTACAAAATTATCAGTGTGGATACTGGAGCAGAAGGTGAGAAAACTCATCTTTGTGAGTGAGTCCAGGAGGTGCAAAGTCTTCAGGATTTCTTGTTTATTTCTATATGCTGGCATAGCTATCAGTGTTAGTGGCACAATGTATTGTGTCATGTTACTTCAGGATCACTAGAGTTCCATCAGAGCCCTGATTTGGAGGGAACAATATGAATGAGTACAACTGGAGGATCCAGGAGGGATACTTTAGGAAAGCCAGGCAAGTGGGAGTGGGTGTGTAAGAGGATGTGTAAGTCCGCCCTAGAGCCCCTGACATGTGTGCACTAAACTTGCCACAGGAGACAATGCTGGGGAACTCTATTTAGGGTGGCAAAGCCCAAACTAGGTGGAACATCACTTGAAAGGGTAATAGACCCATCGGTTTTGTCACATTCACCTGAACTGTTCTAAGGGCTTCTTTTCTGATTTCTCTATTACTGATTTGTCTATTTGGAAGTCTGTCTTTTAAGCTTACTTATTAATTGGATAGCCATTAATTAATCATCTATACACCAGGCAGTATGCTACATTCTTCTAATAAAAGAGTAAGAACAAGTCCCTGTCCTCATAGAGCTGCGAGTCCAAACAATAGGGTATATAGGAGCATGTAGCACTGACGCCCTGATTGAGCATGGACTCCCTGGTCAGAGTGATGTCTGATTATCACTCTTTGAGTAATGCCAGGATTGATCAGTGGAAAGCTAATGACAGCCTGATTCCTGTATTATAAAATCCCCCAATTAGTCTAAAATTTCCCAGGACTTAGTGGTTCTGGATAATAGTTTCTTAAAAAATTCTTAAGAAGATTTATTTAGGGCAAATGAATAGAGCATAAATTCAGCTTATTCTAAATACTAGGTCCTATGTTGGTGCTAGAGATACAAAAATAAGTAAGGTACATGTGGAAGAGAAAGGGCAATATGAGAAATGTGCAGGGCTAGATGCGAAGTTCTCTGGGAACACAGGGGAAGCAAGGTCCCTAATGACAGCAATCTCTGGTGAGTCAATGAAGCTCTGGCAGTTTATTTGGGTCAGTAGCTGTTAGTTATCATGAATTAGCAAGCAGCCAACAATGAGGCTAGGCAGCTTGAGTCCCTGCATTTCAAAGCCAGCCACCAAAGAAACTTTCACTAGAGGCCTGATGAATCATACTTTCTGGGTTCATCCTGAAATGACTCCCTCATTATTTTCTTTTTCTAAAACTAAATTCACGTGTCTGCAATTGGCAACCCTGCTTCAGCCTCTTGAAAAACAGGCCAGGATTCTATATGGTCATGCACTAGTGGATTTGTTTCTTTGGCGTTCCAAGAGTTGTTTGCATCAGTTATTTAAGTAAGAATACTCTAGGTAGTATATTTTACCCCTTAGATCCCCACGAATATAGTATTTCAGTTGAAGAACTATTGTCCCTTGCCTGTTTTACTGCTCCCAACATTGAGGTTTGATGGAAAGAAATCAGCTCTCAAATAAGAATGGTGTCACCTGCTGCTGGTTTAGCAGCACTGCAAACCACAGATTATGCAGATTATGTAAAGACCAATCTCTCTACCTAGAGCAGA
>NW_012148653.1:2081721-2098945 GCF_000956105.1 Propithecus coquereli | reverse complement strand
GCTTAAAAAACATGGTATATGCAGTCATGCATCATTTAACAATGGCAATACCTTCTGAGCCGTGGGGTAGGGAACCTGCTGCCTCAAGGCCGCATGTGGCCCCCCAGATCCCCAAGTAAGGACCCTCAACTGAATCCAAACTTCACAGAACAAGTCCTTTTAATAAAAAATTTATTAAATTTTTGTTCTGTAAAATTTGGACTTAGTCAAAAGGCCGCACTCAAGGATCCAGAAGGCCACAAGGCCGCAAGTTCCCCACCCAAAGAAGTACATGGAAAAGATACAGTACAAATGTGATACTATAATACTATAATCTTATGGGACCACCTTCTATATGTGGTCTGTTATTGACTAACGTCATTATGTGGTGCATGACTGTATTAAACCTTAATTCAAATAACATAAAATAAGTATGTTTGAATGGGATTTAATATTTGCTAAGAAAAATCTTTAATATTTTAAAAAGCAATTTGACTCAGAGAAACATTAAATTATAAATCAGAGACTGAGTTCAAATTCCATATTCACTTTTCTATCATTTTAAAATATCAATATTTAAAAAATATCCATGAGTGGATTATTACAATTTGGTATATGTATACAATGGAATATTACTCAATCATAAGAAACGACAGTGATCTAGCACCTCTTATACTTTCCTGGATTAAACTTAAGCCCATTATCCAAAGTGAGATATCACAAGATCGGAAGAATGTACTCGCCATCAAATTGGTACTAACTGATCAACACTAGGGTGATCACATGGCAGTAATACTGGCCAGGGACTAGGGGAATTGGGGGGGCAGTAAACCCGCAACTAAAGGACACAGGGACATTGTAGGGGGGAAGGGCATGCCTTTAACCCTCGCTGGGGTGAGGCAAAGACATAAAGTATAACCACAATATTTGTACCCTCACAATACCCTGAAATGAAAAAAAAATAAATAAAAATAAAAAATACATTGAACATTATGAATATAGAGACCTAATTCTTTCTGTGCTTTTAAGTTTTCTGTGTTTTTCTGTTACAGTTGTCTAAAAAATCTAATGTAATGATTCCTAATATTTTCAATTGATGATCTCCTTTATAATTAAAAAAATATGAAATATTTTAAATGATTAAAATGGTAGAGAATAATATAATGAAGTGCCTTAAAAACATTTTTACACAAAATTCAGAGTAGGAAAAATATTTTGCATCACATTTAGCTACACACATAAATATGTAAACAACTGAAGCAAATGAATCTCAAAATACTGCTTAGATGTCCTGCAACTTACACAGATAGTTCCTATTTTGTTCTAATTTATTCTATTCTATTTTTTTAAATATTGGTCATAAACTTTTAAAGTGATTTCAGACCCACAGTTTGGATATCATTCTCCAGCATGAATAAACACTGATATACAATGAACATTTGTGTATCCAGCATTCATTCGGCTTTATAAAATTTTAACATTTTGTCACATTTACTTTAGATAAAAAGAAAATAAAACATTGGATACATTCAAAGTCCTTCCTCTATATGCTCTTTCTTTTTCTCTTCTTTCATTCCCAGAAGTAACTGTTATTTTAAATTTGCTATTTATGTTTATGTATTTCGTTTTAATTTCTATAGATGTATCCATAAAAGTATATAGTATACTTTGCGTATTTGTAAGTATATTATGCTCACATATTCTTCTTTTTTTAGTTTATCATTATGTCTTGATTTTTGTCCTGTTTGACACCTGTAGCTCAAGTTTATCCATTTTAAGTGCTCTATAGTGTCCCATGGAATGACTATTCCTCATTTTTTTTTAGTCAATCGACTGTGGTTGCTATTTAGATTTTATTGGTGTTGCAGCCATGACAGATTACAATGTAACAAAAACTCTTGTACATGTATCAGTCTGCTGAAGAATAAGTGTTTCACTAGGGTCTTTAACTGGAAGTGGAAGTATGAGACTGTAAAACTAGCACGTGTTTGACTTTCTTATGTTGCTGAATTGTTTCTCAAAATAGTTGTTCCAATTTATACACACAACAGCATTGTGGAAGAATTTCTATTTCTCCACATCCTTGGCAATTCTAAGTATGATAACAATAATGTGAATGAAATCTTGTCTTATTTTAATTATTACTAATGAGGTTGAAAATTTTCACTTTTTTTGGTCATTTGAGTTTCCTCTTCTATAATTTTTTTTTCCATTTTCCTACTTTTTTCTTAGCTTCTGATTATAGTTTTTTGGAGATGTTTATAATTCCGGACACTTTCTCCTCCCAGCTTGAGACTTATTTTTACCTGATTATGGTTTCCTTTATTGTGCAGAAACTTGTCATAGCATTGTAAAATTAATACTTTTTCTTTAATTTTCTTGTTTTCCTCAGTTCTAAAATAGTTAATATTTTCTTCTATGTTTTAAAGTTTTGATATTAAATATAGGTTTTTAATCAACTTGGAATATATCTATATGTCTGTAGATAGATGGGTTGATAGATATATCTCCAAGGTTTTGTGTGTATGTGTGTGTGTGTGTGTGTGTATGTGTGTGTGTGTGTGTATAGTCTTTTTATAGTCTTTTTTTTTTACAGATGCATGGTATGTATTAAGAATCTAAGTTTGTCATTACTGTTTTTGTTTTTTTGCATAGAGATAGCCAATTTCACCATCAGCATTTGTTTTCAATATTCTATCTTTTACCTACTAACTTGTAATGCCATTTCCATCATTTATCATATATTTATGAGAGTCTGTTTCTGTGCTCTATATTTCTGTCTTATTGTCTGTTCATTCCTTATAATATGTCTTTCCACCTTGGAGAAAAAGTCTCACAACCTGGTTCTTTTTCTTCAAAATTTCTTTGTTTCTTGTTGGAACTTTGCTCTTCTGTATTAATTTTAAAGTAATCAGCTTTCCTAGTTTCACAAGAAGATCTGTTGGATTTAGATCAGAATTTTATGCAATTCATGTAATTAATGGAGAGAATAAATATTTTGAAAACATTGAATCTTCCATCTATGTAACTGTTTTGTTTCTTTTTTATATGTGACTATAAGTGTATCTTATTTAAATTTTTGTTTTTTCTTCATTAAGATTTGCATATTGTTACACTTGTTCTTTTACACCTTTGTTTCACTATACTACTGATAGTACTGAAATTCTTAGTTTATAATTTTGCTGTTTATTGTGTATGGTGACTAAAGGTAAACATCTTTCCTCTTTTTTAAGATTTTAAATTTGAACTAATTTTAGACTTACAAAAATATTTTTTTAATCTCCTTTTCTTGTTTTATAGAAATGTTGCAAAAATGTACAAAGAATTTTTCCATATGCCCTTTATCCACATTCTCCAAATGTTAACATTTAACTACATTTGCTTTTATCATCCTCTCTATAGATATACTATTTTTTATGATTTCTTCGATAGTATGTTCAGACATCACGGCCCTTTCCCACTGAAATCTTTATTGTGTATTTTCTAAAAATGTTGAAATTTTCTTGTGTGATCACGATGCAATTATCAAAGTCAGGAAATTAATATTGATACAATATTACCACCTTATATACAAATCTTATTCAAATTTAACCAGTTGTCCCACTCAGGTACTTTATGGCAAAAGAAAAACTATTTTCTTGTCCAGAATCCAATCCAGAATTATAGGTTGTCTCCAGTAGCCATGTCATTTCAGTGTTTTAAAATCTGGAACAGTTCCTTATTTAACTATGTTTTTTATGGCCTTGACATTTTTGAGGATTGTAGGCCAGTTACTTTTCAGAATGTCACTCAATTTGAATTGGTTTTATATTTCTTCATGATCAAATTCAGGTTCTTCACTTTTGCTAGGAACCACATAAGTGATTTTGTGTCCTTTTTGGTGCATTTTGAGGGATAAGTGATGTCTTTTTGTTTTAATACTGATGATATTAACTTTTATCACTTGATTAAGGCAGTAAATTCCAGGTTTCTCCATGCGTGTGTATGTGTATGTGTGTGTGTGTGTGTGTGTGTGTGTGTGTGTGTGGTGTGTTTTTACCTGGTTTGTAAGCTCATCTTTGGTGAAAATTCATGTATGAGAATTCTGTAGACTGGGTTGAGTATGTGTCCTCTAGAGCAGATTTGCTTTGCTACTGCCAAATATTCAAAATATATCATAAAATTGAAACTATTTGTATGTCGAGAACTTAGCTTTGGATTTTACAGACATTCAGTAATATAAATTTGAACCTCAAAGACTTAAGATGTCAGCTCCATGGCTATCATTTTTTTTGAAATTGGTACCATAGTTACCAGTTCTTGGAAACTGTCTCATCTTTCTTGGGTAGGTGCCTTTGTGATCATTTATTCATTTATTCATGCATCTAGTTATCAAATACTTTTTAAGCCTCTTCCATAGTCAAACAATGTATATCATTTATATAACTCCCTAATTAATATCTATTAAATGTAAATGGTAAGTTGCTGATTGCATGTAATAATGAGATCAGCTATGACCTTTATAAAGGTATTCAGATCAAGTACATTGCACATAGTGCAACTAAAGCTTTTATCTATGGAGCTGTAATTTTCCCAATCTAATCTCACATACAGAGATAAAATGTGTTTTGTTTTTCTGAAAACCAATTTAAGTAAAATACTAAGCACAAAAGCTGATCATTATTATATCCTATTAATATATATTAATATCTGTTGGCATATTTTTTATTTTTAAATATGATGGTTTAGTATATACAAAATGCAATAGTTTAGGCAGTCTCACTTTTTTTCCTCATTAGCAAATAATTATTGAGTACCAGCTATGTAAAAGCAACAACGAAAAGTGTTACATTCAACAAAAAATGTTTAAAACATGTTTCCTACTCTTCCATCTTATGGTAGAAAATGAGCCTTGTGGAGGAAAAAAGCATTATTGCTTGAGAGAAACGTATGGTAAATACAAAATATTAAATACAAATTGAGTATGTCAAGGATTGTTCTTTTCAACTTCCTGATATTTAATTTCAAAGCTTTGATAACGTTAAATATTATCAGTGAATGGTGGGAAGTTTACTTCTTATTCCGTGATATTGACATCCTATCAGGTTGGCCTATAGCCCATTGCTTTAGCAGGTGCCCACTTCCCTTTGACAACCACTGAAATTGCAATTTAATCCTCTCCAACATAGTCCTTGTATTTGATTTTGAATGTATTAAAGTCACCCATCTCTTCTTACCACTTGACTAGACATTGTTTTAAAAATTTAGACATTAATTTTTAAAAGTTTTTAGAACACTGCAATAATGACTTTTCTTATTCCATATGGATAGAATATATCCTTTTAAGTATTATCATCAGTGTCTTATGTCAATCTCTCTAAATTTGGGTTCTTTATTAAATATTTTCATATTGTTATTGTCACAGATGGGTCATTGTTATAAGTTGACAAGGGACTGTTTCCTATATTACTGGAACTCTTCTTGGCTAGAATCTTTCTTCAAATAAAAATAATTCTCTTACAGTTTGGGGTGGAGTGATTGTCATAGTTCAGGATTTTTGAAATGAAAAATGGCTATCAGTACTCCCAACAAGTTGAGCTGTTCTGTTTATAGTAGGTGTTAAGAACATATCTTAATAGTTTAAAATTTGTCTTAATAGGCACAAGCAAGGTTTTTTTTTCTTTAAATGTAATTCATGTGGTTATAACTAATAAATATTTGTGTATAACAATGGGGCTCCAAAGTAAAAATCCATATTAACATCAAATTTAGGTTACATTATTGTATAGCAATGTAAAACTATATTACACATATATATTTCCATATATATATGCATATATATTTATATACATACAAATACATGTAAGTATACATAAAAATATGGACATAGATATATATGTACATTTATATGTAGAATAGATATATAAATATATATAAATATAAGTATGCATTTGTATAATTAGATATTATATATAATGTACATATCTGTATGTTATGAGTTTTTTTCTCATTTTTTAATCCTTGAGGATAAGGTCAAGTCTATACTCTCAATATGATATTGAAAATTAAAGTAATTATTCAAATAAACACAAGAAAAGTCTCAGACTTTTGTACTTTTGCTGTTCATTATTATAAGTGCAGTTTTTGTTTTTGTTTCTTGGTTTGCTTTTTTTTTGATAGTTGGTTCTGCCAGAACTGAATCGGCATGACTCTGTTCCTGTGAAATTTTATTTACAAAAAGAGTCACGACCCATAGTTTTCCAACCTCTGCCCTAAAAAATCCATTGACATAGTATAATTTTAAGAATTAGAAAATTTTAGTAAAGATCTGTTATGTTTCTTTATATAATTTGTAATGTCAGCAATATTTTTAAGAAAATATAAATAAATTCCTCTGAGAAAATAACCTAAAAATTTCGTTTTGGTTATTTGAATGGAAACATATGGTGACTTTTTTCTTATATTTGAATTTAAATACCTTGAGCTAAGTCAACCTGCTCTTACCATAAGAATAGCTTAGATAATAACTTAATTTCTTTAGATTATTTTCTCTAGAATGTACAGGACTCTTGAACAAATATCTCCTTATCATTGAACCTAAGGTTTCATGTCTGAAAAGCAAAAGGTTGGTCTTCATTTGTGTAACGTATCTTCAAATTATATAATTTATTATTTCTATGAGTATCATATCATTTTTCAGTAGAAACAGTGCCCTTGTTTACAGTGTTCTTTTAAAACAATCTCATTGAGAATGTCATTTTTTCAAGAGATCATGTTCTCTTTGAAAGTCACTTCTAGTTTCTACATGAAAAAATGTCTTCTAAAATCAATACCAGTGAAAGTTAATCAGTGATAGAATGATTACAGGATGCCTTGTTTATCATTGGAAGGTTAAGATAGTTATCTCTGTGATGGTCCTCACATCTGATTTGAAAGGACAGAGGGACAGCATTTTCTGGCCATCTCACTCCTAATTTGTGATATGTCCCCATTATAACCCCTTTGTAAGATGGCAGCCTGCCTTTATTGCCATAGTCTAAAGAGATTAGTGAATATTATGCCCAAGTGCCCAGGATTTCACCAGCCTGTTCCCATCTTAAATTTATCATAAATTTAACGTCATAAAGAGAATAATTAGAAAATCCTCTCACATCCCATCTCATTATGTAATTGTGCATAAGGAAAAAATAGTTTTAAAGTAGTTTTAAAGAGAAGAAAGAATTGGGTCATGCAGCTGCTTCCCAAATGTTAAATTTTTTGTTTCTATTGCATCTATTATTTTTCCTCACTGAAATACAGAGATTACTCAGAGTGGGATACAACTATTTTCCCTCTAACCAAATCTTCAATGCCTGCTATTTTATTTGCCTATAATAAGAGATAATTAAAAGGGAATCAATGCAATTGGCAGACAAAAATCACCAGGTTTATTTTTCATAAAACTCTCTGAAGAGCATGCTCATATCTCTGGAAACTGGCTTTTCCCTCTAATTGAGGAGTTACAGTGGAAGCAATCACATTTTTCCAAGGTGACCACACCTTGTCTGTAGAGATGAAGACAGAGGTTGACACATGGCATGCTGAATTAATCCAAGTCTATTCTCAAGATTTTAGAGTTGGAACTGGGAAATGTTCACCCATTGAAACTCTGAGTTCTTAAATGGAAATGATGCAAACTCACAAGCTGTTGGCAGGAGCTATTTTCTGATATGTGGTTTTAAAAATAGAAATATCATTCTACAGAGTGGAGAGAAAAAAAGAATGAAGCAAATATACATACAGAGAGAGGGAGAGTTTAGATATGAAGAGCAACTTCTGCTTCTTCTATGGTTTATGGATCAGTGGTTCCAGTTCACCCCATCACTCAGCTGGATCCCTGCCCTTGGGTTGTGTGAGATAGCTGTGTATATGTTTAATAAACTTTCTTTCACTAAATTTAGTTTAACACATTGACTGCCATACTAGAAAAAAAATTTCCCTGGGGCCATGATGTTTTATTAAAACAAAACGATCCTTTCTAATTTGTTATTTTTTATTGTTTTCTGTGTGTGAATTATATGCAATGCAATCTATGTTTTTAGAATTAAATTTTCAATATCAATTGTAACAATAAGAACATCAATAAGTAAGATTTTCGCAAACCAACTGCAGGGTTTTGCTTCACAAGGCCCCAGACTCAAAACTAGCCTGAGTTAAATACAACTCATATGGCAGTCAATGTGTTAAATGGGTTTCCATAACTTAAAACAACAACAACAAAAAACTAATTGTGGAGTTTATTTCATACTCTGTGCATTCTAAAAAATATAAAATGTAAATATAATGCCTACATAATAATTCTTTTACAAAATTTGACACTAAATTATTAAAAAGAATTAATTAGCCAAGAGATACACTCCAGAGACAAATACCACAAAAGTTTGTGTGTATATTTACTTATTTATTTTTAAAAATAATTTTTAATTATTTTTATGAGCCAGGCAACAGTGTTAACTAGGCAATAATGAATAAATACAAAAGAGAATGTCTAGTTTATTGGGAAACAGATATATTAACCAAATAATTCCCCAAATTTATTAGTACAACCTCCATGGAAAACAGTGTGAAAATTTCTCAAAGAACTAAAAATAGAACTACCTTTCAATCCAACAATCTCACTACTGTGTATCTATCCAAAGGAAGAGAAATTAATATATCAAAAATATCCCTGCACTCATATGTTTATTGCAGCACTCTTCACAATAGCAAAGATATAGAATCAACCTAAGTGTTTATCAATGGAAGAATGGATAAAGAAAATGTGATATATTTACACAATGGAATACTATCCAGCCATAGAAAATGAAATCATGTATTTTGCAGAAACATGGATGGAACTGGAGGCCACTATCTTAAGTAAAACAAGCCAGGCACAGAAAGTCAAATATCACATGTTCTCACTCATTATTGGGAGCTAAATAATGTGTACACATGGACATAGAGCATGGAATGATAGACAAGGTGAACAAGTGAGGAGAATGGAATGGCCATATAGAGTGCAATGATAGACAAGATAGAAGGGTGAGGGGGCAGGAGGGAGGTGGATGATGAGAAATTACTTAATGGGTACATTGTACATTATACGGGTGACGGATCCCCTAAAAGCCCTGACTTGGCCACTATGCAATGTATGCATATAACAAAATTGTACATGTACCCCATAAATTTGTACAAATTAAAAAAGTATGGGGAGAGGCAACATGGTTGACCAGAGACATCAGTCGTGAGATTGTATCAGAAAGAAGGAAAAGTTTTAGATGGACAAAAGCATAGCGCAGGTGTCATTCTAAGGGAGAAGTGCCAGAACCTACCAAAGATTTCCTGGGAAGAAGTTATGGAACAGAACAAGAAGGAGCAAGATTTCATCAGAGATCAACCCTTGAGGAATTTGGAGCCCTGTGGAGAGCGTAGGTGGGGGTTTTGTTCCTCCTCCTGTCACATCTCTGGAAGACTGCAGGCTCCTGAGCTGCTGGAGAGCTTCTTAGCCTAATGAGCTCCAAAGCTGCTGCTGCCGGTGAACTGGAAGCCTCTTGAGAACAGAGCACTGGGCTGCCAGCCCCCTTAGGGTTGTTCCCCTTCACCACAAACCCAAGCCAAGGCAGTGGGTGCCACACTGCTTCTCTAACCATTGTGTGACTTAATCCTCCCCAGGGAGCTTCAACCCTTCGCTTTCCATGTCACTGGTCCCCATAAAAACATTTCCCAAATCCTGCCCAGACTGCAGAGGCCATAGGGGCCGGTAGGTCCTCAGGGACTGTGTGATCTTAGAGCTTGGACATTCAGGGTGGGCTTCCTTCAAGGGAGAAGAACAAAGGGGACCAGAGTGCCAGCCGTCCTCCATTCAGACTCTTCTTCCCCCCAACCCTCACCTCCCTCCCATTGCTGCTGATGGGAAGTTCCCACGTAAGTCAGCACAGGTGCCCCAAGGGACAATTGAGGCAGGGCTCTCAGGAGCAGCTGCTTCCCCTCTGTTGTTGCTCCCATCACATCAAGGCTTCCAAAGAGAGTGGGGTTCACACTTTCCCTCTTAAAGACCTACTGAAGACTACAGGGTGCTTAAACTGTGAGCTCCCTGCCAGCTGGCCCCCCCCAGTGCTGCTTGCCTGACTATTCCAGTAGAGCAGGGCATAACCTGAAGCGGAAAGACATTAAGCCTGCTTGAGCACTCTGTAGGTAACTTGGGGCAAGCACAGCTCTCCCTGGCATGGTCAAGGATTCAACGTGGGGAACAGAGGACAGGCTGCAAGCCAGATCTTATACCCCCAGGACTCGAGCATGTTGCTTGGGGCCACAGAGAGCAGATTTGTGAACTAATTTTGGGAGGCGAGGGAGCTCACGCAGGCAGAACTAAAAGGAGAGTGTGGTGTGAGTCTGAGCTGCAATGTACTTACAGAGCATCCCTTCCCCCACAGGAAAGCTGTCCTTTTGGTCTGGGGCAGAATCCTGGGCAGATAATCTCTCAGCCTGCAACACCATAGTTGGTGAACTCAGCTAGTTTGGGCTGCTGCTTGTCGCCAGATGCCAGGAGGAGATCTGTGTGGTAAGAGAAGAGGGAGAAGAGCAAAACCTACTTCCATTTTTCAGACTATGAATCCCAGACTGCCCCTCCCCAGTGAGCAGACTTTTTGGCTTGGTGGGGCCACTTCAGCCCCTCCATGGTGGCTTTCCCCAGTGGTCTGGGAACTGAACCTTTATCTTTGCCAAGACAGTTTTTGTGCCCGCTTTTGTGGAGCCTGAATGCAGGCTCACCTAACGCAGCCCTGCCCAGCCTCACTCCTCTACCCACCTCTGCTGTGATGGAACACAAGAATGAGTGACATGGGAGCTCCAGGGCCCTGCCCACCGTCTGGGACATCCAAGTGCTTCTCCTGATCAGCTAGAGCCAGTCACAGGTCCCAACAAACACTATCGCAGCTGGCTCTTTCTTGCAAGTGCCACCTATAGTCAGTGAGGACAACTTGTGCAGCCCATTACAGCATTTACTGATTCAATCATATGGGGCATGGCTGACTCTTACCCATAAACACCACCTGCTGACTTAGAGATTAAGCTGGGCATCCCAATGTAATCCATACTGTTAAGAAGACCACAGGGCTGGGAAAGGAGAAAGAATTTCAAAGATTTCCATCTCTACCTTGTCAACAAGAGACAGGGATTCTGCCCATGCATGTAGTACATCAACACTTCAGCCTACAGATAACTAGCAATTGAGAAAACCACCACACTAAGGATATCTATAACCAAGGTATCCATCCAGAACCTAGACCCCCATCAAAGTACCCGCAAGCAAAGCTAAAGGTCCTTACGCAACATATGCTATAGGATCACCCTTAAGAATGAGGGGGATAATAGAGTCCCATCTAAGCAAAATCCAAAAACAAGAAGTGACAGAAGCTCCAGATGAGAAGAACTCAGCACAAGAACTTCAGGAGTATGAAAAATCAGAGTGAAAGGACTCCTCCAAAGGAGCATACCAACTCTCTAGCAATGGATCTCAACCAAAATGAAAATACTGAAATGACAGATAAAGAATTCCAAATGTGGATTGTAAGAAAGTTCAATAAGATTGAAGAGAAAACAGAAAACAAACTCAAAGAAACTAGAAAAATAAATCAGGAAATGAATGACAAATTCACTAAAGAGATAGATATATTTAAGAAAAACTAAACAGAACTTCTAGAAATGAACAACACATTTAGGGAAATACAAAACACAGTGGAATGTTTTAAGAATAGACTAGACCAACCAGAAGAAAGAATTTCAGAACTTGAAGACAACTCTTTTCAATTAATTAAAAATGCTTCACAGGTTTTAATCACTCAAGAATATTAATTTATGAATTTAATTAGAAAATAAATATAAATCATAAAAAATCTAAAATCAAAAATGTGGGAAAATGCTGTGAACAAGGGGAGGTAAGGGGCAGGGAGCCAGGTAGAGGAACCAACATATTTGAAGGCCCTGTGGCTAATTCAAACAAAGCATTCCAGTGTGGCTAATCAGAAGTGTTTTTTTCATAAAGCTATTTATTAATTAGGTTGGAAAAGCATTGCTTCTGTTTGCTGATTACCATATTTATCTTTTATGTGGGAAGAGCATTTTTGTTTTTGTTTCACATTTATGTTTCAAATTATTAATATTTAAAATCCTCTTTCCTTGACACTAATCAAGAAAGGTGTGTAGCATACAATGTTATTTACACCATCAATTTGTTTCATGTACTTTCTCTTTGTAGTCATTACCAAAGAAAATTTCATCTCAGACGTATTCATAGTTTCCTCACGGATTAGTCAATGAATTAGTGAAGTTCTACTTAGTGCAATATGACTCTGGTGATGTCCCAGGACATTATTCTAGGTCATTCTCAGCTCCATCTCACCAAGGTGGTAAGCCCAGAGCCATGGAAATGTTCATCTCCACCAAGAATTAATAGGAAAAGACACTTTAGTAAGTGTTTTTAGTAAGATATACATAGGAGAACAGCGTGAAGTATTCTCTTGGACTAACATCCCTCTGTTCTTTAAACTGCAACCAGTGCTACTATAACATTTCAATCATATTCTAATAAATTATGTCAGGAATATAAGAGGGAAAACTATACTTTTGTGACTTCTCTAGGTTTCTGAGTGGTGTGTGAACTACTTAGCTGTGTGCACAAAGAACTGTACATTTAGTTGCCATGGCACTGCTTATCTGTTGTCTTTATGAGGAACAAAATGGTACTTTAACCACAGTGACTCATCCCCTGAGGTAAAATTGATAAAGCTGCTTTTCTTAACTTTGAGCAAGAATGCTTCAGTTGGCAAAGATATTTCGTTGATTTTGTTGTTGTTAAAGAAAAGATACTTGTTGATAAATCCAGGTTTAACCCCCATTTTCAATAATTATGGCCTCGAGCAAAGATCAAAGTTTCCTGGATCTATTTGTAATAATTTACACATAATAAATGCACAACAAATAGAATGGCTGTGAGGGAAATAGTTTTTTACTAACATATATTCCCTTGAATTACATGTAAGCATTAATGAATGCATGGCACACTGATAACTCCCTGAATTATTGATGAGAGACTATCAATGATCTGATGCATAGTCTGCCCTTGATAAGGAGTCTTTATTGTTCATCAGCATATGGTCAATGGAAACACTCCAGCCAGTGTTAGATGTGTCACTTTAAGAATTCCCCAGTCACTATGCATGTTGGTGATGGAAAGAATGAGTGATTCTAGGACATATGTGAGAATCCATGTGTATACTTATAGATGTAACACCCAGGCAGAATTATTAAGAACCTCCTCTGGCCTCCCACAACACTGTGTCCATACTTCCATTATGGTACTTTCACTTTGCTTCATAATTAATTTTATTTCTACACCACTGGATTACCAGCTTTTTGAAGTAGATGATCCCATTATTGTTATTATTAGTAGTAGTAGTATTGTTATTCTTGATTACTAAGTACCTAAGAAGAAAGGGGTCAATATATACTTGTTGAATAAAGAGTCTACTTTGTGAAAGTTACATTCATCAGGCTAAAGCCTCTCTTTGCATCTACAAGAGATACAAAGAGAAGGAGGAAAAAAAATATGAGAACAATAGGCTAACTGGATGCCCCAAATTGGTTTTCTTCTAGGGAAATACTCTGGGCTGTGCTTAGCCTAGTAATAATAACTATGATTTTACCTTATCTAGAGAAGCTTAGGAGAAAATAGTCCAGGACTAAGAAAGCTCTTTTTAATTTTTTTAATTAAATAATTGATGCCTTTGAAAAGTTTTCAAAAACTATATACTTTTGGAAGTCTTTAGGAACAAAGATTACTTATATCCTGGACCCGGCATATGTTTCTGAGGAAAACAAATGAAATATCCTAGATCCTAACCAACCTAAGTTATTTGATCTTGAATCAAATAACTCTGACGGAAATGAGGCAAAATTTTAATGACTAATTTAACCTTTGTGATAAAATTCCTCAGGATGAAGTTAATTTGGCAATGGAAGAGAAAAAAATCTGCAGCATCAACACTGAAGATATAAAGTGTACTAAATGTTTTAAAATCAGGAAGCATGCATCTGTTTACCTGTAGTAGTATTTTTTTTTAATTAACAAAATCTCTCCAACAAAACTCCATTAAAATTATTCAGGTTATACCAGAAGTTTGCAAAATACAAATGTGATAATGCAGAAAGGATTATAAAGTTTGTATTCTGTGAGATTTTGCAATTGACTCTTCTTCATTGATGTAGAAGCAACAAGTATTGAAATCTTGAAGCTATTCAGATACTAATATGTAGTATATTTGGGAACCTGAACTTGAAATTACAGCACACAATCATTATCTCAGTTTTAAAAAGTAAGTGTTGTGTTGCATAGTTTAATTGTTCATCTTCTAAAGAAATGCAGTAAATTCTTATTATTCCTTGATAACCTCTATGTTGTCATGTCTAATTCTTTTGACAGAATGTTATCTGTTTTAGTTTCCGAACCCATAGCTAATTTTGGTTTCCTTTAAAAACAAAGAAAAAAAGATCAAATCTCTCCCTGTGCTAGATTATGGACCTCTTCATAGCTTGGGCGGCCGTTCCAAAGTCATTTCCACATCATTCTCTCCCAGTGGCCTGGGATAGTCAACTGGAATCCATTCAACCCTGTTTGTATTCGTCAACACTCAATATTTAGGAAGATTTTCTATCTTGTTTCTTTTAAAATATTCTAATATACCTAAATGACTATCTTAGTCCATCTGGGCTGCTGTAATAAAATACCATAAACTGGGTTGCTTATAAACAACAGAAATTTATTTCTCATAGCCCTGGAGGCTGTGAGATTAAGGTCCCAGCAGATTTGATGTCTAGTGAGGATACATTTCTTCATATACAGCCGTCTTCTCACTCTAACCTAATATGGCAGAAGGAGCAAGGCATCTCTCTCACGGCTCTTTTATAAGGACATTAATCATGTGCATGAGGACTCCATCCTATGAGCTAATTGCCTCCCAAAGAGCCCACCTTCTAAAACCATCACCTTGGGGGTGAGGATTTTAACATATGAATTTGGAGGGATGTAACATTCAGACCATAGCAATGACTGTATAGTAAAACTATGTTAATTAAGGTTAATTGGAAAGAAAATGATTTGAATTTATTGGGAATGAGTTTGTTGCTGTGGTTGTCTTGTTATACAATTCAACATTAGTGTTTTTAATTGGAGTGATATCCCAAGTTAAGAACTGTAGAATGGCTTCCTTTAGAGTGATTGCCTATTTAGTAGGTAGCCTGGTATTTGAATACAAAGGGGGACCTGCCATGAGGTTAAAAAAGTTTGTTGTCTTTAGTAAGTTTAACACTCTCTGAAATTTTGTTCATATTCTATAAAGGCATATTAAATTTGTTAATAGAAAAAAGCAAAATTTAGCCAGGCATGGTGGTGAATGCCTGTAGTCCTAGCTACATGGGAGGCTGAGGCAGGAGGATTGCTTGAGTGCAAGAGTTTGAGGCTGCAGTGAGCTATGATCGCAACACTGCACTCCAGCCTGGGTGACAGAGTGAGACCCTGTCTCTACAAACAGAACAAAATAAAACAAACAAACAAAAAACTTAAAACACCTTAAATAACCTTCTTATTTCTTTGATTTAAATAGAGCATTTTTTGACCTAATCTTGTAAGAAAAATCCAAACAGAATAATATCATATGTGGTACTTATATAAACTTATACTGTTTTACCCAGGGGAATATTAAGAAGCACCAATATAACTGTTTAACTACTAGTATCTTTTTGGAAATGAACCATATAACATTCTGTAGAAGGTGGCTTCTCCATACATTATCTAAATGCATACCAGGTTTAAATATTTAACTTTTCTATGTCTTTTGACTTATTCAATTGCATTTTGACTTTTAAAAATGTTGAATGCATTGAAATTATGCATTTTGGATTTAAACAGAGTAAAGATGGCCAAGTGTTAAAAATATGTTCCCATTGTGAGAATTTGTATAGTGACAGATATAATAAAAGTAAATGGACACATTAGATTGTGATCTTTAACTACACAAATACTTCTTTTAATTGTAATGGCCTTGGGACTAATATATGTGACTATTACATTTGTTTCCAACATAATTTTATACCTATTTGAAAAGACATGCCATATGTCACAGATATTCAGTTAAAATAATTCAGTGACATTATAGCTAATAAAATCACACACACAACCACAAAACTCTATTCAAGGAATATTCAGTACAGCACTAAAGCATACAAAAAGGAGAAAATTTAGTGTTAAGGGTCAGATAGCACTTCCCTTGATCTTTCCAAGAAGCTCTAATCATTGGCAACTGAACTTCTAGGTGTTAATTAGTATGATCAAGCCTTCTCTCACCTTATTTTGACTAATTGTATATTTATATGAGTTTTAAGCTCCTTCCATTCAATCTCAAAATGGTGCCTCAAGCTTATGAAATCCCTCAGAGGCTTAAGGATAGGCAGAAATAGTTTTGTTGTAACTTTTAACAAACTATGCAATTTATTTCACTGAGTTCTAGGCCCTCGAAGGTATGTATTCTTGGTTTGTGGCAGTTGACAAAAATATACATTTAAAAATTAAAATTGTTCATGTTCATAGGATCATAAGAATGCTATTACTCTGGTAATACTGAGGTTCAATGTATCCGAAATAGCATTCTTCATCTTATGCTGATAATGTCTTGTTGTTAGCTTTGTCATCTGTGTAGCCAAGAGGCACCTCATGGTCACTTCAACAAATCTGAGCTTTATATGGATGAGAGTTTTCAGGTGTAGAAAGGAATTATGTAATTTCCCAGCCTTTTCCAAACCTTTATGGTGATGCAGTATTGAATGAATGTCCAAGACACTAATGATTTCATTAGTCTATCAATCCCATCCCACAAATATCTGGCTGCTACACAATGCCTATTTTTAATTATCACTAATGAAATCATTTTTTAAAACTGTTTGTAAGTATCTAATAAAGCTGAGCATATACAACCCATCCTTTTTCTTTCCTAGCTACATCTCTAACAGAAACATGGAAGATATATACAAGAATGTTCATAGCTGCATTATTGGTAATAGGCCAAAATTGAAGACTACCATCAATAATAGAATGGATAGATAGATTGTGGTATACTCACCTAATAGAATAACTTACATCAATAAAAATGAATGAACTCTTAATTATACCAATAATATGAATGAATTATTATAATAA
>NW_012148653.1:2075427-2078180 GCF_000956105.1 Propithecus coquereli | reverse complement strand
TGCCAGTAATCCTTGGTGTTCATTGGCTTGTAGACACATTACTTCAATCTCTGCCTCCTTCTTCACAGTACATTCTTCCCTGTGTTTCTCCTCTTCTGTCTCTGATAGGGACACTGGCCATTGGATTTAGGGCCCACCTGGGTAATTGAGAATTTTAACTTAGTTATATCTGCAAGGACACTTTTTCCAAATAAGGTCACAATAACAGGCATCTGGGGGATGTACCTTTTGGGGGGTTACCATTCAATCCACTACAGTTCTCCTTCCCCAACTCCACAGAAATCAGGGTAACAGAAGTATAAAAACATTATAGAGACAAGAAAATATGAGAAGATTAATAAACAGATGAGATTGTTTCAAGATTTTGGAATATGAAGAGTGAATATTACTTAATTTAGCAGAATGCAATAATTAAAATTGGGTGCTAATCAGAAGCAGCTCCAGGCAGGCTCAGGATTTGGAGATACCAGGTACTTCTGGATGCAGGGGAAAGGGTGGGGTTTAAAATAGTAAATTTGGTTAAAAGTCTATATAACGAAGTTGAAGTCTGAGATCACCATCCCCACCCTGGGCATCCAAGTGACTGATCATCCCATATTGAGGCAGAAAGAAAAGATATTTACAGATTTATTAAAAAATGAAAATAAGTCAGAGAAGAAGGAAAGTGCCTCTGGACTTTTGCACATAAAGAATTGCTGAGGGAAGGAGTCAGGCACTGAACTGAAACAAGGGATTTAAGAACCAGCTTATAGTTAGAATGCTGCAGACTTCCTCCTACCACCCCTCTATGCTTATCTGCCAGGACACTGGCAGTTAGGCTGATACCCTAGTCAGGAGATTGAAGGATTCTTTTCCATGGAAATCTCTCCAGTCCGAGAGAAAAGACCTGCTTTTGGTGTGTGTGATGGTTGTGGTGGTGGAGAGTGTCTACAAATGAAAGGATCAATGCTTCCCTGATCACATACACTGAATTCCAAATGATGATCACCCTACCTGTGCACACAGATCTTTCATTCAGCTTTTCAATATCTCGCTTATGCATAGCAATGGTCAACCAAGAGTTACAAGATATTTCAGGAAAGCTTGCAATGTAAAAGACAGAGGTTAAAAAAATAAGTATACAGATAAAAAGAACTATAAGGAACAAAGACTATTCAGGGAGATGAAAACTTCAAAAAATTATAATGAATATTCTCAAATACATTAAAGAAGCATTTTATAGCATCCTGGATGCTATAAAAATGGACATTTAGGGAAGTAATAAGAACTCTTGAGAGATTAGAATACTATAGCACTATCCCCCAGAAGGAAGAACAAATTATCAAAGAGATGAAAAGAATTTTTTCAGAGGAGGATCAATACGGGAGGTCTAGTTAATAGGAATTTTAAATAGCTGAAAAAATAAAAATAGAGATGAGAAAATTATCAAATAGGTAATGGAAGAAAATTTTCCTTAATTGTTGAGCCTGATTTTCCGTATTTCAAGGGTTCAACAAGTGACCCTCAAAAGCAATTTAAGGTGACTCACATTAAGGTGTACCAGCCAAAAATTTCAGAACACCAATGGTAAAGATTCTAGAAGCTTTCCAAAAGGGAGTGGAGGCAGGTCATATACAATGTGACAGGAATCAGAATACCACAAAAACTCAATGAAGTAACATCTTTAAATTTTAGAGGAAAAACTACTAATTGCTTTTCACTTATAATTCTATATCTAGAGAATTTACCAATCAATCTGGAAGTTCAGATACATAGAAATTTTCGAAACTACAATGTCTCAAAAATATATCTACAATGTACTCTTTCACAAGAAAGTTCCAGAGGATATATTTCACCAAAATGAGTGAATAAATCGATGAAGAAGGATTGAGAATCAGAAAGCAGGGTACATATTGATAAAAAAATATTAAAGAGAAAACCTTCGAGATAAATATATGTCATATAAGTAATAGTGAAAACAGAAATATAAACACATAAAAGAAAATAATTTTCAGTGAAAGAAAATAGGAAATTTAGATGTGATACATGTAAAAGGAATGCTTCCAGAAAAGCAAACCACTCAAGGTCTCTGAGCAACATGCTATATGTTTCTACCTTTTCTATTTCTTCAATTGATGTGCCCTTTGTCTATCCTCATTTTTGATATGCTAGTCCTTCAAAGGCCCAACTCAAAATGTAATCCCCTCAGAATTATGGAGGGATATCTATATGTCCTTGGTTAAGAAGTGCTTTCTTAGCATAGACACAAAATACAGCCATAAAAATAAAAAGTAAAATCTGACCATATTACAATGTTACAACTCTTGCAAAGCAAAAAAAAAAAATCATAAATAAGTTTAAGAGGTAAATGACAGAGTGGAAAAATGCATTTCCAATGGACATTGTGAATGAAAAACCCTAGCATATAAAATCTAAAAGATTTCCAAGTCAATTAGAAGGATACAAAATACAATAAGATAAGCCCTAAATGGTCGTTATAGCATATAATTCACAGAAGATAAAATCCAAATATGAGAAGGTGATCAACTTCATTTACATCAGAAAAAAAACAAATTAAAACAAGTTACTATTTTTCACTCATCAGATTGATAAAAATCTGTTCATCAAGTTTCAGGAAAGATATGAAGACAATTGTATTCTCAGTGTTGGTAAGAGTGCAAATTGGTGCAAAAATTTTGGGCAACTACTTAGCAATAGCCCATAAATTTGAAAAGCTGGATATATTGTTACTGGCATAAGCATATAATTTATTC
>NW_012148653.1:2069715-2073566 GCF_000956105.1 Propithecus coquereli | reverse complement strand
AAAAAAAAAAAAAAAAAAAAAAAGATATGCTGATGATAGCATTGACTTTTCAGAGTGATCTGTTCATCATAATTAGAATTTTTTTTAAAAAACCTTGAGTTGAAATACACAATCCTTGCATGACTTTGATGATTTCGTACTTAAGAAAGGCAGGAACAGCCTTGAGGAATACTTGCTGACTTTGCATTCTGAAGCAAGTCACATGTACCTCTTGATGAGCAGAAAAACAAGCTAATTTCATTCATTTTACCCCCACCATACTACATGGACTGGCTGGTCAGTTACTTGCTGATGTTGTCAAAGCTGACCCTTAAAGACAATTCATCTAATACATGAATACCTTATACCCAAAGTATAAGATAGGCATCAGAGGTAGCCAGGTTTTTAAGGCAGGGGCTATATTACAGGTGCCTGGTATTTTGCAGGCTCTTACGAGCACAGTGTTAGGTGTTTAGGTATCAGAAAGGTTGTGGAAATCCTGCTCAGCCCCTGGCATCTTTTAGGCCCTCTCTTAGTCTCTAGTCCAGCTGTTCAATGAAAAGAATTGAATCTGAAGAGCCATCAGTGTGGCTACAGCTGGTGTTATGGAGGTTGGCATTATGCTACTAGATAACACACGCATTATTTTTACTCATGTAGAAGGCTGCCTTGCTGTGCATTTCTACGGCTGTCAGAAAGATTGATTCCTGAAATACTTTGAAAAAATGCTAAGTACTAGCTACTTTGAGTATTTACCCAGGGGCATCGCAGCTGCCTGGCATTGCACTGTGGCAGCTGAGCAGTAATCGCTGCTATTTCTTTGATTTGTTTGTGTCTTTGTCAGCATCTGAGAGAAGGGAGGTTCAAGCCCAGAGTGGGGCCCTCGCTCCCTAGTGATCTCATCTAGCCGACGGCTTTAAATACTCTCTGTGATGCTAATGACTCCCAAATTTATATCTCTGGCCTTGATGTCATCACTGCATCCCAGATTATTATATCTGGCTGCCTACTAAATAGCCCTGTTTTGATGTCTGTAAGGTATCTCAAATTTAACATAAGCAAAACCAAATTCTTGATCTGTCCACCCTTATGTGGTCCGAATTTCTCATCCCACCATGTTCCCACAAGAGTAAATGGCAACCCCTTTCTTGTGGTTGTTCCAGCCAAAGCCTTGCAATCATCCTTGACCTCTCCCTTACCTCATATCTCACATCCCAGGGAATCCAACTTGAATATAGATTCAATAAATAAACACTTCTCCGCTGTTGCCACCTTAATCAAAACCAACAATAAATCTTATCTGGACTGTTATAATTGCCTCCTAACTAGTCAACCTGCTTTCCCCATCCCAACAAGGTACTTTACCACAGTAGTAAAAGAGAATCCTAAAACACAGATTGCAACATGTCTTTCTCTGCTTAGAAATCACCAATGACTTTCAATTCCAAGGTCCAAACTAAACCCGCAAAACCATAAGCAGTCTGGTTCTCTGATATTTCTCTAACTTCTTATCCTTTCATTATTTCCTTAGCTCATTTCCTCAACTAATTCATCTGCATATGCAAAGGCCTTTTTACTTCTCCTCAAATGTTCCAGGCATGGTCCCACCTAAGTGCTTTTGATCTAGCTTTCTTCACTTTGCCTATAACGCTCTTTTCCCTCACCAGCCTTTATAAAATATGGTACTACTCTCAATCGTGTCTTAGCCTGTTATGTTTTCTTAATGGCTTCTAAAATCCACTGATGTCTTTTCTCCCTGTGTGCAGGCTTTCTTTTGTTCATTACCAGTTCTGCAGCACCAAGAACAGTGCCAGGTGCACAGAGGCCCCTGATAAGCCTTTGTGGAAAGTACAAACATTCACCTGACTCTTCTTTCTACCTCTATCTCCACGAGCTGAAAAATGGTGCTTAAAATGCCGAGACCTTTTTTTTTTATTTTAGTGAGAATAGCTCTGCAATATCTTTAGCTCTTCAGTGGAGAAGCTCGTTAAAATCTAAAGACTCATGAAGCTCATTTCTCCATCTCTGACTTGAAAAGTCCCCACAACACATGGTTCCAGAAACTGAGGTTGTGAAAAGCAGGTCTTTCTATATCTTGTAGTCTTTGGATAGCCTCTAACACTTAGTGCCATAGTGACAATGCCTGGATAATAAAGATTTTTCCAATGATCTAAAAACCATTATAAAGAAAAGCATTTCCTACATCTTGGAGAGAAGCTTGAAAGTTCACAAACACATTAGGACTAACTTCCTAGACTTGCCATTTGCCTTCCTCCATTTCCGAAATAACCACGGTGTCTGCAACTCATCTTATGTGTCTCCTCCAAACAACTCACCTTTCCTGTTCCTCCCTGTCTTCTTATTTCAATAAGTGAAAAGTGAGACATTTTACTCTTCTTTTTGTTTTAAAGCCCTGTCCTAATATTTCCAACATCCTCTTTTATGATTTAGTTAGATTTCAGAAGTGAGAGGAATAGTTTCATTCTATGTCGCCAGTGAGTTTGCTAGTTCTTTGGGTAACAAGGATCATGAAATTCAATATTAGTATTTGTCATAACACTCAGCAAAAGCCTTGCCTATGATACACACTAAATAACATCTGTTAGTTTGGGTTTTAGCCTTTTATGAATCTCTGACATTATAATTACCTGTCCTTTTCATTAGAAATACAAACCTGATTAGCAATTGTTTTTCAAGAGGGCAAGTCATTACCCTTCTCTGATGGTATTCGACTGGATATCAACTAAGGCACAGCTTCCCAACTGATGTGCAGTGACATGTGGTTGTACTCCAAATGGATTTCAAATGTGCTAAGATAATGATTTCCCTAAGCTCTCAGGGGCAGCTGGAGCTCCTAAACCAATCACTTCTGATCATAAGATTGTTTATCACCAGGGTGCCCTACAGATATTATAATTTCCATTATGTGCCATGGCATAAGAAAGATTGAGAATAACTCTAGTCTAGCGCTGCCTGATTGAACTATCTCTGCAGTCATGGAAATGTTCTAGATCTGCCTTCCAGTAAGGTAACCACAGTGTAGCTTGGGTTTAAACTTTAAACTATAAACTTTAAACTATATAATCTATTAGGGAAAAAAAATGAAAAAATAAGCACAACTGAGTAATTTATCAGGCTCAACAAATATTAATTTGAGGTGTTAACAACCTATAGTGGTACCAGTAGGCAGAAATTAAATTAATAGCCCACTAACATGAGAATAAAGGCATCAAAGCAAACCTACTCTTTTAATGTGACTAACATTGTTGGATATTAGCTGGCTGACTCTAGCTGTGTTTGCTTTCTCTCTTGTTTTATTTTTGTTTGATGATGTGGCAAATGACAGTGCTGCTGCCTGAAAGTGGCTTCAAAGTCACACCTAGAGGCCTTACTGTATTGAGTTCAGGTGAATTCTGGCATCTGCGTTTTTCTTCTAACCGGGCCTGGAGTAATCTAATAATTTGCCTTTGGGTTTTACAGACCATGTGGTGTTTACTGCCCACCTCTCCATCTTAGATGATCTGACAATCACTGATGAGGTCAGTGCTATATTTAACAATGCTTCTATGTTACAGAATTAGCTATTGCTAATTATCATTATGAAATTAACTATTGCTTGCAGCTATTGTCTTTGAAGCATTGTTTAATGCAAGCAAGAGTGTTCTGGAGTCTGTATATCTGTGAGTCAAAATTTACAACCTAATGTCAATTGACAATGAGGGAAAGCAAGTTAAACAATCTATAATGTTTTCATAAATTAAACTCAAGAAATAATTAGTATCTGGCCTCCACCCTATTATTCCTATGTTTGTTAATTCTTTTATTTATTTATTTATTTATTTATTTTGAGACAGAGTATCACTGTGTTGCCC
>NW_012148653.1:2055205-2057560 GCF_000956105.1 Propithecus coquereli | reverse complement strand
TTTCTTTTTATAAACTTGGCTCTAAATTTAGAATTTATACTTCAGTATATGGACATATGTAGATGTAGATACTATGTATCTGTATGCACTATACATAACATTAAAAAATTTTACCAAACCCTAAAGTTTTCATATCCAGGGTATGAGTATATTTTTAAATAACTATTTTTCTTATGGACAACATCAACCATAACAGACATAAAAATAAAGAGAATAGCATAGTGAAATTCCACGTACTCATCACCCAACCTTAGTAATTTTCAACATTTTGCATGTGTTGTTGTTTATAATAGGCTTTTTCGTTGTTGTTTTTCTTTTCTTTTGACAATATGAGTAGCATTCAGTGAAACTAAGAACAAATTTGTGATTTGTTCCTGCATTGCTGCAAAGAAAACGCTTAAAATGACTAACCTCCATTTGTTACCAAGTATCTTTTGGCTATGCACTGATAGCAAAAGTAATATAACAATATTCGCAGCATAATTAGATTTGAATAGCAAGTTTTATTTAAAGAATGCCTGATCTTATTGCTCATAGGCATGCTTTTCTTTCTTGTGCTTCTTTTTTTAAAACTCTAATCATGTTTTTAATGGCTTGTGATAGATTTTTATTTTAAGAAACAATAGAAAACCACCATAGGAACTCTTTAGTAAGTTTTTACAGTTGGAGCTGCTTAAAATCCTCTTTGGCAGAAGATTATTATTTGATAAATAATAATTTTTTATAAAATGGCTTCTCCAGCAATGTTAGGTAGATGGATGATAACAATTAGTCTGAAAAGAAAAAGTGATGATGATGTAGGCAAGTAAACTATAGCTGTTCAATTTGTTGAGCAAATGAATGAATGGAAAATTGGAACTTTATTTTTTCCTTGTACCTAGGATAGAATAAACAGAATATTTTACTTCAGCCTGCCTTCAGACCTTTAGATATATTTCTTGGAAAGAAGGGAATGATGAAAGGAAAGGATGGATGGATGAATGAATGAATGGAAGGATGTTGGCAGGTAGGAAGGAGAGAAGGAAGAAAGAAGGAAAGGAAGGGAGTGAAGCTAATTATTTGGAGGTATATTTCTTAAGCAGTAATGCCACCAAATTAAAGCAGCTTATAATTTAATGCACGATATTTATATTACTATTATATTGACACTTCATGGTTCCAAGTATATAGAAGTTATCTTAGATTCATAAACTATCAAAGGAACCTATGCTATTTCCCAGTATAGCCTCAGAGGTCAAGAAAGGTAAAGCAATTGCTAAAGTTAAATATATCAATATTCAACAAATATACTATTAATATCTCTAGAGAAGTTGACCATCAATGCAGTTTAATTCATCTAGAAGAATGCATTGTAGTAGTATAAAAATTATTCAGTTAACTTTATGTTCCTACATTTTATGCAAAAATGAAGTTATTTTTACATGATTTAGGCTCTTATAAAAAGACATTCTAAAGGATAGCTCTAATATTTCATATAATTACTATAAACTTTTAAATTTTTGTTTTATATTCATAAACCTTGAGTGTCAATGGAGAACATACACATTAAGGTTCATTTTTTTTAGTGAGAATGTTAATGGGATTTCTAGAATGCCTGCCTTATTTTGGTCCACTATCATAATGTCATAATGAGAGCCTCGAATCAAGTCATGTAATCATTAAAGTGTTCTGCTTCAGAGCCAATGGCAGACATACTATTTTCTTCCAGTCTTTTCAAGAAAGCAAAATCACACTTATTCAAATTCTACAGTAAAAGCTTCACTATTTTCAAATATAGTTTAGTCCTAATGAAGTCTATTAAATTTACACAAACCTTTCTATCCCTGTTTCCAAACTCCATCAAAATAGTACCCCCTGCCAATCTGCCTCATATCCTCAGAGATTCCAGGAAAAACATGGTGTCTAGTTGAAATCATGTAAGAAAACACAAATGTTGAAAAGAAGTTTATAGAAATGGAAAGTATGTGACCATTAAAATCAGAAGAAGTGGGTTCAAATTCTTGCTTCTTTCTATCCTTGTTGGCCATTCATTTTGGGAGAAATATCTAAGCCTGTTTCATTGGAGAAAACTGTCAGATGAAATAATGTAACCACTATGGTACTTTAGCCCAGTGACACAGTGAGACTCTGTCTCAAAAAAAAAAAAAAAAAAAGGAAAAAAGAAATAATATAATGTAACTGCATACCCTAAAACATAAGTGCTAATTTTCCTTGTGCATATGCTTACTTGCAGTCTTATATTTATGGCAGTCTTGTATTTTTTAATTTTTTTTGAGACAAAGTCTCACTCTGTTGCCCGGAGTAGAGTGCTGTGGCGTCAGCCTAGCTCACAGCAACCTCAAACTCCTGGGCTCA
>NW_012148653.1:2052592-2054630 GCF_000956105.1 Propithecus coquereli | reverse complement strand
TAAAATAAATTAGAATTATTTCTGAAGTTCTGGAATTCCTCCACTGTTCTGCAGTAGATGGTTTATTTGATGTTTTTAGACAAGAACCTCTTGATTTTTAGTTGTTTGGGTGAGGGGAAGAGACCTTGGTGGTGGTCATTCTTTGTATAAGGGGTTTGGAAGGAGGTAGAGTAGGTTACTCATTCTTTATATGGACTCTGAATTAACTCTTCTCATTTGGGCCTTGCATCTCTCCCCTGCACCCTGTCATACCTGACATTTCTGGGTGCTAAGCCTGTACAAGGTTTCATACATCCTTCATGGCTTCTTTTATCACTGCGATTCACTCTACTTTAGCACAGGCTGCAGCTTCCACCACTCTATTTCATCAGTCTCCGTGTTTCTAATAGCTTTCTGTCTACCAGAAAATGGAAGTCTTTTGTCCAAATCAGGTTGGAAATATAGGTAATAAACCACTTTTAATATATGGTTATAATAGGGCAGGATTTTTCAATCTCAGCACTATTGAACAGTATTGACATCTGGGAGCAGGTAATTCTTATGGGTGGGTACTTTCCTGTGCACTGTAAGACCTTTAGCAGCATCCATTGTCAAGTAACACCTCTACCAGCTGTGACGATCCCAATTGAGAACCAAGATCATAGAGCTATTGCCAGTGAGTAACTGTGCAGGATTGTGTATAATGTACACAAACCAAGACATGTAAATATCTTCTGCAGAAGTATAGGTATAAACAAACCAACTCAATATAATCTGGAAGTCATTAAATTACATTTTATTGTACTTTGGAATATGTCTTATCGTGATATCCCAAGCCAAGCAGAGAACTTCAAATATTCTGACTTTCATAGTAACATGGTGCCTTTTCTCTATTCCACAATTTTCTTTTAATAAGCATTTCTAAATAACTTTGGGTTTATCATTTTTCATTTCTTGAAGGCCTTTTATCTGCTAATAGAAAAAGAAAAAATGATATGCTATGAAAATTTTGTATACTTTCTCATAGCTAGAGAAAAGATACTTTTCCCTCATAGGACATATAATTTCTTGGAATTGATTATTATCCCTAGAAGCTAATTAGTGACCATTAATTTTTTTCTTGCCTGTCAACAGAAGTGAAAACAGTAGTTGCCATGCTCACCTGCTTGATTATAGCTATTACATCAATCAGCATTCTTTTCCTGGGGTTCACTGTAATTTATCTTGATAATTATGTATTGTTTCATTTTTCTTACCATTTCTTTCTTTAGCTTTGACTACACACAAAAATTTGTTTAAAATGGTTGAAATCAGTCATGTAATCAGTTAGAATTCATTCCTGCAACATTTATGCAAAATCCACTGCAACAATTGTTCTAAAAGTGATATTTAAAAATGTTAAACTACCTTTCTTTATTCTACATCTACCCAGGCAGCCTTTTGTTTGCCCTTCATGTTTTTCTCAGGTTATTTGATCAGAATCAGGGTTTGGTGGGTGATCAAATGAGTTATAGGATCTCATTTAATGAGTTATGGAATTTGCCATGAGTCTGAGTGTGTCAAACTAAGCTTCCATTGCAGATATGCCAGGGCTTAAAAGACAAACATAGAAAGTAAAAAGTGAATAGAGACCATAAACCTTAACATTATCTCCCATGTCAACTAGCTTTTCCTTTGGTATTCTTGAATGATTCTATTCTGAAAAACATGAAGATAGTCTTTTCATTGTTTATGTTACCTGGGAGGTTTATCAATATATTGGAAAATGATTAACTATAAATCCCATCACTCCTATATTAGAACAGTACTTCATAATAAATTTCTTTAAATAATGAGAAAAGAACTAAATTAAACATGATGATATTCAATTTGTCAATTGAATAGGTTCCACATATTAGTGAACCAAGGCAGTGTTAGAGAATTGTTCTTAACACATTGACTACCACACTAGAAAAAAATTTTTTCCTTGGGTCCATGGTGTTTTGTTAGGAACATAGAATCAAAACTTCAAAAACAAATGATCCTGAGTCTTTGGGAAATGTTTTGCCACTCCCAAGGA
>NW_012148653.1:2049883-2052542 GCF_000956105.1 Propithecus coquereli | reverse complement strand
ATATTAATAAGAAAAACAAGAACAAACTTAACCCAAAATTAGTAGAAGAAAGGAAATAACATAGATCAGAGAATAAATGAATGAAATAAAGACTAGAAAAACAAATGCAAAAGATCAATGAAATGATTTGTTTTTTTTAAAAGACAAATAAAATTGACAAATCTTTAACTAGACTATATAAAAAGAGAGAATGCTCAAAAACAGAGATGAAAAAGAAGACATTACAGCCGATACCACAGACATACAAAGGATCATAAGACATTATGAAAAGTTATATGCCAACAAGTGGGATAGTCTAGAAGAAATGGATAAATTCTTAGACACGTAGAACCTACTAAGACTGAATTGTGAAATTCCAAACAGACCAATAATGAGTAAGAAAATTGAATTGGTAAAAAGAGTCTCCCATCAAAGAAAGGCCCAGTCTTTACTGCTGAATTCTATCAAATATTTAAAGCAGAACTAATACCAATTCTTCTGAAATAATCCAAAAAATGATGAAGAGGAGGGAATACTTCCAAACTCATTCCATGGGATCAGAATTACCCTGATATCACAAGCAGACAAGGACACACAACAGCAAAAACTACATGCCAATATCCTTTGTGATTACATATGCAAAAATCCTCAACAAAATATTAGCAATGAGCCAGGTGGATTAAGACAAATACTAAATGATCTCACCCGTATGTGAAATCTAAAAAAGTTAATCTCATAGAAGTAGAAAGTTGAATGATGGTTACCAGAGGCTGGGATGGTTATAGGGAAGATGGGTTGAGGGGCTGTTGCTCAAAGGATAAATAATTATAGTTAGATGAGAAGAATAAGTTCCAGAGATCTATCATGCAGCATAGTGACTATAGTGAATGACAATATATTTTATTCTTGATATATGTAAAGAGACTGGATGTTTTGCATTTTACCACAAAATGATAACTAATGGAGGTAATACACTTATTAATTACCTAGATTTAACCATTCTACAATGTATACATCCTTTAAAATATCAAGTTTTATATGATAAATACATATAATTTTATCTGTCAATTTAATTTCAAAAAGTCAGAAAATATTTTTCAAAGGGTGTTAATAGTCATTTTTTCTGTATTTCTGTAGGATATTTTAAATATGAGTAAGTTTTATAAAGTAACTGAAGCATATCCTATAAGCCATCAGAAATTATTTTAATGAACAGTTTTTAATGCACATCTTTAGAAAAAAGAAGCACGTAATTACTGCCTTTTACAATAGATGCATGAAATATAATTAAATCTCTCTTTGACTAGTCGTTTCAAAAACAATTTTTGAACATCTACTATGTTCTTCTATCTGTCATGGAAAACACTTAAAAACATAGGGAAATGGAGGTTAAAAAAATTTAAAACACCAACACTGCAATCTGTATACTCAGTGATTTTAGAATCTCACAGGGAAGTTACCTGTATAGAAGGAAAAGTTACAACCCAGCTTCTTAAAGGCCAGACAGAGATAAAGAGGTTATGTTTAGGTGTCCCAGCAGGAGTCAAGCAAATTTAGCCAAAAAATTGACATCTGTGGTAGTTATGGAAGGATGGGTTAAGATTTAAGAAGGAGGGATACAGCATTCTAGAAGGAGCAAAGGCAAGGCATTCCAAATGATTCCAAGAGAATGGTGAACTGGGGAAATGGTAAAATGTTCAGTGTGCTTGATACAGGTCAGCTTGCCAATAATTCCATACTTTAAAGGAACATGAAAAAATTACTTTGGATCACATTATTTCCTTCCTTCCACCCTTCATTTTTCTGCTATCAGTTACTGAGTAAAAGTCTTAGCACAGTAAAGTGTAAAAAATGTGAGCATGCCCAACCAAGATGAGCAAAGCCACATACTTGACTTACAGTCGACCACAGTTGCATGAGTGAGCGATGGAACCATCATTCAAGCCTGGCCCAGATCGGCTGTCTTGTAGACTGATGAACAATAACAAGTGGTAGTTATTTTAGGAGACTAAGATTTGGGGCATTTTTGTAGTTCAGTAGTATTTGACTGATGAATTGTATTAGGGTTTTTCTATTCTTTTTTTGTAAAGTAAAAATGTCTTCGCTATATTTATTATAAACAAATGTGAAAATGTAATAGAAACAAATTTTGCTGAGCAAATAGAGCTGTGGTAGTACTTTGAGCTGGCATAGGTACAATTCTATTTAATTTTATTTTCTTTTTATAAACTTGGCTCTAAATTTAGAATTTATACTTCAGTATATGGACATATGTAGATGTAGATACTATGTATCTGTATGCACTATACATAACATTAAAAAATTTTACCAAACCCTAAAGTTTTCATATCCAGGGTATGAGTATATTTTTAAATAACTATTTTTCTTATGGACAACATCAACCATAACAGACATAAAAATAAAGAGAATAGCATAGTGAAATTCCACGTACTCATCACCCAACCTTAGTAATTTTCAACATTTTGCATGTGTTGTTGTTTATAATAGGCTTTTTCGTTGTTGTTTTTCTTTTCTTTTGACAATATGAGTAGCATTCAGTGAAACTAAGAACAAATTTGTGATTTGTTCCTGCATTGCTGCAAAGAAAACGCTTAAAATGACTAACCTCCATTTGTTACCAAGTATCTTTTGGCTATGCACTGATAGCAAAAGTAATATA
>NW_012148653.1:2047182-2047718 GCF_000956105.1 Propithecus coquereli | reverse complement strand
GCTCAGGCTGGTCTCGAACTCCTGACCTTGAGCGATCCACCCGCCTCGGCCTCCCAGAGTGCTAGGGTTACAGGCGTGAGCCACCGCGCCCGGCCGGCAATCTCGTATTTATGTCCTTGTGTCTTATGAGGCTTAAATTTATGCTTAGAGTTCTAACTAACACCACATCTACTTAATATTTTGGCAATGAAATTAAGCAGAAGGTGCTATGTCAACATTTAATGATAAATTGAGATATTACATGGGCTACTTTGTTTTTAATCCCTAGCCAGGTCTGTTGAATACTAATTGCCACTTAACAAAGAAAAATTGTTTTTAGGCTACCTTCTTTTGGTAAATATGGGTTCCATAATTGCAAATAACTTCTGTATTAACTGGAATGTTATAGTATTAGGAAGTGTTTGCTATGAAATCATTCTATAATATTTCAAAATCTAAATATTTCTTTTTATAAACTTGGCTCTAAATTTAGAATTTATACTTCAGTATATGGACATATGTAGATGTAGATACTATGTATCTGTATGCACTATACA
>NW_012148653.1:2035225-2036902 GCF_000956105.1 Propithecus coquereli | reverse complement strand
TTACAATTTGAAATGAGGTAGTGTGATGCCTCCAGTTATTTTTTTCTTTTTGGTCAGGATCGCATTTACTGTTTGGGCTCTTTTTAGGTTCCATATGAATTTTAGTATTTTTCTTTTAACTGTGAAATATGATGTTGGTACTTTGATAGGAATTTCACTGAATCTGTAGATTGCTTTGGGCAGTATGGCATTTTAATGATATTAATTCTTTTCTTTCATAAGCATGAGATGTATTTCCATTTATTTGTTTCCTCTTCAATTTCTTTCATCAGTGCTTTGTAGTTTTCCTTGTATTAAATTTATTCCTAGGTATATTTTTTGTAGCTATTGTAAATAGGATTGCCTTCTTGATTTCTTTCTCAGCTAGTTCATTATTGATGTATAGAAAGGTTACTGATTTCTGTATGTTGATTTAATATCCTATAGCTTTACTAAATTCATTTATCAGATCTAAGAAATTTTTGGTGGAGTCTTTAAGTTTTTCTAAATATAAGATCATGTTATCTGAAAACAGTATAATTTGATGTCTTCCTTTCCAATTTGGATGCCCTTTATTTCTTTCTCTTTCCTGATTGCTCTGGCTAGGACTTCCAGTACTATGTTAAATAGAAATGGTGAAAGTGAGCATCCTTGTCTTGTTACAGATCTTAGTGGAAAGGCTTTCAGCTTTTCACCATTCAATAAGAGATAGTAGATATTAACCAAAGTATATCTCATAATAAATGAATATGACATTAGCCCAATGACACTCTTTAAGACCATTTCCTCAGTCCTTCAAAGGATCACAGGGAGAAGATGAGTCATCAGTCAGTGGCTCAATTTTTAAAAATTTAAATCAATGTTCCGTAGTAAAATTAGCCTCTATGGATAAAGTGAGGTGGCCAAATTGATTTATAAAAACTTGTCTCTTCTTAATTACTTCGCTATAAATCTGCCCCTGCTATACTGCCTTCTCATATCATTAAATGACACCCCCATTCATGTATTTTCTCAAACTTTAGTGATCCCCCTTAATTCATGGACATTCATTTACATTCCTCATCTAGTCCATCACTAAATCTTACTAGGTGTACATACCAAGTAAATACTTAAAGGAAAAAATTCTACCACTCCCACCACCAACACCATGGTACCATTGCCTTTCAGTGGACTGCTTCAATATCCTCCTCTCTGCCTTCTTGTCTCTACTCTATCTCACTGCCTTCACACCCCTCCATCCTTCCAGACTTGAACACCAAGATGCCAGAGTGATACCTCTGGCATACAAATGCTATCAGGGGCTCTCTTCTTCTTAAAACTCTCTAAAGCCTTCCCTTATGTTTAGAATATAACCCAAGTCTTTTCCATGTTCTACAAGGCCTTGCCTGCATAGCTTTCCCTGAAATCATTGCCACTCTTTTCTTATGTCAATATGGCTACAATGGCCTTTTTGCTATCCCTGAAACATGCAAGTGTACTTCCATCTCAACAGCACCTTTGCATTTGTTCTTCCCTCTGCCTGGCATACACTTCTTCCAGGTATTCACATGGCTCATTTCCTCCCTTCACATATATATGTTTCATATGATCTTCAGAGTGAACTTTCCTGATGGTTTTCTCTAAAATAGCACCTACAATAGTATCTTATCTCTTTACCTGGTTTAATTTTTATAGTACTTATAATCACCTGGTATTATA
>NW_012148653.1:1990706-2034185 GCF_000956105.1 Propithecus coquereli | reverse complement strand
AATTATTATGGGTACATAATAGTTGTATATATGTATAGGGTACAGGTGATGTTTTGATATAGGCATACAACTCAGGGTAATTAGGGTATTCATTACCTCAGGCATTTATCATTTCTTTGTGTTAGGAACATTCCAATTCCACTCTTTTAGTTATTTTAAAGTATACCCTAGCTTAATGTTGATTATAGTCACTTTGTTGTGATACCAATTATTATTCATTCTATCTAACTATATTTTTGCATGCATTAACCATTCTAACTTTATCCCCCTCCCTGCTACCCTTTCCAGCCTCCGGTAACCATCTTTCTACTCTGTCTCCATGAGATCAATTGTTTTTAATATTATTAATTAGCTCCCACATATGAGCGAGAACAAGCAAGATTTGTCTTCCTGTGCTTGGCTTATTTCACTTAAAATAATGTTCTTCAGTTGCATCCATGTTGTTGCAAATGGCAGGATTTCATTCATTTTTGTGGCTATATAATATCACATTGTGTATATGTACTGCAATTTCTTTATCCGTTCATCCACTGATGGACACTTAGGTTGATTCCAAATCTTGGTTATTGTGAGTAGTGCTGCAATAAACATGGGAGTACAGATACCTCTTCGATATACTGAAGTTCCCTCCTTTGGATATATACCCAGCAGGAGATTGCTGGATGACATGGTAGTTCTGCTTTTAGTTTTTTGAGGAACCTCCATACTGTTCTCCATAGTCATTCTTACCAACAGTGTGTGAGTGTTCCCGTTTCTCCATATTTTCTGCAGCATTCATTATTGCCCATTTTTTTGATGATGCCATTTTAACTAATGTTTTTGTTAGAGTGAATTCTTGAAAGACAGATCAATTCCCCTGCTATGGCAACTAATGTGGGAAGTGTTAATGATTCTTAAATCTGGGTCGAAACCACTTTTGAACCCTTGATTAAATATCCAGTTCATTATTTCACAAATAGTAATATTTTTCTTTTTCTTTTTTTTTTGTAATATTTTTCTTATCAGGCTAAATAGGCTGCTAAATGCTGTTGTCCCAAACTTTGATGGATATAATTAGAACAGATTTATTTTCATCTACTGCATGCAAGCACTTACTCTGTATCCTATTTAATCCTCACACCAGTCCATGTGGGGAGACCATATATGTCATATTTTACATAAAATAAGACTGAGACTGCAACCTTTAAATAACTTCTCCAAATTGCCAAACCAACAAGGCAGAGTCAGGAATTATTAAAACGATGTCTCCCTCAGAGCTAAGTGTGTGATCTTCCTACTTTAACACAATTCTTCCAAGAAACAAAGCAAAGAAAGGAACTAGTTCAAATAAATTATGAAAATTATCTATGGTTTTGAAAGAGTAAATTTTGTGATAGAATAAGTATCTACGAAGTATTGAATATTCTCAGTAATATGTGAGGGATTTTTTTAGTATGTGAGGGATTAAAATTAAATTTTGAGGGGCAATTGTTCAACAGAGAAAGGTATGTTTATCCTAGATACTTCAAATTTCTCACCTTTTGAGAACATTGGAAAGACTCAAGAATCCTGGCCTATTTACTCTGGTCAGTTGTTGGTTTTGTTTTAGGAAGACAATGTCCTCCTTTTTACTGTTCTGTAACTCAAGTGTACAGAGAATGGAGAAAAGAGGGACTGCATTCCTTCATGAATAGTTAGAGAATTTAATTATAGATAAGGAATCAATCCTGTACACACCTTCGTGTATACCAACTTCTAGATATTTCTAACTGGCACCTGGTAAGCAAAATTAATGTCCTTAAAATTCCCCTTCTACTCTGCAGAATAGTTTTATCAATTGAGACATTAATAACTCTGTAAGAGAGATATGTTATTATTTTAAATGATTATGTCAGCTTTAATGGTGTTATTAGGGTGTTCTGAAGAACAAAATGAAGGCTCAAAATCACTTTTGTTGGTGGATACAAAGCTATATTTAACACATAATTAGTGAGACAAACATCTCTACTATAATTTTGTATTTTGGTAGAGAAAATATGGTTAGGATTTAAAATCATCTTGTGTTTCATATCACTAGTGTTGGATTTTCTTTAGTTTTTCAAGTGATTTCAGTTTTGAGTGAGTGTGTGTATGTGTATGTGTGTGTGTTAGAGAAGGAAAGAAGTGTCCCCAAAGAAGAGTTGTTTTCTTGACAATAAAATGTCAGTTGGTGAAGTCATTGTCTGATGCTAACAACCTTGCTTTTTAAATTTTAATTTGTTTTAATTCCCCGCCAGTTTCATCTTTGCCAATGCAGAAAATAAAGAGGGTCTTGTGTTTGTGTATATGTTCATCTTGATTGGTCATTACCATTCTTGCATTTGTTTTGCAGATTTTCTGTCAATTCAGTTCAACTAATATTTATTAAACACCATGATGTACCAGAAACAATCAAATAATGGATAATTCAGCTCATGTCTTTCTGACATGAGCTGAATTGGTCACTCTCAAATGACGCTGGAACTGAGCTACATCTTATCTTTAGTGGTCACCTCTTTTTCACAGTCATTTTACCAATATGTCAAGTCAGCAATTCAGCTGTTGTGTTATATGGAAGTTTCCATTCACTTCTATCAAAGACAGGAAAATTATATGAGAAATATGTTTAATTGATATCCATCATGGCATAATACCAAAACATGACACAGATGATGGCAGATTGCATTGCAAGAGCTCTCTACTTTAGGTTATGATGACTTCGCTGAATGTTTTCTCTCTTCTAAAAGATTGCACACACCTTGAGGGGAGACTTTGCACAGGCCTATGTGATAGTTGCTTGAAAGACTTTTCAAGGAGCGTATAACAAAGAATTGGGAAGAAAAGATCTAACAAGAATTCCAGCTTGAATTTGCTGTGTTACCTTTGGCAAGCCATTTGATCTTTTTGTACCTTACATCCTTGATCTCTGAAACAAGGGAGTTGAATCAGCCCAGGATTTTTTATTATTTTTTAAAGTACAGAGCACTGTAAGGTATAAGGGAAGAAACCAGAGAAATTCCAAAGCCCCTCTCACAATGTCTGGTACATTGTAGTGTTTAATATTAATTTATATCACTTGAATTGAATTGAATTTGTTTGGTAAACATCTTGGGTGAAATACTGATGTATAAGATAAATAAAAGTAGAATTACTTTTGTCAAAGAGCAGTGGATGGCACGACGAGGCATGAAGCCAAGCCCAGTGGGCCACCCCCATCTCCGTTTTCAATTCACCTGCCCAGAAGGACTTGGTGCAAATCATACAGTTTTAGAAAACATGGTTTAAAAATCAAAGAACTTAAACACGTAAGTCTGTCTGTCTCTAACATTTTATGGTTCCGTGACTGAGCCTCAAAGAATTCCTTTGTTAACTTGTAGTTTGTCACATGAGAGTAATATGAAAGATCTTAAAGATGTAACATTATGCCAAGAGTGGGTGGCGGGTTGGGGTGAAGAACCACAAAACCATTTTTTATTTCTGAACAAATGTGTTACATATGGATTTTATTATCTTTCTCTGTAGATCTTTATTTTTCCCTTACCACAACCTAGTGTGGGATGTGTTTAAACAGGGAACATTTCTCTCAGCTTCTTTCAATAACAAACTGTCAAGTTGTCTACTTATAACCACATAATCACAAGATTTTATAAATTGACTTAATTTACTGAATAAACCACTTATTTTGATACCATAGTTGCCTTTGAAGTTCACTGAAATAATTTGATAGCCAGAGTTTAATAAATGTGGCTTTTTGACCTATTAATGACAAACTATTTTGCCAACATGAATAAGCTGATTAGGTGGTAGGAGAATAAAATCCATTAAGATCACTTTAGGCAAGAAATAAGAGAATTTAACGTTAATCAGAGTGATGTCATATCTTTGAGAAGAATTTCAAAGCCATTGATCTCATCCTATTACCCAAACTTTCCTTTGCCCTTTATTTCATCCCTTGTTAAATAGTAATAAAGATGAATGAATAATACTTTCAATTAGTTATGAACAAAAGCTATCAATCATATGTGAGGTTGGTCTCCCAAACTAGGACTCAAAACGAATTCTTTTTTTGTTTTCTTATTTATGGTGCATCACTTCTTTGTACTGATTGTGTTTTCTGTTAAAGAGAGATGGAGACAAACTGTGGAAGCAGCTTGAATTTCTTAAATCTCTTGGCAGTAAGTGTATGTGGCCAACTCCTGGCAGTTCTGTCTAGATCAGCCTTCCAGTTATCAACCAAGCTGGCATGTCCTCCTGGCAAGGAAGAAAGCCCTCAAAGCAAAAACATTTAGTTCAACAACCCTTAATTGATCATTTCTGTACTTGATACAGAGTAGAAGTTGCAGTGACAGGTTTCAAGGGACTTAGGCAATTCAATCAGAAAAGGCGGGGTATGGGGGGAAGCTTAATGAAGGAGAACTGACTATTTGTCTAAAGTCTAAATAGTCTAGTTTGGCTAGGAATGAACTATGCAATGGGAAAACTATCTTTAAGATGCCTAATAGCAAAGTCTTAGATTTGTAGGCTGATAATTGAAATTGATGAAAACACAAAGAACAAATGTGCAGAAGCTTAAAATCAAAGAGAGTATATCCTGGAAATTAGCAATAAGTAACATAAAATGTAATGGATAATAGTAATAATAAAGGGTTTAGAATAACTGGAAAATATCATTTAAAAATATTCCCTTGGCGTGGGTGTGCTTGCTTGTGCTCGTACTGATTTGATACCACATTGCTGCCCATTTAGAGAATATGTACGTAGGAAATTCTTAATGTAATTACTAACTGGGAGGTTTGGGGGTGATATGATCCAAGGTATGGGAACTACAAAAGGAATTAAGAAGAATGATAAAAATTTATGCCAAAAAAATCATTAACATTGTAATACATGCCACATATATCCTCTGTAGCTTTAATCAACACAGAAAAAAATGTAGGGCAGCCCTTTAAAAGATAAACAAGATAGAAATTGGAAATGTTTCATGAAGCACAGGCATATGTTCTTAAGGACTGACCAATCCTGATTCAGTAATTCATTAGTGTCATGTGACTGTCAATTTGGAAGTATTACATTTTACTTGTATACAACTTAATCGCTTTTCAGGTTGCCTGAAGGTGCCACCTGCAATATGTATGTTATTAATTGGTAGCGTGCTTTGATACTACTTTGAGAATGAAAAATATTTGGGAAAATAAACTGTATTCTATCCTTTTGTTCATGCAGCTTAACTGTAAGTCTCTATATTATTATCGTTGTTGTTTTTCAGCTCCTCTGACCGATAAGCCACCCAAACTTTTGTATCCTGTGGAAAGCAAACTGACAATTCAGGAGACCCAGCTGGGTGAGTAATTCTTTAATTCTAATAAATACACTTTTCTCAATACATTCTGACGGTTAATAAGCCTAGATTATAACCTGATGCAATACGCTGAGCTTAACCAATGTGTATTTATAAGGAGCAGAATTAGCAAATGCCAGCATACCTGGACATTCTGTTCCCTGCAGTGCATGCCTTAGGACCTAACTGGATATATTGTTGTGAAAACTCATGTGCTATTTAGATGGTTGTTGAGAAATGAGATAGGCTATAATGTCATCTTATAATGTTTGAATTGTTTTTAAAACAGACAGTATAGAACTATTTGACTATATAATAACTATTAATATTAAAATACAATTTCTGAAATTTAGGGAAAAGGGTACAATTCATTAAAATAAATATAATTATCATAATTAAAACATTTTTAATTTAATGTGAACAACTGACTTTTGGCTAAGGGATTAGTAAATTTGGGACATAAGGGCATGGGCAAAATATGCCTTTAAAAATATTCAGTTGTACACAAATCAGAATTCTAACATAATTATTTTAGAGGTTAGTCTAGAATTTTCAAGTCTGATTTAGCTATACTCAGTTATACCAATTTATTAAAATTTTCCCAATTAAGTATAAATATATATAGTAAATTCAGTTATATTCTCTTATGCAAGAGAAATGTAGTATGCATGTACACATCATAAAGTTCAGCAGAATTTTTTTTGTTTTTAGTGATGTGGTATGAAAGATTATCAAAAGTCTCATTTTAACTGAATATTCATGTTTATTAAAGAATTTCTTCTTATATTAATCACTTGAGAGTAAAAATGCATTTACTATATACAACTAAAAAGAATCAGTATCCCATCCCTTAAGTTATCAGTGTTATTATTGTTCCTGGAGTGCACAAAGATACGATGATTGTTTAGAACCTACAAAATTATTGTGGTCAATGGATTGCTAACACTTGAAATGCTCATATTTGCTAACTTTGAGGCATGAACATATGCAAGATTTATACAAGTCAGGGTATTAATATGCTTCTTTGGTGGCAAATTCAAGCCTCTTGAGTTAATGTAATATACATGCAAGTAGTATTATAGTTGTTATTTTGAGATGGAAGACTATAAGTAACGTTAAAACAATGACACAAATGAAACAAATAGATATACTAAAATTGTATCTTGCTCTTTATTTATGCTATGGTATATTGAATTATATTAGAATTTATTGCTACTTTATTAGGAAATTTTGAAATATAAATTTTCATAAGTGGCCATGATGCTTCTACAGATCTTTCAGTAACTCTTAGGAAGATGTATGTCTAAGGAGTTATGCAAAACTATAAACTTTTGGGCCAAGAATGAGGGGGTTTATAGTACCAGTTATCTGTAATGAACATAGCAGAAATAAAATTAATTGTGTGTCTTTACTTGAAAACATAATTAAAAGAATTTTATGGTTGATAGTTGCCCATGGGGTTTCTTTTTATTGTCCCTGAATTTGGAATAAATCGTGTTGTCCTCTACCTCCTACTACACTGTTTTACAAAATGGAAGAATTCGTAAAGCTATTTTTAAAAACATTACTTTCTCTTGAACAAAGTCATAAAGACTAACCACATCAAATTAAAGTATAAAAATTTCTTATGCAAATTTCAAGGTTTGATATACATTCATTTGAAGAAATATGGATATGTCTGTTATCAAAATGCTCTAAAAATACTCTAACTCCTTTATTGTCACTGAAAAGAGGACATGAACTCTCTTTAACCACCAACTAAACTAGTGGATTCTTTTAAATACCTGTTGTTTTTATTTTCTGATTCTCGTTCTTAGTGTATCAGATAAATAATTCACTAGCTAGAAAAATGTAACCTTAATCTTTGAATTTTTGAGCAACATTTGATTTGAAATAACTACATTGCTATTATTGTTGTTACCTTGGTAGTGTTGCTAGTAGATGAATAACAGATCAAAAAAGTTAAGTGAAAATAGGAGAGAATATTAAAGACAAAGACACGAGATGCCTAAAATATACTTGTTTTTTAAAATATATACTTTAACTTTTCACTTCCTTGAAGATTTAATTTTTGCCCTTTCTAGATTTGAAAAATCTATCAATTCCAACCGGTTTAAAATGTGATATCAAATACTAAGAAAGGGAGACTGAGTGAAGAGTCATGGGTGGGAGTAAGGAGTGTGGCTTGCACCAGCAATGGGGAACCTATAAGTGGTTCTCTTATGAGAAAATCAGAATCTTCAACAGAATTTCGTTGTTCAAAAGACCTGAGGGGTCTGCCTCAACCTGTTCTCAAATTGAGCAATGACCTCAGAGGATAATAAAACTCTTGTATGAGCTATACTGTAAGAAAAATCATCAGAAACTACAAAAAGCTGAGCTGGTACATGTCTGGTGACCTAACTTGAGCATCCTGGCTAAGTTACACACATATCCAATCAACCCTGTTAACTGCTAGTCTGTTGGTTCTCTAGTTTGTTCACAAATATATATAATTCATTACTAATGAACTTTGATAAAATCATGAAGTTCATGGATTTGCGCTTCATCTGCAGATTTGCTTTTCTCTGCCATCTGCTGGCCATGCTTACCTTTCCCCTTTTCTACATCCTTTGTGTCCTCCTGTTCTAGTGCCTTCATTTTCTCAAACTGGAAAGGATCTAATCATGATCGTTTAAACTATTTCACTGTAGAAAGCAAAAGACACTAAAAAGCAAAGCACTTAGGGAAAAGATATATAATGGAAACTAAATTCATACGAAATACATAAATTGATGGGTTTGAATTGCAATCAATGTGTGGTTACGCGTTGGCATTTCCACTTTAAGTGACATCTCTGTGTTGTTTCTAAATGTGAAAAAAGAAAGCTGTCCATTTTAAATAACTTTGAGGTATCAGCAAATATATAGGCAGCAGCTTCTTGGGCAAAAGGCCCAGAAATCACACTATATAATTCTGAAGGTCAATCCAGGAGGTGAGCCTGACTAAGTTCTTTCAGGCTGCTGTAGTCAAGGGAATCAAAAGACAAACAATCGTCTTGCTGAGTTTGAGCCCTGAGGATGTAATTCAGAGACATGGCCTGCCTGTTATGGCCAGGAGCCCACTTTCAGAAATTTCCAGAGAAGAGGATGGTATATTCCATCACTACCAGACTTTCAAAGAGTAGAAATCCACCCTACCCTCGACCTAGTGAGACAGATTATATTTTATAACTCAGAATTTACTGAAAATTATCATTAATAACTCATCTAAACATGAGTATCACTTTATTTAAATTTTTGCTTTTGCTTTAAAAATAATTATACAGGTTAATGGTAGAAATTTGAGGGAAATAGAGAAAAGCATCTTGTTTCTTACACTCTACACTGTAAACACATTCTACTCCTATTAAATGTTCTTAGAAACCCTTTTAATGACTACATTATATCCATGTGAATGTCCTATAATTTTATATATCTGGAAATTTGGATTTTTTTCAATTCTCATTATTATAAACAATGATGTGATGATCTTTACCTATATATGTTTCCCCTGACTTTATAATTATTTCAACAGGACAGATTCCTAAAAGGAAAAATACTGGATAAAAGGAAATAATTTTGTTAAAGGCTCTTACTACATATTTTCAGAATTCTTACCAAAGAAGTTGTATAAACCCTCACCAGAGTTATATAATGAGTATAATAACCTCTTAATCTTTAACAAAATAAATAAAATATCTTAATAGCATAGAACTCTTAAGGGAAAAATCTATTTCCTTTGATATACAAATCATTTCTGCCTCCTATCTTTTATCTCTTTTACTCATTGAGTGCAAGTGGCCACTCTTTTTTGAGTTTATCCACATTTGGAGGATCTAGTCCATTTAGGTAAGCGTCTATGTTTGGAGAAATATAGAAACCTAATTGAATGTCTGCAATCCCTATCTATTTTCTTCTCTTGCTCATCCTAATGCTGAACTGAGATCCTCCTCTAGATTCTATGTTTCTTAATAAAGTACCCAGTAAGTTTGGGATGCACTCTGAGCACATGAAATGTCAATAAATACTAACTGACAATAAAGTGTACAAGGCAAAAAGAACACACATCTCCAAATTTTCTGCAAGAGAATATAATGAGGATACTGCCCAGTAGTGCTCTTACTGTTCTTTACCAATTTATTCTTTCTCGTTGTTTGTTAAAAAGCAAACGCTTCGTGTATCTGAGCGAGTAAAAAGAATTCACCAGATGTTAACATCTAGAGGAAAGTGGTTGGCAAAATAATGAAACCTCGAATTTTTAAACATTCATCCTGGTAAAAAGAACACACATATATATAATTTTATACAATTTAACTATAGGTTAATTAAAATAAAACGTCGCATTAGAAATTTACAAGTACTCCTTGCCTTGTTCCACCATACTGTAGTTTGTAGAATTTTAAATTTCAAGTAGAATGAAGGAAAATGTTCATGGATTGTTTAAATAGATCCTGATTAATATTTTTATAGGAAAACACCATGCCATGAAAATTATATATTATTTAGTTTACTGTGTTGCTAAAATAATTAATTATTAAAACATATTTTACTTTGATGCTTTATATGTTCTAGAAATGTATAAATAAATATATCATGTAAGAAAAGGATGTGTCCTATTACAAATATGCTCGTTGAGTTTTTAATCTAATGAAACCCTATAGGAAATTATTTTATGGAGCCCTCTAACATTTTCCCTATAGATCTATATTTTCATAGCTTTTGTTTTCTTTAAACAACACACTCCTTTTCTGAATAGTAACTACTCTATATTAGTAAACTTGGGAAACCTTTTTGCATCTCTCTACAGTAGGGAAATACTTAATATCAATGCTCTAGAAAGGACATAATTCAGGTATTGAATTTGATACCCAGTTATGAAAGTGGCATACAATTCTGTTGATTCTAAAAATTAATGTGTTGCTGACTTGTGCAAGTGATGTAAAAATGACCATTCCCAGAGATAGGAAAGTCAGTATTGACCAGGTTTTTCCATCTACAATTACTCTACTGGTTGTCATAAGCAAATGTAATACTGTTGACTTGGTTTTATTGCACCATAGGGAACATATAAGACATATTTTCCCTGACAAACTCAAATAAAAACCATAAAACTTCCTTTTCTACTGTGGAGAAAAACAATATCCAAAGTCCAAGTTTTTTATGAAAAATGATGTTCTTCTTCCCCACTTAAAAAAGACATGCTGATCAGCATAGTTCGACTGCCTGAAATAAACCTTATTAGACATAAATTACAGCTTTCGGACAAATAGACATCATAATTAAAACATGTAAAAGTAAATACATACTGGTATTTTAATTATTTAAACTGATGGCATTCAGTTCTACTCAATCCAAATTTATTGTGCCTTGATAAATGAAAGTAATAAGAGCTGTTTTGGTCTGATATCTGAATTTTGAAACCAAAAAGTACCTTAAAAATTGTAGGCCAGGCATGGTGGCTCATGCCTGTAATCCAAGCACTTTGGGAGACAGAGGTGGGGGGATCACTTGAGGCCAGGAGTTCAAGGCAGGCCTGAGCAAGAGCTAGACCCCATCTCTACAAAAAATAGCAAAATTAGCGAAGCATGGTGGTGCATGTGCCTGTAGTCCCAGCTACTCAGGAGGCTGAGGCAGGTAGATTACTTGACCCCAGAAGTTTGAGGTTGCAGTGAGCTATGATGAGGCCATTGCACTCCAGCCTGGGTGACAGAGGGAGACCCTGTCTTAAAAAAAAAAAATATGATTCTGACCAGAGAATGAATGCTTGTCATATCATTATTTAAGTTAATATTTCATATCCTTAAGCAAAGGATAAATCAATAAATGGAAGCTAGTATTAGCATTCGTAGGTCATTATGGTCATTATATGATCTAACATATGAATCTCACAAATTCTTAAATTCAGTCTTTTTTGGGTGACAGAAAGCAGGAATAGGTTTGGGAAAAAATGCAACTTTGCATGCTTGCTTTAAAAATTGCTATCTAAGCAGAAGTTGAACTTCTTTTTTAAGTGTTAAATTCTTGAGGCCTAGTGGTAGGACAGGTTTCAAACCCAAAAAAAGATGGACATCAAGGTTCCAACAGTTCCTATGGACCACTGATATCCAAAAGTTTGGAAGCCAGTTAAAGGACTCGTTAAAAGGCTTTAAAAACTGGGACAGAGAAAATAAAAGTGAGTCTTCACATTTTCTTACTTTGCAAAAGGCCCAGAAGGGAGAGAAGACAGGAAGAAAGAAAAGGTTCAAGACATAGTGCTGTCGCAAAAGAAATGCAGAGAGTCAGCTGAAACATTGAAATTTTCACCCCCTTCACAGCATACATCAGTGGCTCCAAGTTCAGGTCATTGTATCTATGTGACAATCCAGCTTTCTGCTTACTACTGGTATATCCTTGAACAACCAGCCTTCAGTTTGCTAATCAATAAAAAGGGTACCAAGATCGTACTACCTCTGTAGGGTTAATGCAGGTATTTGATCATATAATGTATGTAAAAATTAATATATTGCCTGGCATTTATTAAGTAGTCAATACATATTTGCTGTTAGTAGTTAAGATATTTTAATGCTATAAATAGAGTGCTATAAATAGAAGATTCCTGAAATGCATTTTGAATGTCAGTGTATGATTGATCATGCTTATATTCTTACTATAGTGTTACATTATGGCAACAGATATAGGCTTTATTACAGGATGGATAAGATTTTAGAAAATTAATTTCCATCTCCCCTCTAAGAACACAACATGCATACTAAATTTTTATACTTCAATGAAACTTTATATTATTTTAGATTACTTAATTTATCAAAAAGTTTATCCAAATGCATATAGTAAGTATATAGTTACAACAGAAGACAATGATGCCTCATTTTACGAAAATGACAACTCAATGGACACTATGCCACACAAATCTATAAATGACCATCAAGACAAAAGTAAAAGAGAAAAAAATTATCTTTCTAAACAAAGGAAATTCAGGTATAATATTTCTTAAAAGACATGGAAAATAATTTTACAAAACAAAGCATCAGACCATTATGCCTGTCAATTTCCTCATGAAGGTTTTGGTGATAGTCATATCATTTTATAGAAAAATGCTGCTTTTCCCCTGACAAACACTTATCACAAAGCTTTCTAAGCCATTCTTAATGATGGAAGTTTACTAGCATGGAAAAATGCAGTAAGTATCCTATGTTAACAAGAACTGCTCCTGAATTTGCAAAGTAAATGCCAATTTATCAGAAATAAACGTATCAAAGGACGTTATGGTGTAGAATATTGAAAGAGGTTTCAGAATAAGAATATGCACCACATGACTGATGTCCATTAAAATAGAAACTATAAAAAGACCCTCATTATTTAAAAATTGAATATAAAGAGAGATGTTCATCCATAAATTTCCTCTTGAATTTTGGCTAAATAACTGAGCATTCTCAAATTATATGCAGACTCTTCATAAAAAATAACTTGTGCTTGAATACAATTATGAAAATAGGAAACCAATATTTTATGGTTTAATGTTAAAACATTTAGCATTCCTGTCAAATCTTACTTGACCAACTTAGTATGTTCTTACAGATTTGAGGGCAAATTGAATCATCATAATTTCAGAGAAGTGTTCCCTTCAGTTTTGATTGATCTTTAATTAGCAGTGGCTTAACATGTCAGCTTTAAGAGGCTCTGTCCCCCAGTCTCTTTTAAGTAGCTAATGATCAATGAAAGATTTATATGCATGAGGGAAATATGCTATTTAAAGAAATTCTATGGTGAATAATTTTATATAAGAACCCTTTTATAATTGAATAATCACCCCCATAACTTTTATCTGTGGTAATGCAGATTTTTACATTTTTATAAGATAAGGTTCATAGATATGAAGCTGCAATTGGCATTTCTAACTAACCCAGACAAAGGATCATCCACCCGTTACCTCGTGTGACTTCCCTTTGTCTATCAATGGAAAGGAATGTCCCTATTGTGACTTTCTGACTCCTCTGAGGAAATATTAAATTTTATTCAGCAGCTTCAGAATCAACAGTATTTCATTTTAATCAAATAGTTTGACAATTGATGTGGTAGGGTAAGCTATCTAAGTAACCAGAATATCTCATGTTCAAGTATGACAAAATAGTTTTTTTTCACAAGGGATGCACTTTGAAGGCTATCCTACTATATCTCCCTTAGTTTTGTTGAAATGTATCCTGATAGAATAACTGTCCATGGTGTCATTTGTTTTTCTGTAGTTATAACTGTGATGGGAGTTTTTGTTTCCAAGTTTTAAAGCAGAATTTTGTATTTTAATTCTTCTGACATTTGTATGACCCTTTTTATTACATCATTCTGCCTATAGCTTCCTTTTATCTTAAAGTATTCAAATTTATTTAATAATATTTTTCTTTTAGCATAAAAGTATATACAATGCAATTTGATTTGTAGCTTTATGAATGAAGTAATTATCTAAATGTGCCCAGACATATGCTCATATGCATATGCCAACATGCCATATATTTACACTAGTCGAATGCACAGACTATCCATAAGGCTTTTTTTTCTTTTTGTTTGAGACACAGTCTCACTCTGTTGCCTGGACTAGAGTGCTGTGGTGTCAGCCTAGCTCACAGCAACCTCAAACTCCTGGGCTCAAGCCCTCCTCCTGCTTCAGCCTCCCGAGTAGCTGGGACTACAAGCATGCACTACCATACCCGGCTAATTTTTTTCTATATATTTTGGTTGTGCAGTTAATTTCTTTCTATCTTTAGTAAAGACGGGGTCTCACTCTTGCTCAGGCTGGTCTCGAACTCCTGAGCTCAAACGATCCGCCCACCTCGGCCTCCCAGAGTGCTAGGATTACAGGCGTGAGCCACCGTGCCCAGCCTATCCATAAGACTTTAAAACCCACAGCAAAATCTCACGAAGAGGCTTCTTCCTTCTAATTTACCACATATAGGTCTGATGCTAATTTCTCAGAAACACTAAAGATTTTTTTAAATTCTGTAATTAAAATTTATAAAACCTAATTATTACATATACTAACCAATTGAATAATAAAAAAAAAAGAAAACCTGATAAAGAGTTTTTGTTTTCCAAAATTCATCTGTATTGAAGTAAGTCTTGGCCCAACGTTTTTGTCAGAAGATACCTCTCATTGCCAGATCTGGTCCACATCAAGCATGAGAGAAAGTTGGCAAGTTGCTTAAGATTCCAAGAGAGTCTATAATTCCCTCTCTCTCCCACTTCTCCCCAGTGGCCATCTCCTCAAACTCACAAGTAGGCTACAGGCTCTCTCACTCTGTGAGAGTTTTGGTTTCTAGCTCAATAAAAGCAAGTCACCCGCCTTGGACTTGTCTGCTGAAGAACTGTGTTTACAGAACGATTTGGCAGCTCTTTGAGTAGAAACAGAGCAAAGGAAATTACGTTGTTTTTCTGGAAAAATGAAATACAGTATGTCCTGTCATATCAAGCCATCATTGGAAATAAGATACTTACAATATGACAAGTCCTAGGAAAATCTGAGATTATTACCACAAATATTCAGTAGTAGGAAGCCATTATGTGAAATAGCTTAGGGGAAGTCCAAAAATAAAAGTGTTTTTGTTCTCTTATCTTAAAAGAAAGAAATTTAATGTTTCTGATGAACATGTATTTCTGATATGATAATGTCAATTGTCTTGACAACTGTAAGACTTTTTAATTAATTGATTAAAAATTTTTATTGCTTTCTAAAAACATACCTATTTGGCTGAAATTATTTGGGATGCAATTAGACTATTCTTACTCTGCTTATTATATACTGACTGTTTATAAGTAATATGAAATATTTGCTTCAGAATTATATATCACATATTTATTAAAGGATTTATATAAGATTATTTTAGACATAAATGTAATTTTTAATGATTATGATTTTTTGGAAAAAAAAAGCCCTTCTCTATTTCCCATGAATGATGTGTTTTCACTCCAATGCTGTTCATTAGGATTTGCTACTAATTAGAGAGTGGGAGTAATATTTTAATATAATGGGAGCCACATGAAACAAGTGAATCTTATATTAGATGAGAGAAAGAGATTTTAGCTTCAGGTGAAGTTACATGTCATAGAGAACATCAGTGACTATATATGAAAGAAATGTTCAATCAAGAGTAAACCCTACTATTGAGAGATTTCAGGACACAAAGGATAGGATTTTATTTTATTTTAATCACACTTTATGTGCACAAAATAAAATAGAGAACTGAGGCAAAATATAAATGATTCAGAGGAGAAATAATCCAAACATTTTATTTTGGTTTCAAATAGTTGGCTATTTCAAGCAAAAATTAATTTGGGGATTTGTTTTATTTTGGTCAACTTCCTGTTTGGTCAATTGCCTAGGCAATTTAAACTTGAAGAAATACAGGCAGGGCTCTGGTCATAAGTGACAAATCACTACAAAGGCAGAAATGGTGCTGGCCTCAAGGAGGACTGCAGCAATGCTAGAGTTTTCTGTCTTTCTTCTCTGCTTCTCTTTGCATGTCATCATTTTTCATAGAGGTGGGGTGTGGCAGGGTGGGGTGAGGGGAGGAAGGCATACACAAGGTGAGGGCAGTTCTTCTAACTAGGAGGTAATGTAGGGTTGGAACTTTAGCTAGAGTTTGAAATTCCCTGAAGAGAAATCCTGATTGGCCTGGACAGGGTTACAGATCTAATTTTGGACAGGTTACTATGGCATCAGAGGTGAGGGGCATTGGCTCAGTGGCTATTGCATGCTCCCTCCCTTGTGGTGAAGAAACCTGTATTTTTGTGTGAGTACATAGAGGTGTGTGTGGGGGGGGGGTTGGAGATTTTAACAAAGCTGAGGGAAGAAGTAATCGTTATTATAGAATCCATCTTTTCATATTCAATATCTGTTTCATTTAACGTTCTTAGTTAATCTGTATCTTATTAATGTAGTTGTCATCTTTATTATGTCTCTTCATTAACTGAGTGAGGGTAGAACAAGCCATCCTGATGTGTTTCAATGCAATCTCTCATAGATGGAAAACTGTTCCTTGCCTCTTCTCCCAGCCAACACTGATGTTGCCTCCTCAGTATCTGTAGTACACACTTGTCAGCTCCACACCTACAATCCTCTCTGCTCTCTCTGAACCTGTGTAGTATGTTATCTCTCAATGTTGAGCCTAATGCCAACCACAAACCAAATGTCAGGTTCTCAGCTGTTAGAGACATTTTCAGGAAAAAGTAAATATGTTTCCTAGAGCTACAGCATGGATCGTAAAATCAAGTTCATGTAATAGAAGTGAGTAAAGTAAGGCCAGATACAAGGCTATAAAGAGCAGTGGTGACCCTGATAAAGTGGGGAAAACATGTCTTACCTAAAGGATTTCAAATTCATTTTTTAATATCATATTGGACAAATAATGGCCTGAGTGTCCGATCCCTTGATTGGTAAATCCAGTGTTTTTTTTTTTTATTTCAGCATATTATGGGGGTACAGATGTTTAGGTTACATATGTTGCCCTTGCCTCCCCCTCGCCCGCCAAGTCCGAGCTTCAAGCGTGTCCATCCCCCGTGCGGTGCGCATTGCACTCATTGTTTATGCATATGCCCGTCCCCTCCTCCCCCCTTCCCCCTGCCCAACATCCAATAAATGTTATTCTTATATATGCACTTAAGTGTTGATCTGTTAATACCAATTTGATGGTGAGTACATGTGGTGCTTGTTTTTCCATTCTTGGGATACTTCACTTAGTAGAATGTGTTCCAGCTCCATCCAGGAGAATACAAGAGGTGCTATCATTTTTAAGATGGCTGCACAGTGCAACTGTATTTGGTGGTATAAACACTGGATATGTTTTTACCACCAAATACAGTTGCACTGTGCAGCCATCTTAAAAATGATTCATCTTAAAAATTTGGATTCAGAATGGCTATCATGGAATATGAATCTGTTTTATTATGATATAGATTGGAACATGCTACAGATGGATTTGTAATGTGTTTGGAACAACTAATATAACAAGATCTCTTACTCAAGAATCAAGGAGTTTAGAGACCCACAGTTAATTATGAAAGAAGAATCACCCCATCAGGTGATACAGGAGTCATGGAGGTAGAATCAAATGGGCAAATTCTCCTTAGCAATCTGGCCCCACAGAGAAGTAGTTATGCCTATTTTTTTAAATCACAGACCAGTTAACAAAAATGGAAACATCTGTTAACTCTCCCAGAAGACATTTTTACTTACTCTTCCCTATAAATTTTCCTTGGATATATCTTTGCTCCTAAGTTCCCTTACTTGAGACTGCACATTACCTAATTTGCTTCCCATCATGTACCAAGAAAAGGATCGGTGATTATCTTTGCCATATTGATTACAGCCTATATGTAGTAGCTTTTGTAAATTTAATGCAATCATCATTTCTATGTATGGTCTTCACAGTCAAGAGTTGCAGTAACAGAGAATAGAAATCCTATAATAGGCATTAGAATTTTTAGTGGACAATAACAAAAATTGGAGCACAACGAGTTTGTCAGATTCTCAGTTTGATTTCATAAGAAAATCCTCTTTGTAAATTGGAATAATACCAGATTTTCTGTTTAAAAATATGTTTCCAAATAAATTATTAATGTTTGAAGCTATGTGTATCCCAATTACCCAGATTTGATCATTATACATTGTGTGCATATATCAAAATATCACGTGACCCATAAATAGGTACATTTATTGTTTATCAGTGAAAAAGAGAAAAAAAAGCCACTCGATGCAAATATGTCTTGTGTATGTGTGGTCTTAATTGATTTTATTTTAATCAACTTTACTGAAATATAATTTATGTACAATAAACTATACCCGTTTTAAGTGTCAAATATGTATATATTATGTATCTGCCTGTTATCTAGATGATAAAGGGCAGTTTCTTCACAATCTGTCCCCATTTTATCTTTATACTTCCATTCACTCTCCTATGACGCCTACACCACTGGCCATGCACTCCTGACCACACCATGGACCTGCATGGCTCTATCCTTTGCATATGCTGTGCCATCCATCTGGAATTCCCTATCTACTCAAATTTTGAGACCCACCTCAATATCATCTCTATGAGGACTTCCCTGACTCTAGTCATACTAGGCATAATTCAGTACCACCATTCACATGCTAGTACATCTCTTTTTCATATCTTTATTAGAACATTTCTCTTATCATTTTGTATACATATCTTTGTGTATCTATTTTCCTTACTGAATTTGAGACTTTAAAAGAATGGACTACAGTGTTTTCATCTTTGTATCTCTTATATGTAGGTCAGTACCTGATGCCCAGAAATATATGAGTGAGCAATCCATTTAGCATTTACTCAGCTTTAATAATCATAAATAAGAAACAACATTTGTAACTCACCGTTTTCAGTAGCTGTATACTATAGAGTAATGAAGTAAACTACACTAAAACTGTTGGCTTTGCTTTTATTGCCTAATATGATTGAATATTCCCCTTCATGGATGAGGGAGACAGATAGATAGAGAAAGGCCCAGGAGTCTGGCTAGGGAAGTCCAGCAATAAATCAAACCCACATTAGACAGAGGAGGAAAGATCAGATGGATATTGAAGTTCACAACAGAGCAGTAGGTTGAGTTTGGAGAAATAAATAGGGGTTAAAAGAATAGTTACGCATCACAGTTCAGGTAGGAAACTGGTCAAGGGTAGAGAGTTAATGGGCATCTTGAGTTTGAGACAGATCTTTAAAGTTTAGTAAAGTAGACTCCACAATCTTAGGGCCCTGAATGAGAAATGGGTTCACTAGTTCCGTTTACTACTTTGTTATTAAGTGTCTACTGAGCGTAAGATCTGGTAAAACTACATAGATAGGTAGGCAGGTAGATAGGTAGACAGATACCTGTCCACCAGGACTTTACATCCTAATTTCAGTTAACCTCAGGATGAACCCTGTTGCTCGAGAAGAAGCCAAGACTTTCCATCCTCCCTTATAGTTTCAGCTGTCATTCAAATGAGGTTTTCATTGACCAGATACTCCAGGCCTGGTAGGCACAGCTTTCCTTGATTAGTGATTATAATTTCTCTTTGCTCCTGAAATATCTTACATTTCCAAGACATTTAAATGTCTTGTCTCGTTTCATCTTTTCAATAGCCTGTGATGTTTGTTGTGCCTCCATTTTACAGATTGTAATCAAAGCTTATATACTGCACTTCCTGGGACATTTCTATACACTAGTGTGTTGATTGTGTTTTCTTTCTCTATTCATTTGTTGAGTTCTAATTGTGAGAAATATTCTCTTAAATACATGACCCTCCTGTAATGTTTAAACTGGTCTATTCTTATGGACTACTAGATTTCTGTTTTATTCCACTGTTAACAGATTGTATGTTTTATCAAATAGAACATCTAGAAATAATTCAATTGAATATGAACTTGTCCTTTAGATGTTTCTGTCTTAGCCAGTTCAGGCTACTAAAACAAAATATCTTTGACTGGGTAATTTATAAATGACAGAAATTTATTTCTCACAGTTCTGTAGGCTGGTAATTCTAAGATCAAGATGCCGGCAGATTTGGTGTCTGGTGAGGGCCCTCTGCTTCATAGATGGCACCTTCTAGCTATGTCCTCACATGGCAGAAGAGGCAAAGCTGCTCTTTGGAGCCTCTTTTATAAGGGCATTAATTGCATTCACAAAAGCAAAGCCCTCATGATCTAATCACTTCCCAAAGGCTTCACTTTCTAATACCCTTAATTTAATGATTAGGTTCCAGCATGTGAATTTTGGGGAATATACAAACATTCAGATCACAGAAGTTTCTCGGTTTTTTTTTTAAATTCAGTTGCATGTTTCTTGGATCTGCCTCTGTTCATCTTTGCCTCCTGTTTTCTCATTCCCATTTTTTGTACTACTGTTCTCTCAAGTACATTTTAACAGACACTTTTCTTCTTCCACTGATCTTCAAGCATGAAATTTCTTTTCAAGGCACTTAGGAAAATGGAAGTACTTAGAACGTTCATGAACAGAATGTCTCACAAGCTGCAAAAGTTAATGTGAGAAAAGCTGATAGAAGAGTCCTCTAGTTCATGAGAGTTTTACTCTTTAAAAAGCAGCAAGTTACAATCCCTTCTTAAATAGCAGGCAAAAAGCAAGTGGTCTCATTTCACTTCTTAAAATAGACAAAGTGAAACTAATAATTAACTTGTCAATTTACTATGACTATTAATTCCCGGCACACAAAGTTGGCCTTTGTTAATTTAGGTTTCACATTTTCTTTCCGAATATAATTATCTGACTATATATAGATAAGTAATTTAAAGCCAGCTAATGATTGTTTGAGCATTTAAAGTTAAAAACTGTGTAGACATTAGTAAATTATCCATTTAGGAAACCTGTAACAACTGGATCAAAATTAATGTTAACTGAAAAGTTAAATTGAACTGGTGGTATTTTTATGACATTTTCAGGGTATCCTGCCCATGGCTTGTAAATATATGTTAACTTTAAGGAACTTGATAATGTTTACATAGAAATAGAAGTGTTTTTATTATATTAATATAAATGTATGCTGCAGTAACCTAAGAAAGTAATTTGCAATTTTTCCTATGGGCTGACATTTACTAAGTGCAAGACTCCATAAGCACTAGTATCAGAAAATATCCACAAATCGTGAAAATGATTATAAGAATGAAAATATCATATTCACAGATGAACACTCTATTTTAAACTTCAATGATTAAAATAATCCAAGTATTTTCTTAACCGTACAATAGCATAATATTGAAAATAAGATAGAAACTGACTTTATCCTATCCTATGAGAACAGTTTCTCAGTAGGGAGATAAGGCAAAGATTCTCAAAGTTTATTGAAATAATGATCAATTCAGTCTTCAAATGCAGAAGTGCATTTTGTATTCAGTTTGATAATCCATCAGCTTTTTGAATATCCTATATTTTAATTATTTTAATATTATAGGTTATTTTCACTTTTAATTTAGTTTTTCTTCAAAATAAAGAATTTCTTCTTATCATGTTATATGGATACAAGCCATTGAGTAGTGGTCTTGCTACTGATGTATTGATGATCTCGATGGCCTGAGGATCTTCATCTCCAACTGTCTATGACAATGATCCTTAACTAGGAATGGGCCTCATAAATACCTGTAGAGACTTTACAAAACATATGCACCCAGATTCCTTTCTCCCGCTTCCTCTCCCCACTATCCAAATTTTAATTTATTAGGAGCATTCCAATTCCACTCTTTTCACTATTTTAAAGTATACCCTAACTTATTGTTGATTGTAGTCACTTGTTGTGTTATCAGATATTGTTCATTCTATCTATCTGGAATGTTGCTGACACAAAGAAATGATAAATACCTGAGGTGGTGGATATCCCAATTACCCTGATTTGATCAATTCACATCATATGCCTGTATCAAAACATCACATGCACCCTACACAAACATATAACTATTATGTACCCATAATAATTTAAAAGAAAAAAGAAAAAAATTATTAGATCTGGAAGGGAGGTTGAGAATCACTGTTCTCTGCTTTTGGGGGGAATTTCAAGGTCTATAAACAGAAAATTCAGGGAAATGCAAATCAAAACTACAATGAGATATCACCTCACTCTAGCTGAATGGCTACTTATCAAAAAACCAAAAAAGAACAAGTGTTGGTGAGGATATAGAGAAAAGGGAATCCTCACAGGCTGCTGGTGGATATATAAATTAATACAGCCATTATGAAAAACAGTACAGAGGTTCCTCAAAAAATTAAAAATAAAACTACCATATTATCTGGCAATCTCACTACTAGGTATATATCCAAAGAAAATAAAATCCGTATATGGAAGAGATGTCTGCACTCCCATGTTTATTAAAGAACTGTTCACACTAGCAAAGAATATGAAATCAACCTAAATGTCCATCAGCAGATGAATGGATACAGAAAATATGGTATATATATACAATATATATATATATATATATATGTATATATACAATGCGATACTATTCAGTCATAAAAAGAATGAAATCCTGGAGGACATTATGTTACATGAAATAAACCAGGCACAGAAAGACAAATACCACATGTTCTTACTCATATGTGGAATCTAAAAAGTTGATCTCAAAGAAATAGAGAGTAGAATAGTGTTTATCAGAGAATAGGGAGGGTAGGAGTGGGGAGGGTGGAGAGAGATTGATTAACCAGTACAAAGCTACACTTCAACAGGAGGAATAAGTTCCGGTGTTCTATTGGGTAATAAGATGACTAGACTTAACAATAATGCAGTGGTCCCCAACCTTTTTGGCACCAGGGACTGGTTTCATGGAAGGCAATTTTTCCATGAACTGGGGGTGAGGGGCATGGTTTCGAGATGATTCAAGTGCATTACATTTATTATGCACCTTATTCTATTATTATTTCATTGTAATATATAATGAAATAATTATACAACTCATCATAATGCAGAATCAGTGGGAGCCCTGAGCTTGTTTTCCTGCAACAAGACGGTCCCATCTGGGGGTGATGGGAGACAGTGACACCTGAAGTGTGTTGCTTATGTCCAGTCTACTCCATAATCTCGTTTTGGTTACTGCCACTGCAGAAAACCCTGCTTCACAGAGATAGAATGTTGGAAATGGAAACAGGCTTTTCAGTGCTTTTGTGGCAATCTCAGGATATCCTACCTTGACTTTCATCCAGAACATATGGAGATTTGAAGTTGTCTCCAACATACTTTTAAGGCCATCATCATTTGCGGTCTCAAGCAGCTGATTCTCTTCTACCATGGACAGATGGAGTTTTGCTCACTCACCCACCGTTCACTTCCTGCCATGCGGCCCTGTTTCATTTTTTCTTTTTTCTTTTTTTTTTTTTTGCATTACAGGATTTTTATTTATTTGATACTATAGTGTTCTATACCCATAAATCGGCCTTTTTGTTATATTGAAATTTTTAAATTCTCTTTCAAGTTTTTGCCATATCTTTTATTATTTCACAAAATTTTAAGAAATGAATTTTAATTAAAATCCTTGCAGAATTTAGACTTTGACTTATCTATAACTGTGGACATATTAATCCAAATTATTAGAGGTAATTCAAATCCAACCTTTGCCTGCTTCAGTTGGATCATATGTTGTTTCTTCATCATACATGAAGTATCTGGCATTTGAATGCAGGTTTCCAAAAATGACAGAAGCAGCCCCCAAAGAAAAAGGCCCTGTTGAAAATATTAATAGTACACACCCTCCTCCCACACACAAAACCACTGTTCTGTAATTGAATGCTATTTTCCGCTATTCAAGTTTCCATTCTGAAGTTGTGAAAATGGCTTCAGCTTATTTTTTTTAATTTATTTCAGGATATTATGGGGGTACAAACGTTTTTGTTGCATGTTATGACTTTGCCACACCCAAACCATGATTTGAGGCATTCCTTTTCCCCCCTACAATGCTCCCCGCATCCATTAGTTGTGAGTTTACCCACCCCCAACCCTCTAATCCCTGAAGAATATTACTACCGTGTGACAGGCCATAGACTGCTACCGGTCCATGGCCCAGGGGTTGAGGACCCTAGCAATAATGTGTTGTGTATGTCTAAATAGCTAGAGGAGAGATTTTTGAATGTTCTCATCACAAAGAAATGATAAATATTTAAGGTGATGGCTATGCTAATTATCCTGATTTGATCATTACACAATTTATACATTATGTTTCTATAGAAGCATTCTCGTTGTACCCTATAAATGTGTAGCATTGTGGGTCAATCATTTAAAACAAACAAAAAAACCTTCTGACCATGTGAGTCTGATGTTTTCTTAGTCATTATCCTGATACCTATGTTTTTTAGAGCTCTTTGCTATACCCATGTGAGGGAGCTAACAGACTATCTGGGTGATCTCATCAGTAAGATCATTAGTGCCAAGAAAGGAAGACTTTATAACTCAGGCATAGAGGGTTCAAATGAGGATTGGAAGATCCTTCCAAGTGGAAGCTTGTATGACACTATATTGGGGAATGAGGATGGGATGAAGTGGATAAAGAAGATATTTCTTAAAGCAGAGTTAAAATTTTGCAACAATTTGAGTCACCTTCTGAAAAGTTGTCTTGGTATTTGTATTAGTTTTCGATGATTGCTGTAACAAATTACCATAAACCTGGTGGCTTAAAACAACAGAAATTTATGCTCTCACAGTTTGGGAGGCCAGAAGTCTGAAATGAAAGGCTGCACTATGTCTGGAGGCTTTAGGGGAGGATCTTTGCCTCTTTTAAGGTCTGTGCCTATTAGCATCCCTTGTCTTGTGGCTGCACCACTCCAATATTTGCCTTTGTGGTCAACATTGCTTCATCTTCTCGTATTTTTCTTTCAATTCTGTCTGTCTCAAATCTTCCTCTGCCTTTCTTATGAGGTCACTTACTGAATTTAGGGCCCACTTGGATAATTGAGGATGATTTCCTCATTTCAAGACCTGAACTTAATTACATCTGTCAAGACCCTTTTTCCAAATAAGGTTAACATTTACAGATTCTGGAGATTAGGACATGGACATATCTTTTGGAGGGGGCACGATTCAGCCCACTACAATATGTCACATGTTCTACTATATTCACAAAAACTGATACTAAGTAAAATTTCATAAGATTATGAACAGCGAAGTGTCAACAAGAGCCTTCATTTAATAATTATCAGAGCTGTTCCCATGTGTATGTGTGCATGTGTGTTGTGTTTTGTGGTCTTTTTTTTTTTTTTTACATGAAGTATACCTTTTTCCAGGTAGCCCTTGAGATTAGCAAATGGGGAAGATATTATTAGAAACTGTCCATAGCACAAGAGTTTCAAAGAGCCTAATAACTAAAGCAATGGGAAGCATCCATCTAACGCTTTTCCAAGAAGAAAAAACAATATGGTTCCTGGTTCTGAGAGAGGAAAGAAAGTTAGATCCTAACTCTTTACAGATGAATTTGGTGATATTCAACTGTTCTCTTATATTTGGCAAAAGTTGATTCACCTGAAAAGGACATCTGTTCATAAGTGTATCAATGATTATATCTACTAAGGGAAAATGGTATATTATTCCCAACCGAAGTCTTCACAAATAAAAGATTGGGGATAATATGCTTTTCTCCATTAGTACACACATCCTGGTATATAACCATAGCAATGGCATGCATAACTTTATAAAATATGAAGACATTCACATTGTTTAGCATTTTAAGGATTTTTCTTTTCCTTTTTAAAAATAATTTTTATTTCAAAATATTAAGGAGGTACAGTGTTTTTGTTATATGAATGAATTGTATAATGCTGAAGTTAGGGCTTCTAGTGTGCCCATAGACAGAATAGTGTAAATTATACCCAATAGGTAAATTTTTATCCCTCATCCCCCTTCCACCCTCCCCCTTTCTTAGTTTCCAATGTCCTTTACACCACTCTATGACATGTGTACCCATTGTTTAGCTCCCACTTATTAGTGAGAGCATGTAATCTTTATTTTTCCATTCCTGAGATACTGCACCTAGGTCTTCATTTCCATCCAGGTTGCTGCAAATGACATGATTTCATTTCTTTTTATGATTGAGTAGTACTCCGTGGTGTGTGTGTGTGTGTGTGTGTGTGTGTGTGTGTATACACCATATTTTCTTTATCTACTCATCAATTGTTAGGCATTTAGGTTGATTTCATATCTTTGCAATTGTGAATTGTGTTGCAATAAACATTTGGGTACAGGTGTCTTTTTGATATAATGACTTCTTTTCCTTTGGGTAGATACCCAGTAGTGGGATTGCTGGATTGAATGATAGGTCTACTTTTAGTTCTTTGAGGAAATCTCCATACTGTTTTCCACAGAGATTGTGCTAATTTCCAGTTCCACCAACAGTGTATAAACATTCCTTTTTCACCGCATCCATGCCAACATCTATTGTTTTTTAATTTTTTAATAATGGCCATTCTGATCAGGGTAAGGTGGTGTCTTATTGTGGTTTTAATTTGCATTTCCCTGATGATGTTAAGCATTTTTTCATATGTGTTGGCCATTTGGCTATCTTCTTTTGAAAAAACTCTGCTCATGTCTTTTGCCCACTTTTTAATGGGGTTCTTCTTTGTTTTGTTTTGTTTTTTCCTGCTGATTTGTTTGAATTCTTTGTGAATTCTGGATATTAGTCCTTTGTCAGACGTATAGTTTGAAAATATTTTCTCCCATTCTGTCAGTTGTATATTTACTCTGTTGATTATTTCCCTTGCTGTGTAGAAACTTTTAAGATTCATCTGCAGTGTTAAGATATTAAAATTTTACAATGTGTTAATAAGCAATCATTCATTTTATCAAGCATTTGTTGAATGTTTGCCATATGTCCAGCATAGTGTTTGGCAAAGTGGCAATAAAATACCAAAATGAATGTATTGTGTGAATTTTGGGGAGGAAGAGCTTAAGCTGGGTCAGGCAAGACCTCATGCTGAAGATGTGAACTATACCTTAATTAAGGAGTAGGATTTAGGCAGACAGAGATGAAGTAGAAAGGCATTGTGGAAAGGCCAGCATTAGGAGAGGCAGAGATGAGAAAACATAAGTTGTCTTTGGAAGCTGGACAGTGTTACAGCCAACTAAAGCAGAAGTTCAGCCAACTGAACTGAGGAAAAAGAATAGTGCCAGAAAAAAATAGTGAGGACATATTATGAATTTAGATACATTTTACATGGAATATATTACAATGGAATATATATTCCATGGAAACGTTAAAAAAAAGAGGAAAGGAAGAAAGCCCAATTATTAAAGTAGTCTCATAGTAGACTGTAGAATGACTAAAAGAAAGAAGAAGTCAATGGTAGAGAACCAATTGGGAAACTAATTGTCTAGGTGAGAAGTAATAGACTAGGATTTGAAAAAGTCAGATCTGAGGGGGAGTCAGCTTTCAGAAGCAATGAGAAGTATAAATCTTAGCAATATATAGACTAAAGAGAAGTAAAGCTGACAGAGGGGAGTCAAAGAAAGTAAGTTTTAATTATGGCTAACTGGGAGGGAGGTGATGCCAATAAGAAGAATGTCAAAAAAAGGATCAACATCTGAAGGAAATAGGTTGAGTCAAATTGTGATTACAGGGCTGTGATACACTTTGGCAAAGCTCTCCCACAATTGAAAATATAGACATAGTTTGGGTAAGGTGTTCAGGCTGAACATGTATTTGAGAGATCCTCCTAAAGAGTTAACACAGGAAGTCAGGTACTTATTGGCATGGATAACTTATTTTCTCTCATTTTGTCTGAAATTGTTATTGGAATAATTAAGTATACTAATTTCTAAATTTCTTTTTTTTTTCTTGAGTACAGGAAATGTGTTATGTTTACCTCTGAGTAACCAACCAATGGATTGTCTTTAATAAGTCTTGTTGAATTACTGAAATTTAGGTTGCGATATTTCTGAGATTATCATCTTTTTCCAGGTTTAATGGACTTAAAAAAATATATTTACTAATGTATCCAGAAAAAAAACATTTTAGGAGTTTTGCTACAGTCATAATTATCATATCATTGTCTAATCCTTTAAGATGCCAAATATTTTAAAATTTTGTTTTAATTATTTAAAAACATAATTATAAAATGTGACTAAAAAACTGCTGATTATTTCCACAAATGAGTTATATCCATTTGAATTCACTCGTTCACAAATTTATAGTATCAGGTTAATGTACTAGTAGAGACATTATAAGTTATACATCTTTCTGCTGTTGCTTCATTTTATTCCCCTTCTGGCCAGGAAAGGAAGATACTATATATCTTCATGTTATTCATGTTACATGATACATGTCATTCAAATATTTAGTAACTTTGAATAATTTAAGCAAAATTTTAAATAACTAAGACTACGCAAGAAAACAGAAGTTAATTGACTCAATAATTTTTTCAACAGCTTCTTTAAAATATATAGACAGATACATATTTGATTGATACTTATTTGGAACTGTGTCTATTTGCATTTAAATTTCTGTAACCTGCTTACCAATTTTAGGTTTTGTATTGTTTTCTTCTTCCTTTTTCTGTGTTTCCATGCTATATTGATTCCAGAGTGTTTGAGGGACTTCCATTTTCCAGTTCATTTAAGTGCATTTCACCCTGCTGTGTTGGTCATCAGCAAGTCATGAAAATGGTACTGAAATAGCCACATAATGCAATATGATTTGAAACAAAGGGGAATTGCACTTGTCTGTGGGCCTAGGATTTTTATCCTGGGTTGCTCAATGTATTTAGAAAGTAAAGAGTTACCAGGCTTTTCTTCATAAAGGTAAAGAAAATGTTGAATGACAGTGGTTCCAAGACATTTAGATTTCAGGAACCAGTTGAATTATTTAAATAAACAAACAAAATAACACAAATAAATAAGTGGACTGTCGTTAAGTTGCCAAATTATTTAGTTTGCCAAATGATACTAGTAAAAAATAAACTAAAATCTATTATCAGCGTAATATTTAATTTCTTAAAGGGGCAGTTTAGAATGCAAAACTTGGAAGGTTTCTCAGAGGAAATGCCATTCATTTGAATCAATCACATTCAATTTTGTATTTGTTTTAAAAGCTCACTATATTCTTTTTCACCACTACCAAATTGTGCATTTAAGAGCATCTGAGACCTTGCATGACTGGTAGTGATCATGCCTTGCCTCTGATAAAGGTATTATAATCACAATACCTTTTGTTTTCTCCACACTAAAATGAAATATTTGACAGTGAAAACCAATTCAAATGTGCAATTATGTTTTCCCCTTATTTAAGAGTGGAATGTCCTCATTGATATGTGCTTTGTATTTCATTTGTAATGTAAGTGACACAATGTATTTTCATCACAGTTACGTGTGTATGCACATTGGAGTCATGTTGTGAAAGCTGTCTTATATAAAATATAAGCTGCCCCTTTCTTCTCACCCATAGTATCACCCCACTTCCCGGAGGCAACCACCTGCAACTCTTATAGCTGACATTTGGTATTTACTTCCATATCTCTAAATAACATGCTGTACTATGAATTCATTTTTCTATTTTTTTTGAAATTGATTTAATTTATTGACTTCTTGTTATTGTAGATTAAGATATATTTCTCTTTCAAATTTTTACCCCACTACACAATTGTGCATGTCCTGCCTTCCCATTCTCCTTTTTAGTCATTTTGGCTCCATGTCTACCAGTTGCTTGTGATTATGGAAACACTAGAAAAAACTGAGCCACTTGGTACAGCAATTTTCCATCTTTCTTTTTTTGGTTTGCTTTTTGGGAGATTTCCTGAACTTTATCTTCCAATTCACTAACTAAATTTTTTGATACATATTTTTAGTTATTAAAAGTTTTCACTTTTTTCTATATATCTCTTTTTCTATAGCAGCCTATTCTTGTCACACAAAGCCAATAGCATATATTTTCTCTTCGAATACATTGAAGTTAGTTATTTTGTTTTGTTGAGGGGGTTATTTTTCTCTATATATAATCTTTATTTTCCCCAAGTTCCTATTGTCTATTTGATTGCATGTATGGGTCTCCCTCATTTTCAAGACTTCCCTCAATTTTTTGGTAGTTCTTGGTTGTCTATTCATTGTTAAATGTAGGGCAGTAAAAAGATGCTTGGCAACTCTTCACAGTCTGTTGACCTTGGGCCTCATGGTTTGGTTGTCTGGCTAGTTGAGAAACCCCTGCTGTTGCTACCTTTGGGTCTTCTGTCTTGTACTGCTCAGCTTCACAGAGAATAGTTTTCTAATACCCAGCCTGTCTGTCTGCATCAGAGAGATGAGTGAAAAGGGGTTTCACGTGCAGCATAAAAGCGTGCTTTCAGCTGGGCCTGGTGTCCTGAAGTGCAGAGACTCTCTTTCCACCTCTCCAGAGAATAAACTTACATTCTCTGCCATGGCAGAAGGGAATCAGGAATCAACATCTAACTGATTCTTAAACAGATATTTAACAAATCCTCTTGTTTCCACTCCACTCTCACCTTTCCTTCCGTAATATCTGATGTAATCAATTCCTGAGCCTTTCAGGGGTTCTGCATTGGTAATTAAGTTGGTTCTTGGCTTCAACCTCTATGGCATTAGGGTTCAGCTTTATCATTTTTTTCTAAGTGAGTTACTACTTGTTCATTAACTTTCCAGCTCCTAAAATTCTGTTGTTATGATGTCCTCCCCTGTTTTCTTTGTCATTATGGGTTTGTGCCTAATTAAAAATCCCTTCATTTATATCTCTATGTGATTTTAAGAGGGAAAAAACTCTGTATTTCCATGTTGAATCCACTGTTGTTTCCTGATAGTCTGCATGTGACTTTAGGAAATTGGTTCTTGACATTTTAAAAGATGATGGCATAAAAACTAAAACGTCAACAAGTCTTCATAGAGGATTTATGAGCTTGAGCAATAATTTTAATACTCTCTATTAGCTAATCTGACACAACTGTAAATTAAAGTGAACCCTGTCATGTTTGCTATTGTTGATATACTATGGACAACATGAATGACAGTCATTTTTAATTACTTCATGGATAATTGCAGTCATGTACCTAAATCTCATTAGTGGTCACTTTTTAACACCCATAACATGGAAGTACTGAAATGACTCATTTACTTTTTTTTTAATATGGTGAAGAAGGTCAACCATGCTTTTGGGTAGGAATTATTTACAGAATATTTTTATTTGGCTTAGCATTTTCATATATTTTTAACTTAACTGTCCAGTGTGAAACTAAGCTTATTACTGTCATGTAAGATTTGGTAAGTAGCACTATTCATATCTAAAATCCACCACGTGGAGTGATTTATCATCATTTAAGGAAAGCCCATACACCAAATATAGTAAGCAGCTATTATTCTTGTTAACCTTTTTATACATATTATGGAAAGCAGAATCAAAACAGAATCTGTTGTGTCATCTCTTTGGAATTCAGGCATTTTCTATACACTTGGAGTAAGAGTACCCTAGAATTAGCTATAAATGGATCGTGCTGAGAGGTCCGCTTTTTCTCAATCACCTTATCCTGTCAAACAAGGGATTTTTCTCCTCTTCAATTTCTCATCCATTTATAAAGATCTAATTTCACCTTGCAAATTTGATTTTATCCTTTATTGTTGGAGCAAGAGATTTCCCAGTTTTGATCAAGTCTCCACATTTATGGAGGGCCCAATGTGCACACAGATGTCAATTAGGGCCAGAATATCATTCCAGCCAGGAAAATTGATGTTTATATGTATATGTATACATGAATGATAATATAACATGATTGTGTCTCAGTCCATTCAGGCTGCTGTAATAAAATACCATAGACTGGGTGGCTTATAAACAACAGAAATTTATTGCTCACTGTTCTGCAGTCTGGGAAGTCCAAGAACAAGGCACTGACAGATTCAGCATCTGGTGAGGGCCTATTTCTGGCTTATAGATGGTGTCTTCTTGCTGTGTTCTCACATGGTGGAAGGGAGGAGGAATCTCTCTCAGGCCTCTTTTATAAGGGCACTAATCCCATCCACACAGCTTCTGTCCCTATGACCCAATTATCTCCCAAAGGTTCCATCTCCCAATCTTTGGGGCTAGAGTTTCAACATAACAAATTTGGGGGACAGTCAGACTATAGCAGATGAATATGGATAGAGATCATTATTATATGGCATAGATAGAGATCTTTAGGGACAGAGTAGATGAGATGGTTATACCTACTTAGAGAGGCTAGACAAGATTCCTTGAAGGAGGTGATGTTGACTTTGAGACTCAAAGGATGAGTATAACTTCACCAGGTGAAGAAATGTACACTAGACCAAAAAACAGTATTGACAAAACTCATGAGTGATGATAAATCTGAGTGATTACAATAAAGAAATGTCTTGAAATATAATTAATGAAAATTCACTTTAGGTCTAACTATAACAATAACTAACATTGATTGATTACAACTTATGTTCCAAACGCCACATTAATAACTTTTCCTAAATGATCTCATTTAAAACGCGAACTAGATTATCAATCAGATTTTACAGATAAGGAGCTTGAGGCACAGAGAGGTTCCCCAAGGTCATATTGGCGAAAATGAGACTTGAATCCAAGAAGTATGATGGTTAAGACTCATGGTACTCTTCAATATGCTAACTGACACAAATACTTCCTTCTGTCAACTATAATTGTTCTTTGATCTCCAATTATATAATTTGAGGATACTTGGAGTCTTAGTCCAGGCTTCTATCAGAAATTACCATAGACCAGGTAGTTTACACAACAAACATTTACTTCTCATGGTTCTAGAGGCTGGAAGTCTGAGATCAGGATTTCAGCATGATCTGGTGGTTGGTGAGGGCTCCCTTCCTGGTTATGTTCTCATATAGCCTTTCTTTGGTGCTTATGGGGAGAGAGAGAGAAAAAGAGAGACAGAGAGATATTGATCTTGTGTCTTTTCTTTTTTTTAAAAGGGGACTAATTCTATCATGAGAGCTCCATCTTCATGTCCTAATTACCTCTCAAGAACCCCACCTCCAAATGCCACCACACTGAGGATTGGGGTTATAACATATGAATTCTGTGGGGACACATTTAGTCCCTAACAAAGGGATACCCAAAGAAACATTGCACATGGAATTGTGGTTGGTGATGGTGGTAAAGATGCTTAAACTCATGCCACTCTTATTGCTAAATCATAACCACTCTTTACATTTTAATAGAAAACTTCAGAATAGTTGGTAATGTTTATTTTTATAATAGAAATAAAATCTCTTCTGGTAAACTTAAATACCTGTTCGTCAATTGGGTAATTTATGGGCTGTCTTTCCCTATGTTTCATAGAATTTCAAAGCCAAGTGAGGCCTTAGAACAGGCTTTCTCAACTTTGGCACTATTGACATTTTGAGATAAATGATTCTTTGTTGTGGGGTGTTGTACACTGTAGGATATTTAGTAGTATTCCTGGCCTCTACTCGTTAAATGTACCCAGTCCCCCAGTACATTTTGTGCCAACCAAAAATTTCTCTAGACATTGTCAAATGTCCCTTATAGAGCAAAAATGATCCCACCACCCAGGATGAAAAACCACTATCTTAGAGAAATCTAGTACAATCCCCTTAACTTTACAGAAGAGAATTGAAGTGCTGTAACAAAGGTCGTATGGCTAAATTGTGGCAGAATTTTGATTAGATCTCAGGTCTCCTGATCCCAAATCCATTTTCACATACAACAAACTGCCAAGGTAGTGTCTCCCATCTAAAGGAATGCCTCCAGAACATATGGTTTAAAAAGTCCTCGTATATCCTCCATAAAAACTCAGTAGACTGATAGTGTAAACCCAATTTTATCAGTGAAAATGCATAATGACAAAGGTTATGATTTGTCCAAGGTCGCCTACCTAGTAGGGAAGAGAGCCTGAACTCAGGACTTCAGATGACAGCTCTGATGATTTTTCCAAAATCAGTGCTTACCTCAGTTGGTCAGCATGGACTTGATTTGAGGAAGGGGAAACAGAAAAATGCTTGGGCAACAATTCTACACCATGCCTTTTGTCTCTAGCACTGTGATCCCATATCCTTTGCAGGCATAATAATAGCAATAGCCTTTTTTAAATTGGTGGGGAGAAGGGAGTCATAATGCCTACATAAATATTTGCTACTTACTAACTTGTACATAGCTATAATTTTCTTGTACTTGAATGATTAAAGAATAACTGACCTCAAAAACATAAAATAGAAAATTAAATTATCTTATGTTACGAATGTCTCATTTATAGAGGTCTGACTACAATGATTTCTAAAGCCTTATAGAAAGGTATGAATGAAGTCATATTCTAAAGCGTCTGCTGTCTCAGATTTTGTTATAGTTCTTTGTCATATAATGATGTGAAATCTAAATATTTAACTACCCACCTCCTTCCATTCATCATTGTGCTGCCAAAAGTGAGGCCTTTATGGAGATAAATGATCTGGCCTTGGTCATGCACCTATCAGGTCACAATAGTAAAGTCTCAATACTTTCTGAGAAGTGAAATGTAAGCAGTTACAAGCAGGCCTCTGTGGTATGGCATGGCACATTTGGTTGTTTCTCTTTTAAAAATAAACTCAGTCTAAAATTTAAATTATATTTAGTTTGTACGGTGGTTTACATAAAACCATAAGAATGATTAACAGAAAGAAGAGCATGATTTGTATATCTACATATTAAAGTTTTAATTTAAAAAAGTAGTCCTAAGCTAACACAGGACCTTTCCACTGTGTTTTTATGTTACTTCATTCTGTGGGCAAAATGTGTGTGTGTGTGTGTGTGTGTGTGTGGTTGGGGAAGTGGTTGGGTATGTATTACTTGAAACTAAAATTGGTCTAATCAAATGAAATTGGCATCCTTAAATATTAGGAATACATTCAGAAAGGTTCCATATGTACTAGACATTTAAATAAAGAGATTTTTGAAGTCCTCCTGATAATTATCGATTCTGGAACCAGTGCAGCAGGATGCATATCTGACCCATTACATCTAATGAATCATCAAGTTCGATTGACAATACTTCCTAAATATATTCTAAACCTGCTCACTGTTCTCCTTCACAGGCGACATGAGTGCATTAGCCACTGTCAGCATCTCATTAGGAGTATTGAAGTTGCTTTTTAATTGTTCTTCTGCATCTTTACTTGCCCCTTTCCAATTAATTTGGCCAAAGCAACCAGAGTGACCTTTCTAAAACGTAATATGGATCATGGCATCATCTTTCTTATATTTCTCCCATGTCTTTCCATTGCACTTGGAATAAAACTTCAAATTCTTAATATAAAACATAATGTCTAAAAAAAAATAAAATAAATAAATAAATAAAACATAATGTCTGTCCTAACCTGCCCCCACAATCTCTATTTTGGCCACTTTCCCCCATTCTCACTAAGCTCCAAGCACACCCCGCCATGCATTAAACTTCTCCCAACTAAAACCTTCACACATATTCTTTCCTGTTTCTGGAATATTCTCTTCCCATACCTTCATTTGGCAATTTTTATTCATTATTCAATTCTAAGCTTAAATATTATATCCTCAAGGAATTTTTCCATGATTGTCCAAGAGTATCCTGGTTATTCACTGTCTTAGTACCCTGTTTTTTTTTTTTTTTTTCACTGTAACCACAGTCTCAAGTAACTCTGGAATTATTTATTAAATGTCTTCCCCAGTAGACTCTATGCTTCAGGATGACAAAGTTCTAAGTCTGTTTTGTGCACAGTATATCCCAAGTGGCTAGCTCAGTGCCAAGGAAAGAAGGGAAAAAGTAAGGAAGAAAGGAAGTGAGAGAGGGATGGAGGGAGGACAGAAGGAAAGGCTAGGAGTGGGAAGTTCCTGCCTTTAGGATTCTAATTCTAAACTTATTTCTTTAATTTTTATTACTTCTCCATACAGACAGCAGCCCTATATACAATGATTACGCCTAACTTGATAACTAAAAATGACCTTCAGAAAATAGGCCAACAGTTTTAAGTTTTAAATATAAAGTTAAGGAAAATATTGTGTGTACATGTATAAACTATTAAAACGTTCAATCTATTATTAACTATAGGATTCATGTATCACGTATTTGTTTATTTGATTTAATTTTTAAAAAATTTAATACATCATTTTGAATAGATAATGCTCTTACATGGAACATCATTTAAAAGTTATGAAGAGATTATATCCTAACCCCAGCTACCAAATTCTTCTCCGAAAAGGCAAATAGGATTTATAACTACGTGACAAAATTTGATTTTGATTTAATGATTTTTAAATTTATTTTGCAGTTTGTTTTGGATTTGTTTTGTTTTGCTTTATTATTCTCAGTCTTGGCTTTTTTCAGTATTGGAATAGTTACCTTAATGTCAACTACTATTACATAACTCATGTGAGTCGAACACGTATGGATATGAGTATTGTCCAGCATGCTGGATTCTATTACACGGTTATTTCATTTTCAGACATTTCTTTTTCTATAGAACATTTATTAAATGACTTTGCTTTTACAGTCAAACAAAGAGATAGTTCTTGGACTTCAAGAACATTATAACGATTGTTCAAGTTCTTTGCAGAAATTTTTTCAAGCTTTTATTCTAAAGTCTCTTTTCCTTTTAGAAATTTCAGCCAGAAATACAAAAATTTCCCAGTGCATAAGTCTTGTCACAGCAAATTAGGTCTTAACTTTCTGTTCTTTTGTAAAAAGTGACTAACTCCCTAATCAAGACATTTTTTCTGATATTTTGATTGGTCTGACCTTTTCAAGTAGACTAAATGTTATTGATTTTTAAAATAGCTTTCAACAGATTCTTTGTGATTGGCTACATGTAGACTGGCCTAAAAAGAAAGCATGACTTCACCTAAAAGTTAATAAAAGAAGAATACTGACACTGGCCCTTTTTCTTCATACGTTGATTTTCTTAACTAGAAATATAGCGGGACAATTTGTTGCATTGTTTCTTTCTACTGGGGGCTGTGGGTATGGTGATCAATGCTCAGCATGGAAGAATCAAGAAAGAAGCTTTTTGTTATCCCTACTTGGTATCTTTTGATGTGATCTTGTGTTATCTAGTTGATCACTTGGTGCCTCTGTTTTTTCTTAAGAGGAGAGGCACGGGCTGCATTATGTCTAAGAAACTCCCAGCTTTAAAATTCTATTGAATGAAAAAGAAAATGAATGAAATAAAGTCAAAAATTAATAAACTTGAAGCCAAAGACTGGTTTGCTTTCTTGTAATTTGATATGAAATGCATATCACATAATTTGTACTTTGATCTCATTAGAGTCTATTAGAAATCATGGTATCACGTTCATGTCAAACACTAATTCAGAAATTATTGAACTTTTTAAATATCTGTGCATGCGTGTGGCACACTGAATATATATCTTACATCAGAGGTCATATACTTACACATATGGAATTCAAATTACAGATTTAATTTTCGATCTAAAAAGTTCTCACATTAAAACCTACTTCCTTTACTTCTTTTTTCAGATACTAAATACCTTTTCTTGTTTTTCCCTTTGTTTCATTATATAACCAATGGGTATAAAATATGAAAGTGTCATGGACTGTCACAATCTTTTAAAAAATCTTCAAAATTATTTAACTGTCATTTACTTGAAGAAGTTTTTCTGAAGTATTTTATTAAATTGTACTTATTTTTTTCTAACTCATTAGAGTAACAGTATCACAGCTTTGCCAGAATTTATGTTGAAAGAGAAATGACATAAATTCTCACATAGCATATTTATAACGGAAGAATATGTTGACAATTTTATTTTTTGTGACACATCAGGAGATTCAAGGGATTGAACCATATGCAATTATTGTTTGACTACATAAAATTACCATTTAAAAAGTGTTCACTTAAAAAATATCAAAGAATGTAAGTTTGTAGACTCATAGAAGAAGATAACTATACTTTATTCTAAAAAATAACTGAACTTTTAGCAAGATGGAAATTCCATCATTTGCCATAAATGTATAATATATCTAATGAGAGTAATTGCATTTGATAGAGTCAAAAACTTTTTGTGGAGTATGATGAGTCAAAAAACTTTCAGGAACTTTTATTATGAAGAAGAGAAAGGAGAAGTGAGGTTTCATGTTACAAAATTACTCTAGCAAACTGTTGAATCCATTGATAAAGTCAAACATAGGGTCATTTTTGTATCTTATGCTTCAAAGAAAATAACCATTCAGTGATTCATCTAAGGGACAGAATATCAGAGTGGTTAAGAAGATGGGGGTGCCAGACCAGCTAGTTTCAAAATCTGGCAATGTGTCTTAAGAAAATTGCTTAATACCTTATGGGGGTTCAATGCAGACATCTTGGAATTGTTGGTAACCTTCATGATTAGCTTATAGGATTGTTGACAGGATAAAATAGGCTAATATGAATAATGATGGAAGACACATGACAGGCACAAAACAACGTCTCAAGAAATGTTAGTTGTTGCCATTGTTGATCTTATTAGCATTATTTACTAGGATGTGAAAATTAAAGTTTTGCCTGAAGTGTCAATACTGTATATGCTAATTATAAAATATTCAAGAGAGTATGAGACTGAATAGCTGGGAGGAATACTTGAAGTGAATAACTCAAAAGAGTCTCCATGACTCTTGAAGCCTTTACCCACTTTGAGAATATAAAATAATGTAGAATGTAGAGGCCGAGAAAGACTGGCAAAATTTCTTTAGAGAAAGCTGCTGCAGTGTATCATCTCCTTCAGGTGAGGTGAGGGGCTACCTTCTTCACCTCAGATCTAAAAGGTGGATGCTTCAGTGGGACCACTCAGAGAGGGTAATGAGCAGTGTTCTGATGCTTCATTTACCCCTGTGAAAGTTAAAGCATGTATGCCCAAAGGGGGAGACAAAAAATGAGTGTAAAGGGCCAGAAAAAGATATTCCTGAGGGAAGGAGAAGTAAAAGAAGGCATGAATGTTTCCCACAGAGCAGATGTGGGCCACAGAGAAGAGAAAGCCTGGAGGGGTTTTAAATGCTGCTACCTAGGAAGAGATTATCTGGGTAATGTGGGACCTCAGAGATGCTGGTTCTGAGGAAACAGCAACCAGCTAAAGGGGAGGCTCGCATCATGATAGGAGCTGGGTGCAAGCAGGGAACCAATGATAAACCCACCGAGGTAACCAACAGTGAAATATTCATTTTCACACATTTGACAGTCACCAACCAAATAAGAATAGCCCTGTCCTTATGTCTCTTTGCTCCTCCTTGCCCCTTTGTTCCTAGGTGTGGATATGACAAGAAAGGCCAGGAAGTTGGTCATATAGGTCACCCATTACGAGGTGTATCCAAGAGGAAGAGAGGAGAGATCTTAGCATTAACTGAAAATTGAAATGTTAGTGTGATGTTAGGACACTGAGATAATGTTGTACCTTAAAGTGACTGCACTACTCTACCTTTCCTAAGAGCATGGAATCATGTCTGAGTTTTTATCCAGTGGCAGGGGAAATTTTTTTCCATTGACTAAAACTAGTCCTTAAAAGGAAAGAAGTGAAATGTTTGAAAGGTTTACAGTGTTCTGCTGGTTTGTTTACAGCAAAAGAAAAAGCTATCATAAACTATATATACAGAACACATGAATAAATGGGAAGGGCCATGGCCTAATATGACATTAATAAACTAAATACTTACATGATTCAGTGTCTAGGCTATCACATGAATTAAAAGTGAACTTATATAATGAATCAATTTCCAACATAAATAGAGCAAAGAAGAAAAACACCTTTGTATCCTCCCACCTTAAATGAGTATAGGAGAGGTCAATAGTAAGGCATGACATTGTTTCTACATTATTAGAATGATTCAAAAATATAATTCACAAATATAAGTATAATAATTTTCAAGATATCTACTGGATTTTTCATATACACTGCATTTACCATTTTAATTACTATTTTCCCTATACTTTTTGAAAGTTAGATCCCAAAATAAGATATTAATTTAGACAAAACCTAGTGAAAAATGCTTATTGATTGATGGTATTTAGCACAGGTTCTTACACATGGATGTTATATTTTAATACTAAGTTTTTGATTTATTTTAGCTTGATTTAAGTGAGGCAAAAATATGGAATTCATATGCTTGCTTATGGATAAAAGATTTTCCACTTTAATATCAAAGAACAAAGTTTACTGTAGTTTCTTTGGGAATATTGTAAGTGTTAAACCTAAAACTCAATCTTGAAATTCATGAATGTCTTCATTATAATTATCTCCAGAAATATTCTAGATAATAGACTTCTAAAAAACTAAGTATGCTCATTTTTATGGTATCAAGTTTTATATTTTTAATTTTAATTTTAGATATCTTTAAAGTTTCCTATTATATTTTAATAAAATGTATTATTCATTAGTTAGTACTTGAAAGACACAATATTGTCTATTGGAAAATCTACTAACATGTTAAAAGATACAAATAGAAAACCTATTTTAGAACTATAGAAATTTCAAACAGATTGAACTAAGTCTGGCTTATTTTTACTTAATGTACCATAAGACAGATTGGATGTCAGAAATTTTGTTCAAAAATATTAGATTCTGTTTTATTATGTATTGTGTTGTCTTAAATAATATCTTCTTTGATGCAACTTTTATTATAACTATATGGCAATTAAACCTTAATACAACTCCACGGCCAAATAATGCTAGCCTTTAAATGTGAAAGTGATGGTTCAATTTTAATAAATTTGTTATGGAGTTGTTAATATTAAAAGAACCAGTATTGGAAGACCCAACTGTAAGAAATGATGTCATTATAGAGTAATGACAATAAGCATCTGTGCTTTACAAATATTTCATGTCTATTATTTCATTTGATTAACTTTGACCCTCCCACCTGCCCTATATGACAGGTATTTTCACAATCCACATTTACAAATGAGGAGTCTGACATTCAGAGTTGTTAAGGTACTTGTCCAAAGCTATGTAGCTAGTGGATGGGGGAGCACAGACTTAGACTCTGGTCTCTAGAAACCTCTTCATAAAATCCCTTCCTTTCTAGTGCTATATTTGTAGTTAGAAAACCTGGACTTGAACTTCAGATGTGGTACTTGACACCTATGTGGAATTAGAGCCACATTTTTAACATTAGGTCCTTCCCCTGTAATTTGGGGATGGGATAAAATTCCTTAGGCTTCCTGTTAAAGGGTAAACAAGTTAATGTATTTTCAAAAGCATTTCATACCCTGCAGGTAGCATTTCCTAAATTGCTTTCTACAGAAAGCTAGAAGTGCTTCTCTGCAAATGCTTTGAAAGTTAAACAAGTATGAGAACTGATACACATAGTATGTCCCATTTTAGAGATTCACAATTTTAGGCCATTGAAGACTGAAACTTGTTTAATTTCATATATCCCAAAGTTTCCCAGCATACTTGACCAAAAAATATGCTTCCTTCTTTTTGAGTCACATCTATTATTTAGTCCACAGAGCTGATTTTCTCTAAGAGAGACTGCTATGGTGCACTCTGCAAATATGTGTCATCTCATTAAAGTGGCACTCAAAAATATGGGTTCTCTCCTGATTCTGACTCTAATTGCCAATGAAAATGTGTAAAGTTAAAAAATATATTTCAAAAGTTTGATTTCATTTTTAACAGATATACAACTAATTCTAAATGGTTTCGAACATATAGACTAGTATGGAAAATAATATAATTGATCCACGTAACCCCAAGTTGATTTCACAGACATTAACATTTTGCCTTATTTTCTTCAGCCACTAGTGATATCTATCTCTCATATATTTTTAAGGACATAAAATGTTACAGATATAGCTTAGACATAAGATTTTAAAATTTCACGATGTGAAATTTTTGCTACAACTAAATATAATTCATTTGTTATATGTATGTGTAAACTATTCCATTGTATGAATAGACCACAGTTTAATTATCATTTCCCCTACTGAGAAATGTTAGGTTTTTCCTCATTATGAAGAGCTCTCTGTAAACATCCTCATATATGTATTTCTGTTACATGTGGAGCCCTTTGTAAGACATTTTTACACCTAGAAGTAAAATTACTGAGGCAAGGGCATTTTTCTATGTATATGTTTACTAGTTATTGTCAAATCATTTTCTGAAATGAGTGAACCGATTTACCTTCCTACCAACATGCTTTCTCAAATTCCTCCATAAAACTTGTTTTCATAGTTGAATGTTCAACTGTCTGTTAAAATCGAAATAGTATTTTGTAGTTGTTTTATTTCTCTGAGTACACAAAATAAGCATATTTCATTTGTTTATTCAATTTATAGCTATATGTCTATATCCATATTCATATCCCTATCTGTCTCTATCTATCTCTATCTCTTTTTTTATTCTTCCTCACTGGCCAGCATTTTCATAAATAGTAAAGAGAAGAACTCCAGGTGAAGCCAAATTGGAACCAGGAATGTGAGTTCACTGACTTTGCTGGCTGTTGCAGTGTATGCACAAATAGACAAACACAAATTTACATACTTAGCACATATATATGTTTATATATGTAACACATTTAAAAGGTTTCTTTCATATCCTGGACTTTATCCTTTATTGGATACAAGAGTTGCAAATATTACATTCGATTCTTTGTTAGTCACTTATATTCTTATGGCTTTTGTTATAATTAATGTTAATGTAATAAAATTTATCTATCTTTTTGGTTCATGCTCTTTTTAAAAGAAATACTTCCTCACAATCATAAACTGACTCACTTTTAAAGTTTTTCTTTCACTCTGAGCCTTTTCCATGTGAGATTTATTTATGTACCTCATGTGAAGTAGGAATATACTTTTTTATTAATTTTAGTTGACAAATAATAATCATGTATATTTATGGGGTACAATGTGATGTTTTGATATATGTATATATTATAGAAAGATTTACATTAACATATCCATCACCTCACCATTTTTTTGTGGTAAGAACATTAAAAATACATTCTTTTAGCAAATTTGAAATGTACAATATATTATTAATAACTGTGCAATAGATCACTAAAAATTATTTCTCCAGTCTAACTGAAACTTTGTACCCTTTGATCAACATCTCTTTTCCACCCCATTTCTCTCCTTCTTCCCAGCCTATGGTAATCACCTTTCTACTCTGTTTCTATGAAATCAACTTTTTTAGATTCCACATATAAGTGACATCATACAGTATTTGTATTTCTTTGATTGGCTTATTTAACTTACCATAATGTCCTTCAGTTCCATCCATATTGTCAAAAATAATAGAATTTCCTTCTTTTGAAGGCTGAGTAATATTCCATTGTGTATATATACCACCTTTTCTCATCTGCCAATGGACACTCAGGTTGATTCCATATCTTGGCTACTGTGATTAATGCTAAAATGAACATGGGAGTTCAGATATCTCTTTGACATAGCAATTTCAATTCCTTTGTAAATATACCTAGAATTGGGATTGGTGGATCATATGATAATTATATTTTTAGTTTTTCGAGCGACCTCCATCCTATTTTCCAAAAGGGCTGTACTGATTTATATTCCCACCAGCAGTGTACAAGGATTCTCTTTGCTCGACATCCTCACCAACACTTGTTATCATTCCTCTTTTTCATGATAGCCATTCTAACACTTGTGAGGTAATATCTCATTGTTATAATTTGCATTTCCCTGATGACTAGAAATGTTGAGCATTTTTTCATGTATCT
>NW_012148653.1:1962107-1989580 GCF_000956105.1 Propithecus coquereli | reverse complement strand
TATGCAGTCTTTGTTTAATGAGGAATATAAGAGATCATTTAGTCATTTCTTTCTTTCTTTTCTTTTTTCTTTCTTTTTTTACTTATACTTCCTACTGAGATTTGTTATTAGTCAATTATTTATTGTATCGCCTACATGTTGCTAGCACTGAATCAGTTTGGAGATAATTGTTATGTTTAGGGGACAAACAGAATGCAATAAGAAGTTTTTGGGGCCTGTTACTGATCAATATTTTTTTAAGGTTAGCAGTCTAGGGATTTTAGTAAGCACAGAAGTTCTAAACATTATTTTTAACATTGCTATGTTTTGGAGAAAAGTTATCCCATATTTTTTTCTAAGATTTTTTGTAATAAGTGAAAATATAAGGCTTATTTTTCTTTTTGCTTCATTTAGTTAATCACTTCAATAACATGTAATGCCTAAGACTTGCTGAATCAACTATGTAATCACCTCTTCCTTTTATTTTTTATCAATGTATTATTTGAAAACTAAGGTGCTATCAGAAAATATTCACTCGAATGAAAGATGAATGAATGACAGTGACTTGAATATGTACATCTCAACAGAGAATTTATAAAGAAAATATAAGACTCTAGGAATGACGCCACATGCAGCTAGCATATTAAATAATAAACACTTTTGAAATAGGACAAGGAACCTTTTACACTGGAGAATGGTATAAACACACAAACATATTTTAATAGATTAAAATAAGGAGTTAAATCTACTAACAGAGATATTTATCAGGTCTTCAGAATATGAAATTCTGCAGTTAGGTTGAAAAATTTTATTCTATAAATGCAGACTTAAGTATATTAACATTGTTAGGAGTTACTTGATGGTGACAATTATATAACTGTGCTGTGTTGACTTAAATATTTCATGGATACTTAGCCCATATGAATAGAAGATATTTCAAATCAAAGGAGAGCTTATTTCTTGTGGATTCTGCCTTGGTGTGTTGTGTTAAAATATAAGAACCAGTCTTTAAGAGGGGCATTGATAAATCAAACTGTATTCTAATATAAGTAAGTAAGTTGATGAAAGATCTGAAATCTCTTACATGAGAATGGGTTGAGGGGCTTGAAGATAATTATACTGAAAAGAGAAATCTGGTGCAATGGAGAAATTAGTTTGAATACCTGACTAGCTATCATATGGAACCAAATTAAGTTTAATTTACTTCACAAGTCAGAGGCACTGAACTTTTAAAGAGCAGGTTTCATTTCAACCAAAGTTAATTTTTTAGCCAATTAAATTATCTAAACATGATAAATTCTCAATTGTAATTAATATGGAAGCTTCCTGATTTGAGTAGAAAGAAGACTGAACTACATGACTCCATCGGTCATTTATTAAACAAATATTTAAGAACCTACAATATGCTAGGTATTAATTTAAAAAAAAGATCACTGATCCATAATAATATGTGATTCTAGATTTTAATCTATAAAGAAAATGTTTCTTATAGCCCTTTAATACGTAAAAACTTTTTAATAAACTTGTAATAATTATTACAACATTACATATGTTAAATAGTGCTGAGTGTATACTAAGTCTACAGTTATGCACCAAGTAGGGTAGGTAATCTGAAAATACAGACATGAGAAGATAGGACTTGATTAAATTTTAAAAATGGATTCAATAGTTGGATTAATTTGTTTAGAGCAAAGAATTTTCTTAGGGGAGCAATGAGAAAAGTGATCTCATGAAGTGGCGCTTGAAGAGAAGCAAAGAATTGAAGAGTTAGAGCAGGAATCCCAAAGTGGGATATGTGGACCAGGGCAGCATCAACTGGGAATTGGTTAAAAATGCAAATTCCTTGGTCCCACTCCAGAACTACTGAATCAGAAACTCACTGGTGATGGTAAGATGGGAGCTGGGGTAGCAAGCTGTGTTTTAACAAGCCCTTCTGGTAATTGTAATTCATACCCAATTTGAGAACCACTAGTGTAGACTGCTGGTGTGAAGAGGAATTTAGATATGATTTAGAAGGCCATGCATGGTCACTGTGCATCGGTGGAGATAAAGGATACAGATCCCATGGCTTCTAATAGTAACATGATTTATTGACTAACTTATGTAATGTATAACCCCAGAGAACACTTAAAATAGCCAGTGTTTAACCTCTTGCTTTGAAAAAAATGATGTGGATTTTTAAAACGTTAAAACCAACAAATCAAAAGAAAAAACCGGGGTATAGTTGTCTGCCAGAAACAAGGCCTATTTATTTTGTTTCACAGAGAATGAATTCTTTCTTCCTCTAAAAGAGTGTCGGGTAATGTTCCAAAAAAGTAATTACAGGCCAGTTAGTAAATATATGCTGAGACAGTAGAGTGCCAGATAGCAACAGCTATATGTCTGCCACTACTGATTAATCAGCTAGAGAACAGACCGATTTTTTGACTTAATATGTGGTAAGGACTCCATTAAGGACAGAATCTGCATCTCAGTTACTAAACATATTCCCCTACTGTTTTCATCTGTATTTATGTATGTTTTCTTTTCTTTTCTTGTCTAATAGAAGTCAATTAGGGTTGCATACCTTTTACAAATTGCTTCCTGACCTCCTGTCTTCCTCTTCTACCCTATAGGCTTGTCAAGCCATAGAGATTATGAAATTTCGGGGAGTTAGAAATCACAGCATCACAGCCAATTCAATCTCATTTTCATATAAACCAAAGAGTAAATTATATTATTGTAACAGCTTATCACTTTGGACATAAATTACAGAAAAGTAGTTTAGAGATTCCATAACAAAGATAGAATGGTCTATTTGTGTAGGCATATTTCTTATGCTTTGCTATAACTCTCAGCTCTAGCACATTTTATATAACATTTGAATATATTGGTTTGGAAGGTGATAGTCATGATCTGCTGGAATTTTGATGTTATTTCTCTCTAACCTTGATTGCTGAAGCTAGTTAAAAACCCATTTTAGATTTACCTGACTCAGATTCTAGGATTATTCCTGTTTTAGGTCAGGAAAATATAAGAAGCTCTATGCTTGGAAATGGAAGAGTTACAATTGAGTCATTTTTGCTGCTTCTCCTCTTCTTACATTGTATTTTTTGTTCTGATAATTTGATTCTTATCTTGTCACTTGTGATCAGGATATTTCCTCATATTCAATAATTGGTCTAAAACTCTACTTTGATTCTCAGCTTTGTCCTCTGTTCATTTTAAAAATTACAGGTAATTATTTCCATAATCTTCAGTCTTGCTACCTCCCCAGACACTGACTACCTGTCTATCCAAGCAAGTATCAGATTATCCTATTTCCAGGTAACCTGATTTAACTCTCCTCACCCATGTTGGGGCATCCTGTTTTGTGATCTAAAGGATTTGTGTGAACATCTTCCTTTTGTTAGCTGTTAGAAAATTCCATTTTGTCAACTGTAGGGGATGTCTTGGTAACCCCAAATGTTCTTAATCTGCAAAAGCACCCATTTCCCAGCTGCTAGGAGTGTTGGGCTACAACTCACAGCCATCATCATCACAATTCCCCTTCTCTGGGGAATTGTATTAGGCCAGTGGTCCTCAAACATTAGCTTTCATCTGAAACACCTAGAGGGCTTATTAAAACAAACAGCTGAGTTTCTGATTCACTAGGTCTGGGATAGAACCTGAGAATTTTTATTTCTAACAGCTTCCAAAGTGATCTAATGCTTTTAGTCTGGATAACAAACTTTGAGGGTCATTTGTCTAGTCTAACTAGGAGCTCCTTTTCCCCTGAAAACTATGTGTCCCATCTCTTCTCCTTAGGGCAGACCATGGTGAGTGATTGCCACCAGCTTTTAAGGGTTAGCCCTCTTAACTCAAGGTAAAACTATTTATGTTGTTTCATTCATGTTCCAGAGCTGACTGGTTGGATCAGAATTAAATGGTCACCATCAGAATGATATTCTGGCTTAGATTTCTTTTCTATCCATCCTGCTTGTCTGCCCTCTCCTTTCTTTTCTATGTTATCCTTTCACTCTCTTTCTCCTTAAAGGATTCTCCCAATAAATTATTTAAAACAAAATCCCCATCTCATACCATGCTTCTAAGGGACGCAATCTGAGCCTTATACCTGTGGATCTCTGGTTTCCAATCTCTTTAGTTCAATCTATTCAACAAACTTGTACTGAATCCCTTTGAATGACCCAGGAAGCATGGTATATGGAAGATAATTAAGAACCAGTCTTTCTATCAAGCAACCCACCATTTAGTCAAAGAGTAGATAAGTAAATGTACAATTACCACAGCATGATTGATGTTATGCTACATCAGTGCTGAGAATTTGAGGCCATATCATAAAATCTTTCATCTGAGCTTTGGAGGATGCCATAGGCTGGATTCTCTGGGACAGAGATGTTCAGAGGGAGATTTGTGGATGGGAAGCATATTCTTGGGAATACCAGCAAGGAAGTGAGGGAAGCATAATTGTACAGATAGAGAGGTTGGGCGAGGCCTCAGTTAAAACTTTGGGTGGCTCTGGAGATGGAATGTACCTTCTAAGTGATCCAGAATTAAGATCAATCATTAGATGCAGGCTGCTGGGTGAGAGGAGCATAACTGTGAGAGAAAGAGTTCTCTTTGGCTAAGGGATGCTTGAGAGGATATACACAATATACACACAATAAGTTGATCCCTAGAGCCCCTTGCTTGTGATCATCTCAGTAATATTAATATATACTGGCTTCCCGCCAGACAACCATTGATCCTTGTCCACCCAACAGGAATTTTAATTAAGTTTACTCTTAAGCACTAAATTTCTCAAATATCACAAATGCTAAATGCAAGATAAACCTGAGGTTTCCTGAAAATATATCCTGTAGACAGACCTGAAAGAGTTCCAAACCTTGCTGAAATGACTCTGAGGAGCAATGCAGACGGTAACAAATCTGCCGACAAGCAGCAATCTTCAGAATAAACATATGTGGGCCCAGAGTTCAGAGGCTAAAGTCAATTTAATGAGAAAGCTGTCACTATTCTTTTTCACATGAATTAAATGTATTCCAAGTAGCCAAAGTCACAGTCTAACGGTAAATAGTCTGGCTGCAGAGGGGAGCATTTGTTTTATGCTGTTCTCAGGGTCACCTAAAGATGAATGTGAGTTACCTGGATCGAACAGAATTCTATTCAGTGTGTTCTAATATGTGGTGATAAAACTCTAGAACCTAATTAAAGGGAATTGATTTGAATGTGAAATTGTTTATTTTGCGGTGCATCTATGCCAAATATTGAAATTTTCCATTGACATAATAACAGCATATAGTTTGTAAAGAAGAATATAAATCCTAATGAATAAAAGCAAAGATATTAATAAGTCTTCATAAAGTTAATTACACACTGTTAACAGAAGACTCAAGTGACCTCATACTGCAAATAAATGTTGTAAGAACTCACAAATTTTATTTTACATATTTAGTGCTAGAGATCCAGTCTATGCACACACACGCACACATGAAATAGGTCCACATTTCTCCTTGCAATTGTTGACTTCTGTCCTGATGGAATGGCCTCTGGCGATATTATGAATCAAGATGAAAGAATGGCAGACTTGGCCTCTAGAAATGATCTCCCTTCTGAAATGTGTATTTAAATGACCTCATAGTAAGGCCAGTGATATTCAACTATTGGGAATGAGGTTAGAAAAATGGAAATGTTTCTCCACTCCTGGGAAGGTCTTTTGCCTGATTAACACTATGCAAACATTTTGCTGAAGAGAAAATAATACCAAACTTTAGCAGCTGAATCATTATAGAACAAACCACGTTTGTGCCCCCTATTCTCTAGTTCAAGGGTTAGCAAACTGACCCGTAGGCTAAAATCAGCCTGTCATTTATTTTTGTAAATACGGTTTTATTGGAACACAGCTATGCTCATTTGTTTACATATCGTCTATGGCTATTTTCAAGCTATGATGACAGAGTCGAATAGCGCAACAGAGACCATATGGCCCACAAAGCCTAAAATATTTACGATCTAGCCCTTTACAGAAAGAGTTTACTGACCCCTGCTCTATTTTGTTGTAGTTCAGTATATCCCAGATTTACTGATGATAAGAATCACTTGGAGTACCGATTAAAACTACAGCTTCTCAATCCCCTCCTTTGGAGATTCTGATTCAGTGAGTTTGAATGAGACCCAGAAATTTGTATTAATACCTTTAACAAGTACTGGAACTTTTGGGAAACATCTGTCTAGTTATTGAACTCTCCAATTTTCTCGCATACAACTTTCATGTTCATCAAGTCCACATTCTTTTCTTCAAATTCTTCCTCACCTTGCCACATAAGTGAAAGGTATGGACCAATGTAAAGTGTGTAATTGTTGTGGGCGGGTGGGCTAGAAGCAGAGCTCATGACGATGATTAGAGTGCATATTGTTTGTTGAGGGAGCCCTCTCAGAAGTAAGGAAGTTATGGAAGCGGTATAGGGTAGGGGGAAAAAAGCTAAGCAATGTGCTTTCAGCTGGAGATGTGCTTTAGATTGATCCTGTGGGGACCACTGCTGTATAAATTGGACCACAGAGTTGATTCTATCTTCAGGCAAGAGGGCTGGCCTTTTGAACACTCTCCCCTCATGCCATTAGTCATTTGAATGTAGGATGCTCTTGAACAGGGGACAGCCATTAGCAGCAACAAATGGGGCATAGGTGCACCAGTGATAAAGGAGGATGGGGAGGGATGTATAGCATCAAGTGCAGGAGCTAAACCCCAAATGAATGAAATTTAGATAGACTTGGATCGTACCCTCCAGAAATACATATCTATAATAGTCTTTAAAAAGTAATTTGAAATAGATTTTCAAATTAGTGTGTCTTTGGAAGTAATAAATGCATTTGCTAGAACTGAAATCTTTAGCCTTCTATCATCTTTGAAAAGTAAGAGGAAAATATGTATCAGAGAGAAATGACTTTTCCGGTAAATAATCATTATTTATGGACCAGTCTGACTAGATACTTGGTAAGACCTTTTGGTTATGGTTACCTTTGTTAGGATGACATGAGGTTCTTATGAATTTGAATGCATGTGAACATTTTAGAGCACCCCCTTGGAATGGGATTACTGTCAGAGGACATATTAACATTTTCTCTCTATGCCCTAACTTCATGGTAGATCCAGTGGAATTTTAGAAGAATCCTTCAATGAAAGGTACATTATGGGAATGTAAAACAAAAGTTTAACCTTCCATAACTATGATTTACTTTCCAAGGAATAATAATACTTACCACTACCTACTTATCCTCCCAACCTGCAAAGTAGACATCAATTACCCAGTCCTCAACCAAAGTCGTCACACAGCTAGCCAATGGTGGAGTCAAATGTTCTGGAGAAAGAGCTCCATAGGCTCTGTTAAAGAGTTTTTGTTTTTGTTTTTGTTTTTGTTTTTGCAAGGCAGGAAAGGAAAGAGAAAGAAGAAAGAGAGACAGAAGAGGGTTTTTTTTTTTTAACCCAAGTTGTTTCAGTAAACCTTGAACTTACAAACCTAGAACAAAGACTCTTTCAACCATCTCCAAATTATTAATGCTTGAGTTTTGCAACATATACCTTTTATGCTCTGAGGATAAGTTGGAGAAGTAGGGGAGGAAAATAAAAATATAATTGGGTGAGAGTTGTTCACTTACTATGCTTAGATCAGTTCTCACTTTCAAACTGCTAACTATGAAAGATGAGCAATGAAAAAAACTGTGACTCCATGAAAGGTTATGTGACCTCAAAACCTCCCCAGAGTCCTCTCCACAGCCCACTTTGAGCACAGTGGGACAACTTCGGCAAAGAAGGTAGAGAGTGTTACACTGTTTTATAGACCAAATAGAATGAAGTTAAAAAGAGCACCTAGAATCTCGTCTCACTCTATTCTACTTTCCATCTCCTGGAAGCAAAGTTGGCTTACACTTTTCTTGAAGCGAAAACTATATGAAATAAGAATATTTCCCCACTGAAAACTGACTTCTTGAGGCAACATTAACCCAGGTAGGGATATGGGCCATTCCTATATAGCAACAAGCTAGGTGAGGAAAATGGTAATAAGATACATCCCACCCATCTATCCAGCAGCCATGACAGGCCCCCTATATCCTGGCATGCTGTAGCACACAGTAGAGAGCCCTGCACCATTTGGGCACTTTAAACATAAATCCCCACTGATTAGAGATGCTATTTCTAGTGTATAATAAATTCCTATATATGCTTGGTATGTTTCTAGACTTTCTCCTATGTTTGACAGCTCTGTTCTTGCTTCAACACCACGTCAGGAACATATTTGTTGATGCTATTCTGAGTCCTCTTTTCTTTAAATCATTGTTGAGAATTTTCTTGGCCAAATCGCAGTATAAAACCCTTGTAGTAAACATTCAAAAAACCTGATAAGCTACCAGAAATGTTCACAGGTCAGAAAAAAATTACAGGATGAAAAAGCTGAAGAACAACAATGGACATCCCTACCACCACCACCATGGCTGCCACCACCACCAGGGAACTTCAGTAAATTAAAATACAAAGTGAGTTTTAACCCATAATTTGTCTAATTTCACTTTTTTTTTTTTTTTTTTTGAGACAGAGTCTCACTCTGCTGCCCGGGCTAGAGTGCCATGGCGTCAGCCTAGCTCACAGCAACTTCACACTCCTGGGCTCAAGCAATCCTCCTGCCTCAGCCTCCCGGGAAGCTGGGACTACAGGCATGCGCCACCATGCCTGGCTAATTTTTTCTATGTATTTTTAGTTGTCCGATTAATTTCTTTCTATTTTTGGTGGAGACGGGGTCTCGCTCTTGCTCAGGCTGGTCTCGAACTCCTGAGCTCAAACGATCCACCCACCTCGGCCTCCCAGAGTGCTAGGATTACAGGCGTGAGCCACTGCGCCTGGCCTAATTTCACTCTTAAATCTCAAGGTCAATATATGTAGTAGAAAATACTGATTATAACAGAAACCATAGTATCACCTATGCACATATTCACAGTATGATTAAAGATAATCAGGAACAATTTTACTATGGGATTATATGAAGTTGAAAGTGTATCAATACAAAGTTTTAATGAAAAACAGATCAAAATATGGAATTAAAAATACCTTTGGAATAATAATATTTAACAGAATTCTGTAATTGAAGTGCTTGTCCAACTCATTTTAATCAGTTTGTGTTTTAAATCCAACTTTCCTTTTTCCAAAACAAGCATCTTAGTTTTTTATAAGTTATATTGATTTATTAATTTATGTTAACATTCATTTGTATTTAATTTATACATTTCCTGTTACTATCTTTTTGCCCACTTTTCTGTTCATATTTGGTATGTTCACTTTTTTATTGTATATATTTAAGGTGTACAACATGGTGTTTTGATATACGTGTGTATAGTGAAATCTGAAAATCATTACTCAAGCAAATTAGCATACTGTAGTCAAGCAAATTAACATCCATCTACTTACATAGTTACCTTTTTTGTGGTAATAGTGGCATGCTCATTCTTATCTTTTTGATTCATAAAACATTTTATGTGTCAATTATATCAGCAATCCATTACAAACTTTTTTGATTTGTCATTTGCCTTAAAACTTTACGTTAAAAATTAATAAAATATATTTTTTCAGATAAATTCTGCCTTTTATTATCTGTTTAGAAGGGTCATATTTACCCCAAGACAAATAACACCTATATTTTCTTCCAGTGCTTTAAAATTAGCAGTCATACATCTGAAGTTTTTTGTGGCCAAATTATCTTTTTTTTCCTCAAAAAAGTAGCACAGTTTTTCAACCCATTTTTGGAGTGATAAATCTTTTTCCCACTGATTTGAGATGCTATTTGTAGTGTGTAATAAATTCCTATATATGCTTGGTATGTTTCTAGACTTTCTCCTATGTTTGACATCTCTATTCTTGCTTCAGCACCACATCAGGAACATTCTTTTTGTTATTACGACCTTGATTTACATTTTGATATCTGCTGCTTCAGGCTTATCAAAACTTTCTTGGCTATTCTTGCATATTTAATTCCTCCAGACGACTTTCGCAAGAGTTTAAAAATACTGTTGGGATTTTTATTGGGATTACATTAAAATACTTTGATTAATTTAGGAACAGTTGGCAGTTTTATGATATTAATTTTCCATCCAACACATATGCTTTCTCTATTTTTCCAAGCTTCTAAAAATGTTTTCACTGAAAATCCTTATAGTTTTCTTAATGTAGATCTTGCACATTTCTTAAAAAGTTTATTCCTATTAATTTTAAAACTTTGTTACTATTGAAAATAGAATTTTTTGAATCATATGTCTAACTTTTATTCTGGGGTATATAAAAAAGCTATAGATTTATGTATACCATATTTATTTTAAAATTTTCCATCCGACTGGATGGAATGAGGGTATTATCAATTTCAATGTGACTATAAATAGAATATCAGTATATTTGTATGTTCCCAAGGATTTTTTAAAACAATATTTCCTTTGAGAATGAGTTATTCCTGAGAGCTTTACCTGTAACTGTGTATTTCTATTTATGAATGATTTATTTTACTTCCCATCTGTGGCTGATGGGACAAAGGAAAAATGAAGAGCAACATGATTAATGCTAAGATTGACCATCAGTTTTTAGAAAATTAAACTGCTTCCAAATGAGATAATTCATGTTTTCTAGGTAATTTATCTACCAACAAGTGGGAAGTAATGAAGTAAATAAATTTCATTGTCATTATGTTGATAGTTCAAGTTTTCTGAATCAAGTAAGCACTCTAATAGGTATACGCTATTAATTAATACAAAGATATTGGTATGCTTGAATGACACCCTACCTGGGGTTGAGATAGGAGTTACGAATCAAACAAGGCCCCTTTCTGTGCTCCCAGATCCTCTTCGTTGTACTCTTGCTCAAATTTTCTCCCTGACAGATGCCTAAGGGCCACTGACCACTCCCTCAGGAAATCTCTGTAGCTACATATGCACCAGGCATCAGTAGAAATGAATTATAAGCTATTCTTCTAGTCCTATAGTTAGACTTTCCTGTATAATCGCAGGAGATGAAATTGAGGGAGATTGAATTTACCCAGATGACCAGACTTAAGAATCATTACAAAACAATATGTTGACAAGTACAAAGCCAGAGTGCCTCTGGGAGTGGAACTAAACCTTCCTTTGCTTCAGTTAAATTATCAAATGTGGATAACAATATTTCATCAACCTGCTTTACATACTTGTCCTCTTGTTTTAAAGGCGAAAATGCAGATAAATATGCTGCAAGGCAGCCCATGTAATATTTAATTATTTATACTCTAGAGTTAAAATCCTGACCCTTGCCACTTATTAACAGCTCACCAAAGAACAAATTTCTTTAATTCCTTAAGCCTCCACTTCTTGTCAGAAAAACTAAGATAATTATAGAACCTACTGAATATGGTTGTTTTGATGATAAATGAAATTACACATATGCAGGGTTTATCCTAACACCTTTTACATAGTAAGCATGGTATAATATTATATATTGCTATTATCTTTGCTAATTCTCCAATTATTTTAAAGTATAATTTATTTTTTAAAAGAATACAGAGTATTATTCAGAAAAGAGTGGAAATTCTCAAGAACTTTTTTCTTAGAAATTAGGAAAGAAGTTTGATGAAAATCTTTCATTTAGAGTGAGGAAGACAGTCAACTGTCAATTATAATGATTAGGTATATAGTGGAGACACTATTCATTCCTATGATAGAAGGGCTGATGCTCATTTTGTTAATGGAAAAAAAAACAAACTCTGTAAAATAATTTAAAGAGGTTTTTCTGAGCTGGATATGTGTGACTGGCCCAGAGCACATGACCTCAAGAGGTCCTGAGAAAATGTGCCTGCGGTAGTTGGGTTACAGTTTAGTTTTATACATTCATGGGGATGGGAATTACACAGGATCCTAAGAGGATCCTAAGAGGAATTACATAAGATACTAAGTCAATAAGTGGAGGGCATACATTGGTTTGGCCCAAAAAGGCAGGACATCTCAAAGTGGGGTTACAGGCTATAGGTGGGTTTAAAGATTCTTTGATTTGTAATTGGTTAAAGAAATGAAGCTTTGTCTAAAGGCTCGGAATGTTTTAATGTAAGATAAGTATGTCTGTTAATCAGAGACAAGCCACTGGACAGTTTTGGAAACTCAAGTGATCTGTTAAGTAAATTGATGTCCTGAAGGTGTAGTTTAAGCTTTGTCTTGCATGGCCTTAGACCTGTTAATGATTTAGTATCTTATTGTTTCAAAGAATATCTCCAAAAGGGAGGGGGAATGATGAGGCATGTCTGACCTCCCTTCTCCTCATGGCTGACAACTCAGCTTTAAAGATTTTCTGGGGTCCCCTTGGCCAAGAGGGGTTCCATTCAGTTTGCTGGGGGACTTAAGATTTTATTTCAGTTCACAATTTATTTAATCTTAAACTGATATGGTCTTCTTCATGAGTCCGCATCCACTGTGTAATAGAGGAAAAATAAATTCTCATCCTGGTTTAAGCTTATCACTTAGGGCACAATCTTTCACAAGTAAGAAGTAATAAGTAAGTAGTAAAGTATAAGTAAGAAAGCTCAGTCTCTTATGCAATGTCCCTTTACTATCGCTTGTTGCAAATAAATTGTTGCTCTGATATATAGGGTAAGGAGGAGGCTTCCCAAGCCCTCATGTTTGCAAGGAAAAGTCAGTGCTCTTGAGTAGCAGGTCCCTTGTTTTCTGAGATAAGATCCTTTGTTCTCTAGTCGTTGATGGACTTGTCAGCTGATAGATCAGTCTCCTAACTTGATCAGTGCTCAACATTACTCTCTGGTTCACTTAGATTCGCCTTAAATTGTAATGGCTCCAGATTCCCTAGTCCCTGCTGTGTTTTCCGTGCAGCCTTTTTGGCCATTGGTCCATGTTCTGTCACTGCAGGTCCACAACAAGCCCCTTCACAGTGTCCAGCTATAATTCATCATTCCTATAGATATATGTGTGTGTGTATGTGTGCATGAGTGTTTATCCATCTATACCCATGTCTGTATTTATACACCTGACTTTCTTACAAAATTTATATGGTAAATTTTGTTCTACTGCAGCTAGGGTAGATTGTGAAATGTTCCAAAGCAGAAATATGTCTCATTCATTTTTAACTTTTCATCACCTCACCTGATAACTGGAACAAATATGATCAATCAATATGTACTCTCTTCTTGATTGAGAGAAATTCTTCATTCTCCCTGATGGTGAGTCTGTGACCATTAAAAACACATATAGTATTGGCATGAATCCACAAACTATTGAAACAAGCATAAATAAAAAAATAACATTGAGGGACATTTTAGGTTAATAACATTAAATACATTTTGGAAGGGTTCCCTCAAAAACTTTTTTTCAAATTTATTTTTTTTAATTGGCACATACATTATATATATTTATCATAATGCTTTAAAGTATATATACATTATAGAATGATTAAATCTAGCTAATTAACAAATACATTACCTCACATAGTTATCATTATTATGTTGAGAACACTTAGCATCCTCGATACCTTTTGATTCAGCTTCTGAATTTATAATGTAAAATCGGTATTTGTATTAATTTGTATTTGTATGTAAAATTGGTATTCTAGGTAAAAACTCAAAGAGCGTAGTGAAACTAGCACAGTCTTTTCGCTTTTTTCTCTAGGCATTTTTATGTACTGCTAAACATGTAAATGGTGTTTTTCAAAGTACAGGAAAAGGATCAAGACCCTGCTCTCAAATACTTACATGGAGAGGCTTTAAGTACATATTTTTATATTTCCTTAAAAGAAAGAAAGCAAAACCTCCATTGAGAAGGGAGTGTGTGGGAAAACAACAAGGACTTCAAAGGTGGTTTGATGTTTTGAGGTTAAACTGAAACAATGCATTCATTGCAATGAGTGCTTTTGACGTCTGTCGAAGGTGGTACACAGTCAGTGACAGTGACTACATTTGTTCTGGCTCTGGGTTCACAGTGCTTTGCAGTGCTATGTTATTCGGAACTAAATAACTGTTGTCACTGCTCTATAATTTGGCCATGAGATATCTGGTTACTTTCAGACAAAAGAAAATGTCTCATAATAATGGGGTTTTGTGTGATGCTGCTCTTTCTTCCAGAAAAAAATAAAAAGACGTATTTAAGAATTTATCTCTGTTCACATTGAGGAAGAAAATAAGCTTTAAAAAGTTTTACTGCTCCCTCCCTATAGCAATTCTTGCCTGGCTTTCCATCAGGGGGAAATGTTACCTTCAGCATATTTTGTGTATGAAATAGACAGTGCCAGATGCTTCAAATGGTCATAATTGTGAAGGATATGAAAAAAGAGGCATCTTCCTACTGTGTTTCATTTAAATGTAGAGGGAAAAAGCCCTTTGGGTAAATTAGCACTTGGAGGATTTAGCAAAAGTGAATTAACTATGACAGAGTCCCCTAACACATCTATTTGATGATCTTGCAAGTCTTATTCCCGGTTACCTGGGATACTACTTTGCTTTGGGATGCCATGGGGTCATTAAAATGTGAGACAGATTCTTTGGAAGACAAAAACCAGATGAATCCTGACTTACAGACAGTATGTCTTGCTAAATAGCATTTCCTTTGACTGACCATAACTTTCCCTTGGTGCTATATTCCTCCCTCACACGCTCATTTGAAAAAACAAAGAGCTGACTGTGAATTTCAGCTGCCAAAATCAAAGGACTGTTGAAAAGGCTTTTTATAAGCAATTAGCAAGTGTGATCTCTAAAATTGAATATATAGGTGCTGGTTTTTATTTTAAAATTGGTATTAAAATCCAGCCTCTATTATGTCATAGGAATATAAAACAAAGAGAAATGAAGGCAGAAGTATGCGATGACTACATTTAGAAAAAAATATGAGTCCACTATCCTTTATACACAATTCCAAAATCAAAAATAGCTTTTAAAAACCGAATGTCTTTGTGATAACCCGTTCAATTCAACCTGGATAGATTTGGTGGCTGAAACTTATCGTGAGATTATTTATCTTTATTTATCTTTCTTGATGTGACTGTTCATATGCTTCACTACAGAAATGTTAGTGTGTTTGATGACAGGACTGTTGTAGACCTCACCAAGGGTGCTATAGAATGTAGATAGTATTACTTTTATAAATCTGACAAATTCTGAATTTTGAAACAGAAAATTCTGAATATTGGAATGGACAATATCTAATATACATTTTTTACTACTAAGTGAGGTACTGTGCTAACTGCTTTACAAACTGTATCACACAGAAACCTCACAGCCTCCCTCAGAGATAGACATTGCTATGATCTCCAGTTTATAGATGAGGAAACTAAGGATTGGAGAGGTGAAATAAGTTGTTCAGGGTTACTCTTCCAGTTATGCATTGTTGCATAATAAACATCCCTGAAATGTAGTGGCTTAAAACAATGCTTTATTGTTAATGCACACACTTCTGTGGATTGAGTCAGCTCAGCTGAGTAGTTCTGACATATGTCTGTCATCAGATAGGAGTTGGGATTGGAATCATCTGTAGGAGTATTGGCTCACATGTCCCTACCTCAGCTGCAATACCTCAGGGCTGGTCAGGCATCCCTCTCTCCATGCAGCCTCTCTATGTGGCTACATAATTCCTCCCAGCATGGCAGCCTCAGCATTGTCAGACCTCTTACATGGTGGCTGGCATCTCCTAGACTAGAACAAGTATTGCAAGAGATAGGAAGTGGGACCTTCCAGTCTATTAAGTATTGGGCTCTGAAACTAGCACAGTGTCACTTCTACTTTTTTCTATGGGTGGAAAAAGTCAGATCACCCAGAGAGGACATAGACTCAAACTCTATGTAGGAATGGAGGTTGCTCAGCTTGCAAGTAAATATCTGGGACTTAAACTTCAGCCTACCTAGTGCCAATGTCCGTTCACATTGGAGTAAAGCCTGCTTCTCACCCCTTGCTCCCTCTGCATGCCACCCTCGCTTGGTGGTATCCTGTTGCTTAATATTCCATTTTTTCCACTGTCCTATAATCTTCTACCTCTACCAGATTGTCCTGTAAGAAAGATACTCAGAGGATGTCAGTCAAAATGGAGACCTGTGGTACATATATTTCACAGAATGTGCAGGAAGAATTCTTTCTTCTCTCCTCATCTTACTTGAACATCAGTGATCCTGACTTCATCCCCATTTTTAAATTCCCCATCTTGATAGGAGAGATTTGGAAACAACAAAGAAGGGTAGATGAGGCTCAAGGAAGAATTAATGTGAGGAAGAGGACAAGAAGAAGAGAGGAGAGCATCCTGGAGCATTCTAACTATGATGAGCACTTTTACTCCACATTCCACCTCCCCTCTATGCGAAAACTCTATTACATTTCTCCTAGTAAAATGTAATACATTTCATGTTTCATTTTTTCAATATTTACCCCAGTTCCTAACACAGTGACTGTGTTAGTTCCCATTTCTATGGCAGAAATGTATGCAGGAAGCTCCATAGGCTGGCAGAGGTGGTCCGCAGACATCTCACTTATGACCTGTTTTAGGTCTGCTGTTTATCCAACCAGAAAGTGGAAAAATAGCTGGATCACGCTTGTTAGCTGACAGGGTTTTAGCTTTGGCTGTAATGAGACTTTGAGCTGTTTTTGCCTTTGCGAGTTAAGCTGTGGGGTCTGATCAACTTGGAGACAAATAGAGAGGGCCTTGAGAATTGAGGTTCTGTATTGATTTGTGGAGGAATAATCACAGTGCTGTTCAGAAGGAGAGTTGGCACACTTGATGTCTCTTTAGGGAGAGCAATGTATCACTGGGATTTAGCTAACTGGCAGTCATGGTTTTGAACCCTATTCCCATTTGGATAAACCTATAGCATGTGTCATAATGGCATGGTTCTTTCAGGGGGCTTTTGGTTGTGATACCCACAACAGGCAGCTTTGCTGATATTAAAAAATCCAGCTCAACAGTAGAATTCCGTCAATCAGCCTTCCTCAGAGACGTCTGGTATTTGCCTTCCATTTCCTTTGTCTCATAATTTTACCTCCTGGATGCAGAAGATACAAATAACCCTCCTTGCCCTGTCTTCCTCTACTCTCCCAATAACTAAGCAACTTACTTCTTGTTTCTTAAACAAATCCATGGTTTTCTGACTTCCCCCAGGTTCTCTTTCAAATGAAAACTATTGATGGCTCCTTCTGACAAAAATGATTATCACTAACTAGAACATTCCCGAATTCAGGTTTTGAGTGAAGATGCTATGGCGTCCAAGAATATTTTCTAAAAGAGAATAATGGTCCTCAGGACCAAGAAAGTAGCTAGGTCAATAGTCGTGGTTGTATGCTACAAACACCAGGCAGGAACTTGTTGCCTTCCCAGTGAGTGGTAGAGTTGTTACACATCAATGCAGGGGGATTGATCTCATCTTTGGGATCTCATCTAATTACCTCATTTTATCTGTTAGGAAATTGGGACCCAGGTAGGTAAATCCATCTTCCCACAGATCTGCAAGGACACAGCGAGGTTATAACTCAATCCTCCTGATTCCTCCTAGTTCTGTGATCTTTCTGCAGTGCTGTATTCAGATCAGAATTCCTTTCTTTGTCCATCAGCACATCCCGAGTGTTTTACTCTGTCCCAAACTTACACACTCCTGTGATTTATACTCCTGTCACCTCAAAGCTATTTTTACTTTTCTAGGTTTCCTTTAAAGGGTGGATATATTGGTCAAGAGAGCTTTCCTTGATCTCAGTTCACTTGCTACCAACAGGGTACATTTTTGCCCTCTGTCCTTATTGAGAAGCTGAGCCTATGGTGCCAGGAAAACTGGCACACATTTTGGTCAACAAATAGAAGGGAAGAGTATAAGGTGGGCTCTGCTGATCATCATATAGCCTTCCCTTCAGTCTCACCATGCCTGACTGATAGAGGAGATTTCCACCTCAGCAAATAGTGTATTGTATTGCCCACTCAATGCTAGCTTGTGAGATCTATCCAATGTGGAAGGGTCCCGAAGGACATACAGGTAACCCCTGCAGAATCTATGTCATAATTCCACAGTTAGGGCATGTGTCAAAGACATGTGTTTGGAGACCCACTCCTCACCTGCTCAGGGCTGAGAGACCGTGCCTCTGATCCAGATGTCTACCTGACAGTCTTAGTAAGAGAGCCACCAAAAGAAAATATAGTGCATGGTGAAAGGGTGATACCCCTGACTTTGACCTTTCTGTTCAATCTAATAAATTTGCTTTTTTTCAGGAAAAGAGGTTGGCGCTGGTATTTTGGTTTTGGCAACTAGGAGTTGAGGAGCTGATCATGTGCTCTGATAGCAAAATTAGGATTTCATCCCCCATCTGGGACCTGGAAGGGAAATCTGTCTTCAATAGGTTTTTGGCATGCTTGAGAAACATTAAGCTGAATATCAAAGCTTTATTTTCCTGTGACTACAACCTATTTAGAGAGAAAGGACTCAGGAAGGAGCTTGAGCAAGTCCAGAAAGGAACTTCCCCAAAGGGTCTTAAAGCAGAACCTGAGAACAGTGGAACTGGAACATAAATTCCTTTTGCTCAGCAAAGCAATCCCATGCCCCTGGCCAGTAGAGGCTCCTTTACTTCCTTCAGCCAGCTAATGAATCACAAAAAGCAGGTATATATGATATTGACTCTTGAGGCCAGGGAATTTTGTTTTCTTTACTCTTCTGAATTTGAGTAGCATATGCTTCAAAAAATTGGATATTTATTATCCTCAAAATGATTGGTAAACTTAGAAGGATAAGGCACAAATAATGGCCTAAATAGGCTTAAATAACAAATCCCACTAATGGAGTTATATTGTATAATGGAAAGATAGCTGTATATTTTATTATGGAAGACTTCTAGGAAAGTCTTCCTTGGAAGTAACGTATAAAAAGATTTTGTTGATTCTCATCATTTTTCCTCTACTTGCTGCCCCCTCACCTGTAAGTGTTATGATAGCTAGAACCAGGCAATATGGGATAAAAAATTCATCTGATCATAACTTTACTCATTTCAGTCCTTATCTCAAAATGTGCTTGCCTTATAAAAGTCAATATCCATTTGTGTCTCCAGGTCCTTCATAATGTGACCTTGATCTTTCTTTAAGTATCAACACATGACACTTCCCTCCAATCCACTCCTTCTATGCTCTAACTCTACCAAATTAGCTGAAAAAAATGGTATGGGCTTTCAACAAACAGTATGTGCACTTCCCTTCCTCATAATGTACACCTTCTTTGCTCTTATGTGATAAGCATTACTAGTCCTGTAAATTCCATCTGACTTGTTTCTCCTTCTGCAAGGATCTTGTCAAAGATGTTATCATATATTTCTGATGCATCTTATTTATAAATATTACTTGGAAAATGTCTCCTTGGCTGATTTCAGACCCGGAGTAGTTTTACTTCTTCCATAGGATTGGTTTGTATTTATCTTATCAATCTCAGTAGTGACACCCACCAGCTTTTGTTTTTCCCAATGGTTGCCAGAACTTTCAGAGGCAAATTTAAAGCCCATTTGTAATCAAGAGTATGGATTTTTTCCCAATTACCTTCCTGACAATACTTTATAAGCTGAACTTTTCTTTTTCTTCCCTTTAATTTAAAATTTGATATCTTGTCTTTTATGTATCATTTTATAGAACTCCTTTCTGGAACAAAGTGGCCAAGAAGAGGAAGTGAAGTAAGAGGGGAGGGAAAAAAAGGGAAAGGAAAGGAAGGGAATCTAAAATCAAAAGCTACTTTCTTTATGATTCTGTCATCTGGAAGAATTAATCACTCTCCCTCTGAGCTCTCCTAGTACTTTGAAGAAGCCTCTATTATAGCTATTATGGCACTTATATCACTGCATGCCAACTCTCTCTTTTCTTGGACTTTTTTCCCCTCCTACCTGACTACAAATTCTTTAAAACAAAGACTACTTCTTACTTTTTTTTGGTATTCCCAGCTTCTGGCTCAGTTCCTAGTTTAAGTAACTGCTCAATATATGTTTATTGAGTGAACAGTAGCTGAAAAGTAGCTCCAGAGATTTAAACCAATCACATAAATTGATTTAACTAATTGGAGTTCTGTTCAAGATTTAGACTCGTTCTCTGAATCAGACTTGTGACCTTCAGAAATGTATATGTGACTAAGGCACAGTCATATTTTTCATTGTGCACGTCTCCAACTGACTTTCAGCAAAGAACCTGCAGCTTTATTTAATACAAATCAGATCATATTAAATATAATTAAAAATCTCTCCATGAAATAGGATAAGATCCCATTGGGGTACCACAAAACACAATTATACCTTCATGGCATATGCTCTTTTAAGCAAATCCATTCGTGAATATTAAAGTCTGACAATCCTTTCTCAAAGTTGGTATCATCCTTTAAATAATACCATACACCAAAATGAGAATTAAGAAACCATTGCATTATCTCTATCCTGGATTATTTCTCTAAGCAGAATCATCAACATTGATGCATAACAGGGATTTATTTGAGTTTAATGGCAAATCAGTTACATCAGTATAACGAGTAATTATATTCATTCTCTTTAATAATGATGAAATTCGACAATACGTATTTAATAAAAACATCCCAGTGAGCACAAGGCAGGTTCAAACTTTCTTTCTGTGCAAGTTGAAACAGATTTGACTACTAGGTTTGTTCATTTAGGTCTTCTGGGTCATTGGTAGGGTAATTACCTGAAATGACATCTGAAACATTAGAATAAAAATAAAATAGTCTGAAGAAATTATTATTGATTCCGATTTTCTCTCTGTTATTTGGAGAAGTAATAGGCACAGGAAAAAAGAAGAGAGTGTTGCTTGTTGGAGAATAGACAATCCTATACATTGTTTATCAAGTTGACAGAAAAGAAGGACTTGATAGTTTTTTCAGTCAGGGACACATCATCATTTATATAAAGGGACAAGCAAAAGTGGTTTAACGTTTAATACCTATGTGTGTTACATGCACATGCATTCACACACATAAGCACATGCACTTGTGGGTAACAGCTACCTATGGTTAAATTATAAGGTCACAGTAGTCACCAATTGTGACCAGACACCAGGGTGGAGCACAGTATAGAATGACCCACTAAACTAGCTCCTGGTCCCCAGTTGCTGGCATGTTGCCTCACAGTGTTTCAGGAAAGAAGAGGAAAATGAATCAATATCTTCAGAAGATAATGTCTGGAAATTCACTTCTTAATCTCGTCAATAATTTTAGTTCTTTCCAAAGATGCATAGTTTCCTTGATAAGGTATCTCATCAGTGACTGAACCATTTGGAAATGTCTCCCTTCAACTTGGAGTTCTCAAAATAACAGCGGTTTCAGCCAGATCACAGCAAGGTACCCCTCTTCTATATTTCCCTTTTCCCTTGGTTTCAGCACTGTCAAAAGCTGGAAGGCTGGATAGAGAAAATTATATTGTAAGAAAAGGAAAGTAAAGTTATATGAAAAGTGAGACCTCCCCTCTTCAGGTTCCCAGGGGAAAGCAACTATCATGTACTTTTCACAAGGAGCCTCCTCCGAGTTGCATCCTTATTTTCTCTTCTTGCTCTTCATTTCTTACAGTTAAATCATTCTTTTAAAGTGCATATTTTTTCCTAAGGCATCTATATTTGTTTTCTATTGCTGTTGTAAGAAATTACCACAAGCTTTCTAACTTAATTCCAATTTATTATTGTATAGTTCTAAAAATCAGAAGTCTGCAATACAACTTTCTAGGCTAAAATAAAGTATTGGCAGTGCTACATTCCTTTCTGGAGGCTCTATGGGAGAATTGGTTTTCTTGCCTTTTCTAACTTCTAGACGCTGCCTAGGTTCCTTGGTTCATGGCCCCTTTCCCCATCTTTAAAGCCGGCAATGTTTATTTGAGTCTTTTTCATGCTGCAATTCTCTGACACTGACTCTCCTGCCTCTTTCTTTCTCTTATAAGGACCTCTATAATTGCATTCAGCCGGCCCAGATAATCAAGGCTAATCTCCCTATTTTAAGGTTAGATGATTAGCAACCTCAGTTCCATCTGCTACCATAAGTACTCCCTTGCCATGTAATATAACATATTCACGGATTTGGGGGATTAGGACGTGGACAGCTTTGGGATGCCATTATTCTACCTACCACAGCATCTTTCTAGAAGCCTCAGCTTCCACTCAGTGTAATTGATCTCAATCTAGGGGCTATATCTCTCCTCTGCATTCATAAATTTCTTTGGTTAGAGTCCTTCACTCATTCAGTCTGGAGTGAGAATAGGCAGTAGCATTTCAGGAAGCTAAGAGGGTGCTGCCATCCCAAGCTCTGCAGAGGCGGGGTTGATGGGGTACAGTAGATTTGAAATCATTGTCTCCTCTAGCCTAAGAACAAATCAGTGATCTCTTTTATTGAAGTTCCACAAATAAGTCATTTTCTTGCCATTTTTTTGTTGAGTAACTTTTGGAACTGTTGTCAGTTACATATTCTCCCCCAATGGAAAATTAGTTATTGGAAACAGAGATAGCAACGATGACCCTCAGGCCAGATGTTTTGTTAATAAAAACAAACAAAATAGAACTAGACTACAAAAATATAGCAGACAGTATAGGGCTAGTTCTGGCCATGAGGTTAAATTGGTATTTATGTCGCAACTGTGCTACAAAACCAGTGAAACCATTATGACCAGCTAGACCATAAGAAGAAAGAAAACCTACGAGAACACTGACAATTCCTACAAAGAATTGGATTCTAAAGTGAAGATTGTGCATGCTCAAGGTTACTCAAGATAACCCATTGCACTGTGGGAAGAAATGTAAGCATTTGTATAGCTATATCTCTATTTTAATTAAGATCTTAAACTTTACCAGTATTTAAAATACAGTTTGATGCTGCCATACCCATTTGCTTTGTACTTCAGCCACTCACATGTTGCACATGTGAGTTAACGAATTTGTCCAAGAAAGAGTGAGAATCCCACCCCGCAGACAGGGTGACTAAGGTATCTTCAGTTCATATGCTGTCATCTTAGTGTGACTAACTGAAATACTCATGAAACCGATACATGGACTAATTATCATATTATCTAGTTTTAACTAAATTAACCCTTACAAAATGGACGAGTGGTTTAAAAATAGGCAAGTGTCTTAAAGGTTCTATAAGAAACTATGTATGAAGACACTACTAATAAGATGACCACAGGTAAACATCAAGCAAGTGGAAGAGACATTTCTCCAACCTCTAGAATAATCTCTTCAGTCACAAAAAAGTCCCAATCTGATCAGATTGAACACATTTAATTTTGAGTACAAAAATATTTTTGTATTTTACATAAATACAGTGCAAATAAAATCATGTTATAATAATACTTATTTCATCTTTAGCTCTGTTTATTTTTATTTCAGAATATTACGGGGGTACAAATGTTTAGGTTACATATATTGCCTTTAGCTCTGTTTAAATTTCTATTTAGTGCATATTTTATGATGCTTGTAATATGGTAGTACAATAGTATATGGTTGTACTTTATATTCTGAGGGGTACACACATATTCTGAGGGTAGGTATTCACATTTGTTTATGGATAAGGGTGCATCATCAAAATAGTTTGTACACCATTGCTCTAGAGGACAGAGCTTTTGGAGGGAGGCAGCGAATTCCAAAAGAAAAATTTGGCATGGAAAAATGTTTAAAAGTTCATCGAAAGAAGCGTATATAAGGGATCCCCAGTGTAGACCACAGGCCATGCTATACTGAGTCATGAGTTTGTCCAGATCTGGCATTGCCAGGAACTTAAGTCTTACACTGATCTTTGTGTAGTGCTTTTATCCTATAATAGGGTCCATGACACATTAAAGAAGATAAGCCATAAGGGTCTCAGTGAGATCCTTAAAATTTTAAATTTCTACTTTGTTTTTAATGCTTAGAAAAAGAACTGCTAAAGAGGTTACAGCAAAATAAGTTTTTTTCCTATGACTCAGAGCCATGAAGCATCTCAGAAATATATTTATTTCAACATTAAAATATCAAATAATCAATTTTTATAGGAAGTGAATTTAATTAGCAACTTAGCAGCAGCTAGCATACAATGAGTTCATCTAATAATCAGTGAATCTCCTTTCTGGACAGAGTGATCTTACATTCAGTTATTTTTTATCAATTTTTTAAAAAATATATAACAATATGCATTTTATAGCAAATTACTGGATAATTTCATCTACAAAATGCTTCATCCTATAAAAGCAGATTATATTATGGGTTAGGAGATTTTCATAACATCTGTTCCAACATAATACAGAAGCATCCTCCAGAATGTTATCTTTAAGATCACAGAAGCTAGGAGATTTAAATTTCAAAGTGAACATTATCTACTTTCTGTTCATTTTTAGCCTACTTCCAGGCAAGCCCTCTGATACCCTCATTGTTTGTTTAAAGTTTCTCTTTCTTTCAGGCTTCTTTGGGAATCAATTCCAGATCACAGAAGAGACAAAACCTTTTTCCTTCCTCCCACCCCAAGCTCACCTTCCTAGACTAGATTTTTATCTATATCACATAGATTCACCACATCAGGATAGTAACCCACCCATAGTAGCAGCATCTGTGGAGCTCAGCAGAGCACAGAGAAGCCCTTAATGCCTGATTAAAGCCATCAGGAAAGCATGAGATAAAAAAAGAGATTCCACCCTATAGGGAAATGGCCCTACAAGACAATACTGTGAGTCCTTGTCATTTTATTACCATTAATACTTTCCTCCAGCTCTTGCCCCCAATGCAGAGAATCATGGGAATTTGAACAGGGCTCACTTAGAGAGTTGTTTCATTCTATGTGCCAGGACAAAAAGATAAATTTTTCCTCCTGCCTGGGATGTCCTGGCAGGAGTTCCCTCAGGTATACCCTCCAGGAGTTATCACACTAGAACTTGCGTTAGGGATAATGTTTTGGATGGCACCACAGAGCAAAGAATTTGGTCGAACAATCTAATGGGACTAATAACAGCCAATCTGAACATTGACAGAGTTCTTGTACATTATCCCATTTCATCCTCACAGACCAGAGAAACCCAATTAGGTAATATTTCCCCACTTCATAGACCAGGGAAGAAAATTTCTGCGAGGTTAATTGATGTGCTGAAGGGCACATAAAGTGCCCAGCTCAGTCCCATGTCTAGCTCTATGTTCCTTTTTAGTTCTTCGATATTATGCTGTCCCTTCTAAATGGATTATTAGGTAGGTAATGTTACTCTTATTCATTCTGCTCAAATAATGGATAACAGACAGATCATACCTTTAGGATGTTAAAATGTATCTCAATTTTATTATCATCTATAACCTAAAATGTTCATAAATTTTTGATAACTACAATTTTTTGAAAAAATAAAATTTTTCCTTATACATTGTTCCTTCAGTATTTCTTTTTTCGTTAAACATTTTCCCCCTTTGGCTGTGAGTATCCTTGAGATCGATTCTCATTGCCAAAATCATAACTCTTTTTCATTCATCCAGCAGTCACCGTGGAAACGTTTCTGTAACATGTGATCCTTCCTTTAATATGATTACTCAAAAATTGCAATAAAAATATGGAATATATTTATTTCAATATTTAGTTGTTAAAATAATCTAAGATATCTTCTCATAGTTGTGTGGTCATGGCTACATAAAGTACCAACCATCCTTGCATCCTGGGAAATTTGCTATCTTTTCTCCAAAGTTAAAGTCCTTTCAGAACTTCCTTATTTCAATCTCCAATCACATTTTCTTAGCTACTCAGGCTTGAACTTTTGTCATCCTATAGTCTTTTCTTTATCTCTTCTTTCATGTCTTACATCCTATAAATTATTCTGAGCTTATACTAGGCTTTCTATTTCCATTGCCACCCTCATTACATTGTGCTGAGTCTATATGATAGTCCCTTAACCAGTCTCCTTCCATAGCCCTTTTCTTGTGTCTGCCTTCCAAACTACTCCAAGGTTGAACTCTCTAATTTTATATATGCCCCTCACCCACTCAACAACGTGCATTTCTTCTAAATCAAACTCAGATAGAACACCATTCAAAAGTGCTTTCAGGTTCAAAACCATCACTCCAACATCTACATTGCTCCCATCGTGATGAGAAGTGAAACACATTCCGTGCTCACACGTTATTCTTTCCATTCTGGTTCTTCACTATGACTTGTACATTGACAGCACCTAGTTTTCTGATGTCAACAATGAATAATGACAGGACAACCCTTTATCCAAAGGATTTCCATGGCTCTTTTAATATGCATAAATAGTCTAAAGGATGAAAAAGATAAATATTAGTCTTATATCTGTGTTATATTGCTATTATATAAGCTTTTGCTTAAAATAACATATAGATTAGATATTAGTTTTAATTTATAAAATGTGACAATTTTAAATAATTCATTTATTACTATATCACTTTGTTCTTTTAGAATCTGTGTAGTTTCCCAAAATATAAATTAAAATTTCATTTCTTGCCATAGAGGATCCTTTTTAGTTGTTCTGGTCAATAAGCATTTTAAAAGTTTTAATTTGAAAATTAAGGGTAGATCCACAGCAGAGGATAACTAGACAGATCAATCTAGCAGATGTACTACGTCAGCACACAGCTGTCCTCAGTCCCATCATTTTAAGCCATGATTGGTAGGTTTATTTCAATTGGTTTTTTTTCCCTCCAGCTGTTATAAAAGTAAAGCAGAGACAAGGAGTCTGGCGTATGAATCTTGTAAGTGAAGGATTCTTAACTGGGAGTGACTCTGAAAGCTTCTCACATCGTTGGGACTGTTTGCAGTCATAGATTCAAGGAGACAAGCACTATGTCTCTTTGCTGACCACATACAATCTGTTAATTAGCACAACATTGTTGCATTTCAGCCATCTCCCAAAACTACGTTTATCATTCTGAAATCATTTTATCTTTCCTAAAGAGACTGATAGACAAAACAGCTTTATATATTCACGTCCTAGTGCATGTGCATTATTAGGAAACTGATAGTAAAGCTACTCTCATACAAAAGCTATGTAAATATTATTGGGGAAGAGAAAAATTACATAAGAATATGAAATGGTGCCTCTGACAGTTCTACCTGATACTTCTCAAACCTAAACTATAGTGAACACTTAGGTAAATAAATTTGTAATTGACTAGTGAAAATGAAATAGGAGTATAGATGAATAAGTATTGAATTTCATTTAGACTCACAAAGAACATATTAGCTAGTAGAATTGGTGGCCAAATTATGATGTAAATTGAGCTAAGGACAAAGTTAGATTCTATTTGGGGCCTAAGATAAAACACAGCTATGGCACTCCTGAAACCAATCTGCTGACTCTTTTTGTGTTACAAGGTAGATGATGAAAAAAAGGCTGATTACTGAAAAAAAAGCCCTTAAATATCAAAACTCCTGTCACAGTAATGGTTAGGTTTTCTGCAACAGCTTTCTATAAAACAAGCAGAATGGAAAAAATTCAAAATCATACATCGAACCAATGAAATATACCATACAGATTGGTTCAGCATTAGAACCAGAAGTCATCTTAATAAAAATTGACATT
>NW_012148653.1:1960257-1961527 GCF_000956105.1 Propithecus coquereli | reverse complement strand
ACTGTAATTATTAATGTCTTCTGAGAACTTTACAATTAAAAGATTCTTAATCAATATTGTATAGGTAAAATTAATGCTGCTGCCTTCTAATGTAATTTACTTTAGGAAAAGCAATTGATGAGATAATCCGTCTTTCTCTTTTCAACTTTGTTTACAATATCTGGCTGGCTTTTATGATATTATATTAGGTAAGCGTTAATTTTCCATTGGAACAGATTGCCTGCAAGCACACACATACTAACAGTATGCTAAGGAGGATGATGCCAGTGCTTCAGTTCTTTTTCTGGAAGGTTATAGAGCTTTTCTCATTACTGCAAATCCATGAATAAATGAACATTGAAAACACAAACATTCCATACATTCTCTCGTCAAACAGCCCTATCACTGCCTCAGTACTTTTTTTGTTTTTGTTGCCCAGCGTTATTGATTTTTCCAACAATTGAGTTTGTCTGCAATAAGCTGAACTGGAATATAACCTTCATTAATTAGAAAAAATGTATGGGTGTTAGCCTGAGGAAGCAATAGCATTCCTTGTGTGTTTTCTAGTGCAAACTTAGGGTGATATTTTGTTTGATTGCTATTATTTCTTTATCCTTTGTGACAGTGTTGTTAAGTTTGATGCAAAAATGTCTGAAGACCCTTTAAATAACTTGTGTCCATTGTACAAAGAAAAAGACCTACAAAGGCCAACTGTGAATGGATATAAAAATAGTGTGTTAGAATACGAATCTCTGCCATTACTCTCTCTGTATATTTCTGAGCCTTTGTCATTATTTACACTTGTTTTTATACTCTGGTCCACTTTGTAAGTGAACACCTTAATTAATTTTTTTATTTAACTACAGAATTTATAAAATGTTCCTTGATTCATATTTATATTCTCTGGGTAATTGTCATTTATAAAATCATGCTGTACTAAGAAGCTAGAAAAAGGTACGTGTGTGATTCACTGTTTAGTTTTTCACCATTTCTGATCAGGCTGATTGAATTGGTCCATGGAGATTTCTTAGACTCAGCAAAGCTTAATCATGTAAGTAATTTCAATTATATAATAAATAAAAGCTACTTCGCCTCAGCATATTCACAGTGATTAAAAATGACTAATTTTTCTTAAATTTTGAAATCTGACAGTATTCCTTGAATGAAATAATTTATGGTGGGAATAAATTGAAAATGAGGGCAACAGTGATCACTGAGGTACAAACAGATGCAACAGAATAAAGGTAATATGCAATTTGGAATTATTGACCAGAAACCAAAGTACGTATAA
>NW_012148653.1:1955691-1958877 GCF_000956105.1 Propithecus coquereli | reverse complement strand
AGTGAGTCATCATTTCTTTGCAATATAAGGAATTTTTCTCTGTGTGCATGCATGGAGCAAGTTTCTATGAAAGAATCCAAAACTTGTGAAGAAAAGAAGCTGAAGGATTACTAAAAAAAATGTTCCTAGGTTCATTGAGGTTTCAAATGATATATGATGATACAGGGTGTCCCAAAAGTCTTCATAGAAAGGAAAAATTCTGTAAAATTTTATAATGAATATTTCATAAATAAAGGTACATTTAGCTATAATTTAGCTATAATTTAGCTATAATTTCCCGTTTTCCTTATATATGGTGACTTTTGGGACACCCTGCACATTAAATGACTCGTGAAACATTTAGTAACAGTTCAGAGGAAAGCTCATTTTTTATTAATCATGAAACTCTGTATTTAAAGAAAAATAAACAACATTAAACCATTAGATTGGTCTTATTCACTGATAGAACCAAAGCACCATTCCAGTGCATGGAACATGATCACTCCTCAATAAATAATTGTTGAAATAGCCATATGATCAGACTGCACACACAAAGGCTAAACTGAATTGAGGTAATTGAGGATGGAAGCCATTGGATAATCAAGCACATATATTGACCTTAATTATGTGTCTGTTCCAAATTGAAAGGGGATGAGGGACTCAAACAGCTTGATGTTCTGGCCACTGGGCTACTTGGGTGGCCATGTGCTATTTGCTCGTACTCCACTGTAGATTTTTCAAGCAGAGATAGCCTAATTAGATGTGGATCAGATATTATATATATATTTCTATGGTGAATATAAATGTTTCATACAGAAATAATGTTTCATACCAATTAACAGGAAATTCCAAATTCATTGCCAGTAAAATTGAAAATACCATTATTCCATTGGCTTGTCCATAACAGCATAAATAATGCATATTTATTTATTTACCTAGAGGGTTCTTATTGAACACACTGAGCTTTCTATCAGTTATCTCCTTTGTGCAGTGTGCCAGCTCATTAGAAAGATTCTACAAAGTAACAATGGAGTCCCTCTGAAATGACTTCATTTCAACACAAATCCCATGTAAAAAGATTTTTGGTGAGCCATCTGTCTCCATGGGGTTTAGGTCATCTTTTAGGAATTAGGTGAAAATAGATGAAAAATATAGAAACACTTTGGTTTTCCAAATAATTTCTTAACCACTTCTAATTTTAAAAAGTATAAATAGTGGCTTTTAGAAAAAAATTAATTGATTAAATTAATTCACAAGCTATTTTTTATGATACAGAAGACATTTAAACAGTAAATATGTCTAGTTATCTTATCGTAAGCATTCATCTCCACATTTGGCTCCACTGACAAATATAATGTCTTAAAAATAAATTAGGCCAATTCAGACTTTAGTGCTACAGAGCTTGTTTTTTTTCCCCCACAGTCTTAAGAGACCCCCATGCATATTTTAATGTCAGATTTTACAATTTAACATATCGAGATATGATTACTAAAGACTGATAATTCTTGTCTCTGCTGCCTCCCTGATCTCATTACTGTCATGCACTCCTGGGACAATTATAAAGCCAGAAACAGCAACTGTAACGGAATGTGTAGCATTGGATGCCATTAATTTTACTGCTCATAATACCAAGCATATTCCAGAGTATGTGTTCAATAGCAGTATCCCTCCAACCTTCATGAAGATAGCCTATCCTTTTTCCTTTCTTTTCCTTAAAAAGGTATCATCCATGGCAACTAACATAATGAACAGATCATTCAATAAACACATTTGACCACCAAATATTTTCTAGGTTCCAGAAACTTTCTGGGAATAAGCAATAGAGTTTAAATCTAGCAAGAGGGCTAGAAGTGAACATATCAAGCTATAATCCAATAAAATGTATAATAATAGAGCTATACAATTAGAATATGGGGACACAGTTGATGATGGTATTATTTTTTCTTTGGAAAGTAATAAATAAAACAGCTAATATTAACTTAGTAAATACTGTGGGTCACATTCTCTTCTAAATGCTTTAAATGCAATAATGTTATCAAAACCACAAGGGGGTTTCAGCCTACATCCAGTTGCTCCCTGCACAAAGATCCAATTATTGAGACAACAAGGATTGCCAAGGAAGAAAGGAATTTTAATGCAAAAGATGTCTGTTGGGAGAACAGGAGAAATAGTCTCAAATCCATCTCCCTAACCAACAGAGATCATGGGCTTTTTAAGGAGGGGCCACGTGCACTGGAGCAGGTCACAAGGGATGGTGATTCTTGGCATCAGGAATCTCGTTCAGGGGCCTTCAGAGTCTCAACTCCTTTGTCTTATAAAATTTCCACTATTTCTGGGAAACAATTCAAAAGTTTCAAGTAGTTAATTAAGGAAGGAGGTTATTAAAAATCTATAGGGGTAATTGAAATTTGTTCATAGAGCTGGTTTCACTAACAGAAGTAAGAAGAAATGTATATTACCTCCATATTTTTAGACTCTACGAAATAATATGTCTTATCCAAAGTCATGGAGCTAGTAGGCAGTGGAGCTAGGATTTGAACTTAGAAAGTACAGCTCGAAAGGCAATGTTCTCAGCCCCTAGGCCATAATGCCTCTCTATTTTCCTTCAGAGTCATCTGAGAAAGGTTTGGAGACAAGTTCATGTTTGAGTTAAAATCTAAAATATAATGATGACTTCATCATCTATAGAAAGAACAGAAAGAATTTAAGGAAAGGAATATAATAAGTGAAATCAGGAAGAAATGAAAGGGATGAGACACTGATAGGAAATCACCCGAAGTCTAAGTTGTTAAATTGAAGGGCATGTGGGAGGCAGTGTGGGAATGAGATTATAGAATAGATGGAGCCCAGACTAAGAGTGGCCTTGTAGGCCATGAAATAGGATTTGGGCCTTATTCTGTGGGTTCCCTTAGGGGATATTGTTATACTCAGTGTGAACATTATGTTGACTTCCTAGATAGGTCAAAGTACAATTTAAGCTGCCAGAGAAATGTATAAGCTTTAATTTTTGTCACCATTTGTAAAGTGCAGTATGGAATTGAAGCAATTAGCCACACTATATAGACAAAAGAAACCATTTTACCCTAAATATTTTTTTTTATTTCAGCATGTTATGGGGGTACAGATGATTACGTTACATGTGATGCCCTTACCCTCCCTCCCCGCCCCAAGTCCAAGCTTCAAGTGTGTCCATTCCCCCGGGGGTGC
>NW_012148653.1:1941411-1952996 GCF_000956105.1 Propithecus coquereli | reverse complement strand
GATTTTTCTTTTCTGTTTTTCGTGAGTTTAGCCAGGGGCGTGTCAATTTTGTTTACTTTTTCAAAGAGCCAACTTTTTGTTTTATAAAATATTCTTAATATTGAATAATGAATGGCCTAAATGTATTCATTTCACATAACTTATACAAACTCTCTTTGAAATGAGGTATTACTTAAATAAGTAATTTTTATGTTAAAATTTTTAAATGTTCTTACTAAATCCTCCAAATCATACATACTGTATGCAATTCTTTGTGTTGGAAATGTCCATGGTAAAAGAAAACAAACAAGACACTACCAACAATAATAACAAAATTTCACTCAGAAGGGATCACTTGGCTTGTAACTTTATACAGCTCCCAGACAGCCAGATTTTCTTTGTGAAAAGTATTCAATACAATGTTCAGAAAGCGTCATGGTTAACAGAAAACGTCATGTACTAATATTAAGTTTGAAAATTGTATATGGTGGCTGAGACCCTATAATGGCCCAATCTCTTGGAAGCTTTTTATGAATACTGTTTAATCTAACTCTCTTATGATCTATGTGGGAGTATATGGACTCTTCCAGTCTCTAAAGTCACTAGGCTTCTGTCCTGACCCTTATTTCTTGATATACTGTAGCATGGACCCTTTCCTTGACTCTGGAGTCTTGGGTTTTCTATTTTCTGCCATTCCTGAGTATATCCAGTATCTTCTCAGAAAAAGCAATCACTCCATTTTTTCATTGTGGCATCCCAATTCTCCATCCCCTCACTCAGAAAGCCTCCTTCATGTGTCAGTTTCCCTTCAAAACTGTCTTTTAATTCTTAGAAAACTTTGTGTTTCCATTTTAAGAAAAGCTGGGTAACATAAGGACATGACACATCAAGAAGCAGATAGTCAATTGATTGAGATAAGATGCTTCATATTTGCATCCTCTGTCCTATTTTCCACTTTTTCCCCCAGAAAGCTAGTCTATAACCTAAAAAAGAAGTAAACATTATATATGTATATGTGTGTGTATGCGTGTGTGTACGTGTGTGTGTGTGTGTGTGTGTGTGTGTGTGTGTATGAAATAGAATTTGAATATGTGAATTATATCAGGGCAAGTGAGAATCTAAAACTAGATTTTTGTTAATATTTCAACAAATATGAACTAAAAACCTGCTACGTGGTCAGAAACTATTCATGTAGCTATAAACAAATTAGATGTAATTCCTTCTACAATTATCAGTCCACAGTGGAGATGGGCATTAAATAAATTATCATGCACTCCCCAAAATAAATAAATGCTTATTATTACTGAATTTTTGATGTTCTTGCCAAAACAATTTGGAAAAAAACTATATGGATAAATTTGCTCCAGAACATGGTGGGGTATTCATCCTCTAAAAGATAATCTACTATAATATGTGAGGAAGAAAATATATTTTATAATGATATAAATATAGTACATGTTTTGCAATAAAGCAGGTATTTGAATAAATACCTTCTAACATGATTTTATTGTTACTCATGTAACTTCAGAAATATGGAAAAATATAATTCTACATATGTGTATACTGGTCCCATAGATCTAAAATATTTTATACACTTTTATCATAAATAAGAATTAGTAGAATTAGATATGAAAATATTACAATATTAAGACTTGCTAAACATTAGAAGGTTAACTGAGGGAAGTCATCAAATTCACTTATGTAAATAGATAAGATTCTCATTTAGTGGTGCTAATTCCTTTGAGAATACCCGAATGAAAGGAGATGGGCTTCATGTTTCATTTGAATGTTGAATCAATGCTTCCCTGACTAACCTTGACTTTATGGTCCTTTCACATTTTAGAGTTTATTTTATATCCCCAGGTATTCTACATTAATTGCAATTTCTCCTCCAATTTTTTTAGAAATATTAATAGTACAGAGGAGTGTTAATAAAATTAACCACTCTAAAGGTGAGTCATTAATTCTATTTTTTATCTAAGTAAAAGAACTGAAAACCAAGAAGTTAGCATTATCCAGTGGTCTTGAACAGATGAGTTAATGTACATAATCAAAACTATCAATAAGTCCAGTATATTTTCCTTAGCATCATTGATCTAGTGCCTGTAAGGCTGGTGTTCATGAAATAAGACCCTGTAAAGAGAGGGATACCTTGTCTAAATTAAAATGTATGCTTTATGGCATAGTTGAGTGGATTGAACAGTTAAGTGAAAATCAGGTGGGTAAACTGACTTAAGCTGCCTAAAACATTCTGGGCACGTTAAATAACTGGTAAGTAAAACTGTGGGATTCATTAAAGTTAATTTAATTATCAGTCAAGAACACATAGAATATCAACACCATTAATATCTCATTCAAGCAGGTGTTTCTTGGATGCACTCACTACATTTTTTATAATATTTGTCATCACTCCTAATAAACATGTGCTAGAGTTCATGTCATCTAAAAATAATTGGCACACCCTACAAAGATGTGGAAAACTGATGTGGGCATACACCCACCCAACATTTAATGACCTTAATCCATCTAAGTGACTTCTCTTTCTATTCAAATAACCAGTTTGGGGTGTTATTTACTAAAATCAACTTTTGTAGTATTATTTCAACAAAGGACAGCCTTTTGTGTGACAAGCTATAATATTTAGCTACCAAAAGTCCTACCATTTTTCTCTCCCACTGAGAACTATTTGTTATCTAATGTCACTTATAGACTGCATGTAAATCAAATTATTATTTCCAGCTCTGCATGGTGCAATGCTGATTAAAAACTTGTCAAGCTATCAGAAGAATAAGGCCATTTCCCAGCATGGAATGATATTATTTATTCTAGGCCCAATGATTGGTACCAGAACTGATCCTTAATAATAATATCCATGATGGGGGTGGGGGTAGGGGTGGGAGTGGGGAAAAAGAATCATTTAGAATGATCACTCTTATCACAATCCTAAGGCATTAGAATTTCTGGCAATGCTGAAATAATTGTGCAATTTTAAGGAAATGTGTAAGAAAGTAGCTAAATTCTCATGGAACTCACTGAAGTCAGTGAACACTATGCAGTTATCATCACTTATGACTGACTTCTCAAAAGCTTTTAACACTGTTGACCACTGTCCTCTTGTACTTGCCTGCCACTCTCTTGGTTCTCCAACTTTATTTCTTTTCAATCTCTTTGGCTGGTTCTTTGTATTTCGTTTTCCTGTTAAATGTTGTTGAATCCTATGATTTGTGTTGAGTACTCTTTTCCTTTAATTTCACTTGGTGTCTTGGAAAATTCTATGCGTTCATGTGTGTTTACTGCTCCCCATATGTTCTCCAGGCAAGATCTTTTCTTGACCTTCAGGCCCATACATCAACACACCATGAGACATCTCCCACTGATAACTCTAATTCATCCCAGATGAATTGATCTCATTATCTTCCACCCAAAACTGGCTTTTCCTAATGTGTGGCTCCAAAGTTCATGCTGTCATGTAGCAAAATTCCCATTCCTCCCTCACAGTCCCACCCATTAAAACCTGATGAATGAATTTCTTAAATACCGTTCAACTCCCTTCTGGGTTTCCTTTTTCCCCTGTCCCAGCTTGTGTTCCCATCACCTGTCCACTACCACCATCCCAAAAGACTTCCTGCCTGCATTCTTGTACATCTCTAATCCAGCTTCCCAAGTGTGTTTTCTAAAACACAAAACTAATTAGATTATTTCCAGCTTTCAACAATACAACACTGCCTAAAGCACAAACATATTAGCACGAGATACGTAGCCTTTGTGATCAGATCTTGAGCCATATTTAAGGCTCAATCCTTAGCTTGGTCACCTTTGTGCTTTAAGTTTCAGCTATACTATACTACCAAGCCATAGCAAGATGTTTCACATCTGTGTGTGTATGGACGCATGTGTTTTACACAGTTCTTCCTGCTTATAAAACCCACTATATTAGCTATCTATTGTTACATAACAAATTACCACAAATTTAGTGGCTGCAATAATCCACATCAGGCCTGTAAATTGACTTCCCTGTCAGTAGGTGGCACTTGCTGGAAGGAACAGGCTGCAATGTTGTTTTTGGGCCCTGTGACCAGCTCTAGTCCATCAGGAGAAGCACTTGAATGCCCCAGGTGGTGGATAGGGCCCTGGAACTTCAGGTGAGTCCTTATTTTCTGCCACAGTAGCGGTAGCTGGGGGAATGCTGCTGGGTGGTTGCGTGGGATTGCCCTCAGGCTCCACAAAAGCTAGCAAGGTCATGCCTGTAGTCCTAGCACTCTGGGAGGCCAAGGCGGGTGGATCGTTTGAGCTCAGTAGTTCGCCACCAGCCTGAGCAAGAGCGAGACCCCTCTCTACTAAAAATAAAAAGAAATTAGCTGGACAACTAAAAATATATATAGAAAAAAAATTAGCCGGGCATGGTGGCGCATGCCTGTAGTCCCAGCTACCCAAGAGGCTGAGGCAGAAGGATTGCTTGAGCTCAGGAGTTTGAGGTTGCTGTGAGCTAGGCTGATGCCATGACACTCTAGCCTGGGCAACAGACTGAGACTGTCTAAAAAAAAAAAAAAAAGCTAGCAAGGTAGCTATTTAGGCAGGGGTCAAAGGTCTGCTCCCAGCTTCTGGGCAAAGCCTCCAAGGAGGGGCTTAAGTGGCCTCACCCAACCAAAGAGTCTGCTTGTGGAGGAGGGGCTGTCTGAGATTCTGGCAATCTGGAGTGGGCCTCACTCCTCTCCCCGCTCCTCTGGAGCTCAAGCCAGCCTAGCTCCCCTATGACTGTGTTGCAGGCCAGGAGGTTTCCTGCTGAGGATCCCAGCCTGAGCTGAGAGTGCAGCCCTACTGTGTGGGAAGGGGTGCCTCATGAGCATGCTGCAGCTATGATCCACTCTTCCTCAGCTCTGCCCACGTGGGCTCCCTAACTTCCCGAGATGAAGAAAGATCATTCTCTGACCATGCCAGGGAGATGCGTGCTGGTCCCGAGTTGCCCACGGGGTGCCCAAGTAGGATCGATCTCCCTCCGCCTTGGGGCGTGCCCCACTCTGCAAGCAGCACTAAGGAGGGCCAGAGAGCAGGGAGCTCACAGACCGAGCACCCCTCTGTCGGCTGCAGGATCCCAAGAGGAAAGGCCTGGGCCCCACTCTCTGTGGAAACCTCTGTGTGGTGCCTCAATTGTCTCTCTTGGCAGCCATGGGTTGAAGAGGGGAAAGGGAGGAAAAGAGTCTGTATGGAGGAAGCCTATCACTCTGGTTATCTTCAACCCTCTCTCCAGGGGGCAGTCCTCCCAGAATGTCCGGGCTCTGGAGACATACAGATTACCTGGGACTCACTGGCCCCCTGTGGCTCCTGCAGTCTGGGCTGGCGTTGGGAAATGTCTGAGGGGGAGTGAGCACGATGAAACCTGAGGAGTTGAAGCCTCTGGGGAGGACAAGAGCGCACAGTGGGTAGAGAAGCAATATGGCACCTGCTGTCCCGGTTAGGATCTGTGGGGCAGGAAGCGCCCCAGGGGGACTGGGAGTCTGGTGCCCTGTCCACAAGAAGCTCCCAGCTCACTGGTGGCAGCAGCCTCTGGGCTCGTGTGGGCAGACAGTTTCTCCAGCAGCTCGGGAACCTGCCAACTGTCAGAAATGTGGGGGTGGGAGGAAGAAACAAACCACTTCACCTACCTTTCTCACTGGACTCCAAGCGTCTCAGGGGTTGATCTTTGCTGATACCTTGCTCCTTCTTGTTCTGTTCCACAACTTCTTCCCATGGAGCCTCCTGAATATTCTGGCACCCTTACTTCAGATTCATAGCTGATCTATGTTTGTCCGTTTGTTCATTTTTTTCTCTTTCATCTAAAACTTCTCCTTCTTACTGAAACACTCTGGCAGCTGGTGTCTCTGGCCAGCCATCCAGGGAGCAATTTCTTTCCATTCTGTTCCTCCATGAAATTTCTTATACCCAGTTTCCAATCATGTAAATCATATCAAGAAGGCAGTTGGTCAAGGGCTAAGCAATATTTGATTGGCTGCTGTGACAGCATATATCTAAAGAGAAATAGTCCAAGCAATTTGCCTTTAGCATGACTCAAGTGATACATATTTTAGATAAATAATTAGAAACAAAACAAAAAGTCAACTAGTTTATAGCCAGTCTTTCAACCATCTAAAATATTACAGCAATATATATATATATATATGCTAATGGACAGAGATAGGTCCTAACTATATCAAAGTTATTGAAATAGAGTCAATATATAGAAAAATATATTCAAAAGCATACATTCATAATTGTTGAATAATATAACTCATATCAAATCGACAAACTGTTCAACACCAATATTTGTAGGTAATGTTTTAGAGCTTCTAAAAAAAATATTTCTTTAATGGTGAAACTTTCCAATTTTAATTTTTTTATCTAGCATCTTACAGAAGGGGGAGGAAGAAGAAGGTCAGCAATAAAAACTTTTTTCTCAGTATGTATAATGGAATATGGCAGAAAGGAGTGAAAAATCCAATCATTTTGATTAACAAAACAAATGGAGAAAGCAGTGGAACCAATAACCTCAAATAGTGGATATTATTTTTTCTTTGCCTATCTCTTTCATAAATATCTAGCTATTTATCAAGTAGACTTTCCCTCCAAAGTTCAAAGAAATCCTGAAGATTTAAATTTAACTTAATCTACCACTGTTTCATTCTTTCTTTTGGTGGAATTACTTGTGTTTAGAAGAAATTTTCCAAATTGATTAAAGTTGTTTAAGGTTGATGCTGGTCAGAGACTTTCTTGTCCTTCAATTTAAGAGATTATAAGGAATATATGAGAATTATATTACAAAATATGGCAAGAAAAATAGAAGAGGGAAAGGGAAGAGTAGGCAGTGAAGGGAGGGGAAAGGAAACTGAAAATGGAAATACAAATTTTCTCTCACTCATTTTGTACAAGTGTCAAGTATTTGCCATTATCAGTATAGAAAAAGAAAAGAAACCTATGTGTTACATTGTTCTGAAGTAGTTACTGTTACTTATTGAGAGAGCACACCTCCAATGTTTTCCTGTTGTGCCAATGCAAAGGTTAAACAGCCTGAGAATTACCTGCACCATGGCAATGTATTCTGGGGTTAATAGGAACAAAGTGTCCATCTTTGAATTATTTTAACAACTAAACCCTAGAGACCAGAGATAAACTAAAGGACAGTAAGGAAATATAATTACATTGGACACTAATGTCATGAAGAGTTAATTAGGTTTCAGTGAATCATAACTTATTTTGAGGATGTGGCATTTTAGAAAACCACCTAGCTTGATTCATATTACCCTCAGATACTAAAGGTGTAATTGTTGTCATTATCATTTTAATCGGTACTGTAATTCAATGGTTATACACGTGGTTCTTGTAAGGTCTTTTAAGTTGTTGAGGATTTCAATATTTGACACATAGGCTGAAAAAATAATTATGACATTTCATAGATTTGATATTGCCGTTTGTAGTTGATGATAATACTGCCTTTTTGAAACGGTTGTTATTGATAGAACATATGCTCGCATGGCTTACAGAGCTGCCTTGCACTGTACCATATTTCTTTATCTTGGAGATCACCAGATTATCTAATTAGACCAACACTGCCACCATATTTATACAGTGTATAATGTATGGTAGGTATATTGCAAACTCCTGCAAGGAAGAAAAAAAGCACTTGCAGTAGTTTCTACTTGGAAAATAGTATAGTTACTGCAAATTATAGCAGGAATAATATTTTATTAACTGTAGGCCTTGATTTTCTTGATTGCAAATGCTAGCTACCATATTATGCATACAGCTTGAGAAATATGTAGCACAATGAATAGAAAAGCTTACTTGCCTAAAATATGAAAGGAATGAAGAATTGGTTTTCGATGATCACATTTAAATATTTTCGAAGAGGGTTATTTTTCTCCCAGCAGTAGAATAATTGATAGATAATTACAAAAGAGGCTATGCCAAAATTATTGCAAGGCCCTTTATATTGAGCACAATAGTCTTTATATAGTGTTTGGTGGGAAATCTATCATTTCCCTTAGAGTAATGGCCAGTTCTTTTACCACTCTTAACAGCTTAAATGCCTCTGTTTCTTGACTTCCAGTTAGCTGCACTTGCTAAATCTTGAAAATGGGGCAAAACATAGATTTCTAAGATAAAGATTTACTTGGCTGTCTTCACTTTTTGTACATAGGGTGAGTTTCAGCTTTAGAGCCTGCTCCCCCCCAAAAAAAACTATCAGGAAGTACTGATTGTCACAATACAGCAGTTGCTTTGAACCAGGCTGCATAATCATTTTGGGATGGAGAGTGTCCTGGCCTCCCCCTCAGTGCTTCTGACTTAATTGGGCCAGATCTGGGGCCTGGACAATTTTTTATAAAGCTCTCCAGGTGATTCTAATATGTAGCCAGGGCTGATAGTCACTGCATTAGTGATTATTAGATCAGTTGTCAAAATACAGTCTGCCTAACATTGGTGGATTCTGTCAATGTCAGTATCCTGGTTGTGATATGGTATTAATATTATGATTTAGTAAGAGGTTACCATTGGGGAAAATTGGGTAAAGTGTACATGAAATAGAATCTCTTTGCATTATCTCCTACAACTGCATGTGAATCTACAGTTATTTCAAAATAACACAGTTTAACTTAATTTTTAATAGTTTGCCAGGGAACTCCATTAAATTCACCTGTGACTCTTAAAGATGCAGATTTCTGGGGCCCATCTCAGATCTTGCAAATCAACATATCTGTGGGTGGATCCTGGGATCCACATTTTTAACAAGCTCTCCAGGTGATTTCACTTAAATTAAAGAAACACTACTTTAGGTGCTTACATGTTTAGGTTTTGAGTAATACTGGATACCTAACCAGCCCTGGGTAAGTGAGAATTAGACAAATTGGCACTCTAAGTTCCCTGCCCCATTGAGTATTCTGCTGATATTCCTGCTTCACTTGCATCTCAAAAAAGAGGTGTTGTGTATATCAAGGTGTTACGATCATGCTAATGTAAGCTAATATATAAAAATAATATATGATGAATTATTCTTTCATTCAACAGATTATTACTGAGCACCTACTATGTGCCAGATACAATTCTAAGCATTGCATTTAAGAATGAGAGGAAGAATGACATTTGTAAGCCACTCATCTCAGGCATTGTGGCAAACTGTACATGGATTTCTTATTTAAGCCTCACAACCACCTGAGTTAGGTTCCTTTATTCTCCCCACTTTGCATAAGGGAACACTAAAACATAGAGTAAGTTGCTTATGTGTACGTTGCTAGTAAGTTATGGATCTAGAAGTAGAATTCAGAATCTGAAATCAGATTTCAGAGGCTATTTCTTTGTGATAAAAATATATATAACATAAAATTTACCAAAATTTTAACTATATTTAAATGTACAGTTCAGTACATTAAGTATATTCACATTATTGTGCAGCCAGCACCAGCATCCATCTCCAAAAATTTTTCATCTGTACTCATGAAACAATACCAAAGGCTTTCGTAATCAGACAATATATGACATATACAACACTCACCCCAACCTCCCAAAATCTCTAATTGCAGAACTTCAGACAAAAGGTAAAGAAAACAATTTGGGAGAAAAGCCCCTTGCCGACATTTCCCCAATCATACCATGTAGAGAAGAAGCCCCTGTGTGTAAGGTCAGCCTGGATCTGGCTGCATTTTTAATGACTCTAAAAGAAGTAATTATCAGCACTATCATAGTGATCAAACATCCAGCTGTAGAACCAGACAGCCCAGTTTGAAAGCTAGGGCAGTCACTTGTTAGCTGAGTAACCCTGGATAAATAATTTAATCCATTTGTGTTCCAGTTATTTCTCATTTGTGAAATAGGCATACTAATAGAACTGAATGAAAGCCTTATTTTGAATATTAAATGATTAATGTATGTGCAACACTTAGAACATTGCCTGGTATCTCCTCAGTCCACCCACTCGTCCTGCCCATTCCCAGTCAAAAGTTAGTTATTAGTATTTCCCCAATTGCCATTTTTTTCATATTTCATTTGATGTACATCATTTTCCCACATCTCTTGCACTGATTGTTGATTTTATAGTTCAGTGGCAAACAAAATATCTAACAACATGAATTTATTTTTATTATATAATAATTCCAAAAAATTAGAGTAATACATCCTCACTGTATTAAGTCCAATAATTTTACTTGGAAAGTTTTTTAGGCACTGAATCCACTCTTGAGAATAGAGTGGCATCCTCCTGTCTATAATATTTTAGCAAAAAGGACATTGCTTTCATGAAGACTTGTTTCTGTTTTACTTCTGCTTGATTAGAAAATACACTGTTGATGGCAAATCCATGAGCAATCTAAATATATAATTAATTAGAGGAACAAATTGAAATTGACCAAATCTCTCAGAGCTTTGTAAAAAAAGGACTTTTCAAATCGTCAAAACAATTACTTAGAATTTAAGCATGCGTTTAAATGCAAGACAACATGCAGTAGAGATACAAAAGAGAAACTGGGCTCCCGTGATATTGTAAATGCTAACCCTGCTCCTTCAAGCAAACTAAAGTCTATTTCTATTGTCAGTACCTGTCTTCTAGGACAAATAGTTTGGTATATTAGGGAGAAAAACTTATCAAAAAAATTTCCATGAAATGTACCTCTTTTGAAAAATTACTCCTTGAATTTGAGTCAAAGGATTCTTTAGAAACCAAACTGTTGAGATGATTTATCTGCAGACACAAAAAAAATACTATTCAAGAAGCATATTTGAAGCTATGTCATTGCAAATCAAAGATGATTTTAAATATAAGCCTCAAAAGGCAAAAAAAGAGAGAAAGAAATTGCTAATTAAAGTCATAGGTGATTTAAGTTTGGAAATTAGCATTCATTCTCTACTTTATTACATTGTAATACAGTGGTAAACAAAACAAAGAAATAATTTTGTCTGATTTTTTGACCGTCTAGGAAACTGAAGCATGTATGAAATTTAGCAATTGATACAAATTTTGCTTTGATGGTAATTATGTAACAGAGTAGCAGGGACTTCACTTCCAGATAAAGATGGACAATGAAGGTCAATTTCTGACCTGTATTTTTGAATATTTGGTGCCAGCACAATTTAATTGGGATCAGATAATTGCTCAGAAGGCTACACTGAACCCATTATCATCCCTCAGTGTCACTGGTGCACACCTAGTTATCCTGATGTTGTTTGTCAAAAACTGTCACAAGGAGAACGTCTCGTGCAGAAAAATAACCTATATGTCATTTCTCAGCTTCAAGACCGAACTCTAAAGCGATGAGAAAAAGATTTTTTGTGTGTGTGCAAAACCGTCTTCTCTTTGAACTTAATAAATTGGTCCATCATGGTAATATGAGAAATTTTAATAAAAGAAATTATTTAGGGGAGGCGTGTGATCTTTGCCCTCCTAGCTTTTGTTTGATGGTGTCAAATATACCTCTTACTCTCTCGGCGTTGAAAGATATTATGTTAGTCTTGAATATCTTTTATACAATATTATGGATTATGCAAATAAAAGGTGTAAACATTGTTTTAAGAACTATAGTATTGTGAATTTTATTTTTATTGCAGAAAATGCATCATTTTTGTGATTTTCTCATTGTTGAATCAGA
>NW_012148653.1:1933623-1940906 GCF_000956105.1 Propithecus coquereli | reverse complement strand
AATAGCATTAATTCTCAAAGGAAAAACCTTAATTTCTTAACATGTGTTTGTTGTGAATACATGAGAAAAAGGGGGAAAAACATTAAATGAGCCCCTGCAATTAACATGCTAAAATCATGTAAATTATAGTTTTAAAATATAAAGGCCATTAAAGCATCTATGAATGATGTAGGAACCAAATTAAAATTTTAAACTTTAGTTGTATTAAATATTTTTGCATGATTCTTTTCCCACTTGAAGTGTCAGGGATTTTCATTGATACTCACAAACTTTGGAGAGAAACTTTTGCCTGCATATAATGTTCCACAGGTATAAAACACCAAGGCGTACCTTCCTCAGGTGTTGCTTGAAGTTTTACATCTGTAGAAAATACGATGTGGGTGTAGATAGGAGACAGAATTGGATATGCAGAGGATTGCCTTATCTTTGCCTCTGAATAATGGGCACCCAAGTGATTTTAAGGGAGGACCTTTACTGGCTATCATCTGCCTTGTTTTTACCAGGAGACAGACTTTCCAGGTTACAAAATCCTGCAAGTTGTAAAATTTAAATGACTCTGGATGAGATGCCACCTTTCTTAACTTAATTTGAATTGTTCACATCAAGAGTCCTTTTTAACCATCAGTCTATGAGGAGAGCAAGAAGCCAATGGGTTTATGAATCTTCTGGATGAGTTAAGGCTGAAGGACATAAAAAAAGAGGTGGGAAGCACCAGACACACATTTATGTTTTTTTAATTCCTTAATAATTTTGCCTACATTAAGAAAATGCATTTTCTTTGTCCAAGTCACATAGCTTATTCCACATTTAGCTGTAGTATTGAAATAGGAAAAAAAATCCTCTGTCTTAGCAGGTAGGCCCCTCCTCTGAGCTGAACCTTTTGTTTAGAACTCAGAGGCCTGTCAAGATGGGGGAGTCCATTTTATGTCCTTTCTACCATGAATTTGCTCTCCCTGGCAAGTCAGCTCATGCCTCCACAGCATGCTAGAGAATGAGATGCTAAACTAGGACAAGAGCTGCTGCTGAAAAGCTCATGGCCGACATCAACTGGAACCTAATTAAAATGACTATTAAAATAAACCAGTCCTCCACTCACTCAAGTGACAGCAAAGTGAAAATAAATCATCCTTTGTCTTTCCTTTGTTTCATGCAATGGTCGTGTGGTTAAGTCATTATAGTCTTTGTCCTCAAGTGGAATAAACCGGCAAGTGAAAAAGAGTTTGCCTGGTTTTAAAGTGGCTTTCCTTTTTTTAACAGGTACAATGCAGCTCTCAATTGTTTAGTTTTGAAGTTAGTAGCAGTAGTTCTAAGCTTTATTTTATTTTATTTTATTTTATCAATGGCTTCTTAATTGTCGCTCTGGTTATTTATATGTGAATGTAGAGGCTGCATTATCCCAGCTGCCAGGTCACTAGGGCATTGCCACTGGCATAATTTATAACATGACTAATTAAAATGAATTTGCTTGCAATACCGTTCTGTGTGCTATTTGTGGGAGAGAAGTTATTAAAATATTCAGTACAGCAACAGTAAACTTGAATGCAAAGTAATAATAATCATACATTTTTAATTATATGTTTAATACCCATTTGGCTAATATAGAAATATTCTGAAAATTGCTTAGTCTCAGCACAATGTTTTTGTGCTTAGTGGTATCCAAAGGCTCTTTCTGAGTGGGCTTAGCCTATGTGCTGTCATTGAGATATGGCTATTTACTAATAAACACACAGTGTGTTCCTATGATACTTTTCATAGGAGGAGCTATGACAAATACAAGTTTATTTTGCTTATTGCAGGCATATTTGTAATCATGTGTGATTTTAAAGAAGCCCCATTTGGAATCAATTAAATTTGTATTTTGTCTGTTATGCCTCAGATTTCCCTCTTTCACTTTGCACTGCCTATTGTCATTTATTCTCCTGTTAACTAGGATGTCCCTTATGAAATGAAAATTATGCAAGCTTTAAAAGATTTCCATTTTTCCACCAAGTTTCATTTGAAAAATTTCAAGCAAGACTAGTACAATGAACATCCGTATGCCCTTCACCCAGGTTCATTGATTGCTAACATTTGCTCACTTGCTCACTCTCTCTCAATCCTCTCTCTCTCTAAATATACAGATATATAATTTTATATAATTACATAATTTTTGCTGAACCATTTGAGAGTTACTTGCAGATGTCATGATAAATACTTCTAAATGCTTCATCATATATCTTCCAAGGATGAAATATTTTCCTACATAACCACAACATAATTATCTTGTTCAGGAAATTTATGATATCATTATCTGATATACAGTCCATATCCACGTTTTACCAGCTGTCACATTAATATCCTTTACAGTTGTTCCTCACACCCCACCTAGATCCAGGATTTTGTTAAGAGCCATGCAATACATTCAGATGGTATGTCCATTTGGTCTTCTTTAAGCTAAAAACAGTTTTTAGCCTTTGTTGATGTTTATACCCTTTACGTTCTTGAAGGATTGGTCCCCATTTTAAATAGCTTCTGATGTTTGCTTGCTTGCTTTTTTTAAAGTCAGCTACTGAAGAGGCATACATTTATACACAAATAATCATGAATAAAGAATGGTCACTGTTAAGGATTGGGCATTAGCAAACTCTATTGCCAAGCTCTTTGCTATTTTAGCCGTAATTCTGCAAGAAATCCCTTCCACACTCGTTTGGAAGGTGTTTCAATTTGTATCTGGCAAGCTGTTAGCTTATACTGTTACTGAAAATATTCTAGTATGTAGAAAAGTATGAAGTGCTATTAGTATTCCAAAGGAAATTATAATCTAAATGGTAAAAGGAAATAGAAACAAGGGGAAAAATCAATACAACTGAATAAAGTTTAAAGATGCAGCATATGTTACAAGGAAGGTTAGCATTAATTGCTAATTAAGTGGTATAGAAATAAGTCTATATTATCTGCAATTTATATAATTATTGATTTTTATAAGGATAATGCAACACCACTTATCTAAAATGGACAAGAGTTAATGTTGACGCTGGTAATAATCATTTACATAAGTGTACATGTGATTTCAAGGACAATAAGCTAATGATAGCTCATAAAGATGTATATTTTTCGTTGATCAAAACTGTGCCATAAACTTCTGGTGTCTGATCTTTTAAACTATTATACATTAAAATAATTTAAGAAGAGAATTGAGACAAATATGACTGCTTTTAAAAACATATCTTTGCATACTGCTTCATCTTGAATTAGATCATTTTATAGGTGACAAATCTTTATGCTAAGTTTATTCTGTTTAACTGTTCTGAATTAAAAACAAAAACAACCTCCATTATATTTACCAAGCCTTCCAAGCTTTTATTTATAATTTTAAACAATTCTATTTTTCTACTTCATGACCCCAGCCAAATAGTATATAATGTTTAACTATAACTCTCCACAAAATTATACTTATTTATTTATACTATTATGACAAGTTGTGTGACAGATCTTCTTTTAGAATTCAGTAACCTAAGATTTAGAAACTACTTTAGATTTGGTGATTCTAAGTTCATGAATCTTCTGATTAACAAGACTTCTCAAGTGTGTTATAAGCAGAAAAAAAATTGCTGGATATAAACTAAAACCGCTCAGAGAAGTGCTTTTTATTATGCATTTTCAAATGAAAGTGAATGCACAATGAGCCCGGTCCTCTCTTTAGTGCTCAGTGCACAGCTCATGGCTGCGTATTAGCCCAATGCCCTGCCCTTCCTAGCTATGCAATTAGTGTTGATTGACTGATAGATCACACACTTGATGTTGGTGGTCACTGAGGTACATACACCTCTGTACAAGGCCTGCCAGGCCATTGTGCATGCCTGGTACCTTAGTGGAGATTAACAACGGAAGTGGTGATTTTTCAATCAATTGTACGTAGAATACAAAATGTGGTCTGTGTTTCCCTTTGTCTACTTACTTTTACTTAGTGATTTCATCTTCCCAGTGACAAATGCAAATTTCTTGTTTTGTTCCCAGACCCAAGAGAAAATTTATATCATGTTTCATTCTCTCTCCATCTTAAGCTTTCTTTTAAAAGAGTCTATATATTTGTGTTTTTTAACAGGCCCTGATATAAACACTTAGTATGTTTAAGACACTGCTTTTGGTGCTTTATAAATATTAGTTAATCTGAAGGCAATCATGAGCAGTATCTCATATACATTACTTTTGTGTATGAAATTTAGTGGAGGATGTTTCCTGTCTATAGACCAGCTCACAGGCCTGCTGCTGCTCAGGCTTCATCCTCTTTTATAATATAAGATGAGTTCCAATATGGCCTCCTTCCAATCTATCTGCTGGCACAGTGAAAAGAAACTCTGTATACCTTAGCAGTCACTCCCCATTCCCTCATTTCCCCAGCCCCTAGAAACCACTAATCCACTTTATGTCTATAACTTTGCCTATTCTTTACATCTCATATAAATGGAATCATACCTTTTGTGTCTGTCTTCGTTCATGTTGATGTTTTCAAGATTCATTCATGTTGTAGGAATTATTTTATTTCCTTTTATTACTGAATAATATTCCATTGTATTCTAAATTTTATTTATCCATTCATCCATTGATAGACCTTTTTTTTTCTGCTTTGGAGCTATTATGAATAATGCTGCTATGAACATTCATGTACACGTTTTTGTGTGGACATGTTTTCAATTTTCTTGGTTATATACCTACAAGTAGAACTGCTGGGTCATATTTTTGAGGGACTGCCACACTTTTTCAAAGTGGCTGCACATTTTACCTTCCCAATAAATATACTTTTATATTACAACATACAACGCATAGAAAGACATTTTCACTTCAAGTTACATCCGAAATGTTTGGCTGTATTTGAAAGTAGATATTCCGTATTTAACAATAAAGCATAATAGCATGCTTCTTTATATGACTGACATTATTATGCTGGATGGCAACTATGTAATCATTCGTGAAGCATACGTCCAAGGATTCCAGAAATAAAACTGATGGAGGCATGTTGCTATTCAGTCTTCCAAAGCCCAGTATGAAACCAAATAGCAGATACTGAGGTTCCAACCGAAATTTGGAGCATCGCTATTTGAGCTTCCTTTCTTCCATTTCCACATAAAAATAAAAGAAAAGAAACAAAATGCTTTATTGCAACTTGTTTTTCAGTGTAAGGGGCAAATGGTATAATGTGAAAGCCAAAGTACATACCAGCTGAGGAAACCTGATACAAAACACATTTTGTCAAGTATAAACCTGTATAGTAGGTAAGATTTGTTGAAGGCTCACTATATTCTAGACACAATTTTAAGTTCTTCACAGGATTAATACAAGCCTATAAGGTAGGTATCATTGTTTTCCATATTGTACAGATGAGGAAATGAAGACACACACAGGCTAAGTGTCAGGGCTAATAAGTGACAGAGCTGGAATTCAAACCTAGGCAGGCTGGTTCCAGAGTCAGTATTTTAGCTATGACTCTGCCCTGCTAAATAACACCTGTTACCACCATTATCTTACTAGCAACTTTAAATGCATTTATGTGATAAATGGCAACTTCACACACTATAGTATTTTTATGCAGAATTTAACTAAATGTCTCTAACTTTCTGATTCAAGTTTGCAGATCTGCTATTTATATCTAAAGGACATTTTGATCCACTAACAGACTATTGATTTATATCTTATTCTGTTGGAGAGCAGGATTCAGAAACAATTGCCACAGGATGGAATCAGGATTAAGTGCCCTCAATGGAAGTGTTAATTCCATCTAAATATCCTTATTTCAGGCAGATTATTGTTTCCCGTCAATGTTCTTAAGGCTGTTACTATATGTGCCTGCCATGTCATTCCACTAAAAAAGAATGCTGGCCTTGTGGTTTCTAAGGTTTTTGCTACTATGAGTGTCACCTCTGAGTTTGAAATATTTGAAGCAGGAGAGTATGTGAGTTTTCAGAGATGAAATTACGTCCAAAAAAATACGTCCACCTTTGATTGACGTGGGTGAGCATGGCTGTGTATCATAGATTATAGTTTTCTGTTCACTCAGTTTCTTTCCAACAATGTCCCATATTTTTCAAGGGAAAATGTTGCCATATCACTTTAGATTTAAAAGGTTGCACTGAATGATGTTTTCTTAAATAAAAGGGAGGAAAAAGTAATTCTTTCATGTTTTGTAGATTTAAACCCTGTCATTGCCAACATATCTGCACATGAAATCAGTCAAGGCTTTGCAGTAGATAAGGTTTTTGGTCAGGCTTCTCTGGCGTTTGAATTCCCATTACTGAAAGGAAAGTGTAAGAAAAATAAAACAAGTGTCTCCTTTCTTGCCTGCTCTTCCATAGTTTGGGGTCACTGTTTGGAACTTCATAAGAAACTGTAATGGTTTGAATAAATAGTAGACAGCTAGCCACTTTAACCTGTGCTACTTACCTATTTGCTTCTACTATCAATTCCAGCTACATCTTTAAGAGAAAAATGCAGCACAAGATTTCTGACTTAGACCGTGTCGAAGTACCATTTTTTCCCATCCTTGAAAAGAAATCTCAACCCTGCCTTTCAAATTGTCAAATTAATTCATTGTCAATTTTATTATATAATTATTACAATGAGATAGTTACAGTGTAACAGAATCTTATCAGATAGTATCTGTTCATCCATAAAGAGAGTACATGATAATATTGTATATTAATGATTATATCACCATCACAAACCATTTATGAGTTTTTTTTGTGTGCACATCTTTAACTGTGTGTCTTTGTGCGTGTGGCAAGCTTTGTGGAGGATGCCACGGCCCTGTATGTGTCTTTCTTCTCATCTTTCTATTTGACGTTCTAAGGGTCTCTGGTGAAAGCCAATGCCAGGGAAAGCACTTAACCTCACTACTGTCCTTTATACTAAATTCAAGCAATATCACTTTATTTACTTTATTTCAAACTTAGATTTTAAATGAATTTTGTACAACATAGTGGGTAGAAATTAATTTTCCCTTTCCATTGGAGCAGAGGGTGGAGAGTAACTGATCAGCAGTAAAAGTAAGTCCTGATTAGTTTTTCCTCCTCTTACTTTAGCCTTTGATAAGTAGGCACCTTCAACTTTCATTTCCAGTAGTGTTTATTATAGAGAGAATGCAGTACTCTTCTCCATTTGCTGGGGAGTCTTGTGGTTCATCATGATTATCATGTCCTCCTGAATTCATTTAAAGGTATCCTGCAATAATGGTATAATCTCAGGTAGCTTTACCCCTTGCTACTTATTTAATGTCATTTCTAGTTTAAAAAAGATTGTGTGGAAGAGAG
>NW_012148653.1:1925201-1933573 GCF_000956105.1 Propithecus coquereli | reverse complement strand
GGTATCCTGCAATAATGGTATAATCTCAGGTAGCTTTACCCCTTGCTACTTATTTAATGTCATTTCTAGTTTAAAAAAGATTGTGTGGAAGAGAGTTGATAATAGTACAGAGGAAAACATTTTTTTTTTCCTGTTGAAAATGTGAGTATTTGAAATAATAGACAGGGAGGGAAATAGGAATAAATACACAATTAACTCTTAACCTACAACTTTATTGAAATTGTGAGGAAATATTCCAAGGCTGCGTAAGGTAAATTAAAAGTTTCCTTCCAAATGTTTGTCCCTAAGTAATTCATTCTTTCTTTTCTAAGTTGTTTGTGTACATGGATGTAGAGATGGCACTAAAGATAAAGATGCTTCGACCTTGTTTTCACCACTTTTTTTTCTGTTGGTTTCCAGCAGTGCCATGGGCTTTCATTACTTATTCAAGAACCGGCTGTGCTGAACTTCCATTGCTACTTTCTGTCTGCACCCACATATTTCTGTAGCTTGGAAATTTGTCTTTGAGTTCATATAGTGAGGATCTTTTATCTGTCGCTGTGCGGTAGTTTTAGCATAATTGCATTTAGATTTAGAGATTATAGCTTATAACTTAATTATGAATCTGACTACATAAGAAAGAGTTTAATTTAAATTTAATATTTTGAATCAGCACAGCTCAACTCATGTGTTCTTGTTAAATTGTCTCTCATTGAATTCATCCTTGTCATTACCTTGGATATCAGTGCTTTTTCAGAGTTGCAGGCTGTAGCAAAATAACAATGCAGACCTGACTTTGGTCTGAACTAATCTTCAGAAAGGGTACAGGCTAATGATGTCATAGGCATCTCTACAGTTTGGGTTAATAAACATCTTGGTATATGCCTGTGTGCGTGTGTATGTGTGTGTGTGTGTGCCTCTTCATGTGTGTAAATACACATATGTATATGAACATACCTTGTTATGCTAGGGCTCAAACAAATAAAAATAATGAAAAATATATTTACAAGGTCCAACCTAAAATGATAAAGTAGATGAAGTTTGAGAGGGTATACTTGCGGTTTGCCAATTTTATGCCCCACGCCCACATAACACTGTATATTAAATACATATATAAAGAGAACACTATTCATGCAACATACACAAATATATACATGACACTTGTAACAGTATAGTTATATAAGTGTTCAGATAGAAGAACTTACTATTTATAGGAACCCTTCAGTAGTATCTTTCTTTTTTCATCCTCCTCCTCCTCCTCTTTCTTCTTCCTCCTTCCTTATCCCTTCTTCCTTTTTCCTTTTTCCTTCTTCCTTCTTCTTTGTCTTGCTCTGTCTCTCAAAAAACTAGAATGGCTTAGTCAGGTAAATGACTCAAAACTCTTCTTTCTAGAAAAAATGAGCTTTATAAAGGTAATTTGATCAAAAAGAAAAAGAACTGTACTTGCAAGGCTATGGGAGACTAATCTGTACATATAAAGCTTTTCATTATCAATGGAAATTTTCCATTTGTCATTATGTTCACAACAGCATGAGAAGTAGGAGCATATACAGCGTTTCAAAGGAAAGTTGAGGAGTGTTTTTGAACTTTGTATATAATTAGACAAAAAAAGTAATTAATAGAGACTTGAATAACTTCCTTGCATAAAAAAGTTAAAGCAACAATAACAAACACTTAAAAATAACATCACTATCATGGGAAAGTATCAACTGCTTATTTCTCTCTCTTCCTAGTTGAAATCCTAATTTAAATAAGGTTTTAGTGGATATAATTCTTTATATGTTAAAATCCTCCAATATACAAAGAATCGTTTGTTATAAATTTTGGTGTCAGTAACTTTAAACTGGAAATGTATTCCCATCGAAATAATGTAGTTCAACCTTCTATACCAAGTACTACTGAGGTGTTTGTGTTGAGAAGACATGGAGGGTGTGTTGGGATCTGTCTCTAACCTAACTTCACACAGAGTAGCTTCATTTTAATGCATTTTTTTAAATTGAATCTCCATTGATATTTTCTTTCTTTTTTTTTCAGAATATTACGGGAGTAAAAATGTTTTGTTTACATGGATTGCTTTTGTACTACTTGAGTCAAAGTAATAAGTGTGCCCATCACCCAGATACTGTACACTGTACCCACTAAGTGTGATTTCACCCATCCCCTCCTCCCTCGTCCCACCTGCATGATTTCCATTGAGTTTTACTTCCGTCTGTGCACATGAGTGATGATTGGTTAGTTCCAATTTAATAGTGAGTACACATGGTATTTGTTTTTCCATTTTTTAGATATTTCACTTAGGAAAATGGTCTCTAGTTCCATACAGCTTGTTGCAAAGGGTATTAATTCATTTTTTATGGCTGAGTAGTACCATGGTATACATATACCACATTTTATTAATCCACTCATGAATTGATGAGCATTTGCATTGATTCCACATCTTTTCAATTGTGAATTGTGCTGCTATAAACATTTGAGTGCAGGTGTCTTTTTGATAAAATGACTTTTTTTCCTTTGGGTAAATACCCAGTAGCGGGATTGCTGGATCAAATGGTAGGTCTACTTTTAGTTCTTTGAGATATCTCCATACTATTTTCCATAGAGATTGCACTAGTTTGCAGTCACACCAACAGTGTATAAATGTTCCTTTCTCTCCACATCCATGCCAGCATCTATTGTTTTGGGACTTTTTGATATTAATAAAACCCATTCTCAGTGGGGTTAGGTGATACCTCACTGTGGGTTTGGTTTGCATTTCTCTGATGATTTGTGACATTGAGCATTTTTTCATATGTTTATAGGACTAATGGCCTATGACAGATTAGTCTGTCTTCTTTTGTAAAGCTTCTGTTCATGTCTTTTGCCATTTTTAATGGGGTCGTTTGATCTTTTTCTTGCTAATTTGCTTGAGTTCTTTGTAGATTCTGGTTATTAGCCCTTTATTGGATATATGGCATGCAAATATTTTCTCACATTCTATAGGTTGTCTATTCACTCTATTGGTTATTTCCTTGGCTGTGCAGAGGCTTTTTAATTTAATCAAGTCCCATTTATTTATTTTTGTTGTTTCTGTGGTTGCCCTCAGGGTCTTCTTCATAAATTCTTTACCTAGGCCAATATCTAGAAGAGTCTTTCCAACATTTTCTTATAGAATTCTTATGGTTTCATGTCTTAGATTTAAGTCTGTGATACATCTTGAATTAATTTTTGTGAGTGGTGAGAGATATGGGTCCTGTTTCCATCTTCTACATGTGGCTATCCAATTTTCCCAGCACCATTTATTGAATAGGGATTCTTTTCTCCAGTGTATATTGCCGTCTACTTTGCTGAAGATCAGATGGCAATATGTGGATGATTTTATATGTGGTTTCTCTGTTCTGTTCCATTGGTCTATGTCTCTATTTTTGTGCCAGTACCATACTGTTTTGGTTACTATAGCCTTGTAGTATAGCCTAAAGTCTGGTAAAGCAGCAGTCTCCAACCTTTTTGGCACCAGGGACTGGTTTCATGAAAGACAGTATTTCCACACATAGGGGTGGGCGTGGGCAGCAGAGCTCTGTGGTACCAGACCACAGCCTGGGGATTGGTGACTGTAGTGGTAAAGTGATGCCTCCAGATTTGTTCCTTTTGCTTAAGGTTGCTTTAGCTATTCAGGCTCTTTTATGGTTCCAAAGAAAGGATAGAATTATTTCTAGATCTTTGAAAAATGACGTTGGTATTTTGATGGGGATTTCATTGAATCTTAAAATCACCTCCGGTAATATGAACATTTTAACAGTGTTGATTCTGCCAATCCACATGAGCATGATATATTTTTTCATTTGTTTACATTATCTGACATTTCCTTCCTCAGTGATTTGTAATTCTTTTTGTAGACATCTCGCTAGATTAACCAGAAGTAGAAAAGAAAGGACCCAAATAAGCTCAATCAGAAATGAAAAAGGAAATATTACAACTGATACCACAGAAATACAAAATATCATCTGTGAATACTATAAAAATTTCTATGCACATAAACTTGAAAACGTGGAGGAAATGGACAAATTCCTGGAAACACAACAATATTCCAAGGTTCAGTCAGGAAGAAACAGAATTCCTAAATAGACCAATTATGAGCAATCAAATTGAAGCAGCAATAAAAAATCGTCCAGCAAATAAAAGTCCCAGACGAGATGGTTTCACAGCAGAAGTTTATCAGACCTACAAAGAAGAATTGGTACCCATACTGCAGAAATTACTTCATAATATTGAGAGTTAAGGAATCCTCCTCAACTCATTCTATGAAGCCAGTATCATCTTGATACCAAAGCCAGGAAAGGACACAATAAAAAAGAAAACTATAGACCAATATCCTTGATAGACATAAAAATCCTCAAGAAAATTCTAGCAAACTGAATTCAGCAGCCCATGAAAAAATAATCCACGACGACCAAGTGGGCTTCATCCCAGGGATGCAAGAATGATTCAACATAAATAAATTCATCAATGTGACTCACCACATAAACAAAAGCAAAAAATAAAAAGATCATATGACTATCTCAATAGATGCAGAAAAAGCATTTGACAAAATTTAGCATGATTTTATGATAAGAACTCTTAACAAAATAGGCATAAATAGAATGTACCTCAAAAGTATAAAAGCCATATATGACAACCCCACAGCCAACATCATACTCAATGGGGAAAAGTTGAAAGCATTCCCACTCAGCACTGGAACAAGACAAGGGAGCCCACTGTCACCACTTCTATTCAACATAGTACTGGAAGCCCTAGCCAGAGCAATCATGCAAGAGAAGGAAATCAAGGGTATCCAACTGGGAAAGAGGAGGTCAAACTATCGCTTGTTGCCATGATATGATCTTATATCTAGAAAACCCCAAAGATTCCACCAAGAGACTCCTGGAATTGATAAATAAATTCAGCAAAGTCTCAGGTTACAAAATCGGTGTACACAAACCAGTAGCATTCCTATACACCAACAACAGTCAAGCTGAGAATCAAATCAAAGACTCAGTACATTTCACAATAGCTACAGAGAAAATTAAATACCTAGGAATATATTTAACCAAGGAGTAAAAGATCACTACAAAGATATTTTCCTTTGAAATAAAATGTTTTCCTTATTTAAGACATTTGGAAATTAATATTATAATTGATGTTTAAATTTCCAGCTTAAGCGTATTTTTGCTTGTTGTACTAGAAATGAAGTACTGTGCCTTTGCAATGAAAATAATAGAAAATGTGCTATGAGAGTAATTGAAACCTGAACAGAATTGCTGAGTGGGATTTTTGTTTTGTCTCTTGTACATGTCGCTTAAAGAAAGCAGACCTAATTAGGGAAAGACAGGAGGCAGATGAAGACTTTGGTGGGAATTGTGAACAGAGAATTAGGGCATTTTCAAAGGCTATGAGCTTGAGAGAGTCATTATATCCTATTTCACTTTCCATTTCCTAGTTCTTACTTTCATTACTCCTATACTTATTAATCATCATTGGGATTGTTTGGGAGCTTACAAGTGAGTTAAAGAGGAGAGAGAGAGAAATCTCTAGTGATTAAACAAGCAAAGAAGGAAAGGAAGAATGGGATGAGAATGGCATGCTTTTGTGTGCTGATGTGTCTGGGGTGGAAATAGTTACCTGTGAGAAGCAAAAGGAGAAAACAGATCATATGCCATTGCTCATCCCTTTGTGGAAGAAACTCACCAGGTATCCATTCACTTACTATTTACTGAACAGAATACATTGTTTCAGCACAGTGTATTAGGTGAAGGATGTTCACTAGTGAACAAGAGCTTCCTGGAGCTTTCAGTCTGCTGATATCACAAGCATAGACCAGAGAAGCACATATCATAAGCACTAAAAAGAGGTAGAGCATAGAATGAGACTCCATGATAAGGGCACCTATTATAGTCTTGGTGCTGAGGGAAGACTTCTCTGAGGAAATCATATTTGAGCTGAGACCTGAATGCTGAATGGGAATTAACTTATGTGCTGAGGAATAAGAATAAGGTTCCTGATAGAGGGATTAACAAGTATTAAGCTGAGGCATCTATGTTGTATTTTACAAATATAAACTAGGAACTAATCTTTTCTTTGTCTTCCCTGACTTGTGTGATGAAACCATCCTTTCAGTTACAAAGCCAAGAACTCTGAGAGTAACTTTGACTTTACTCTCTCTGTCACCCTGCACCCACTTTAACCTCACTCTAATGACCACATCTATTTGCTCAACAATTCTTTCTCTTCCCGTCTCCAAATCTCTGTAAACCTCTTCTCCTACAGTCAACCCTTGACTTAATTCACATCTCAGCCTCTTATTGCTGAACTTGTAGCTTCTCACTTCCACCAGAATTGACTTTTAGAAGTGTTTGATCATGACATCTTTGGCACAAACCTATTCGATGACCTAGCCCTACCTACAGAATAAAATATGCCATCTCTGTATGCTCTCCTGATGTAATCTAAACCCCTCCTCATCTCCTACCACTTTATTCTTATTCTTGCCACATGCACGGGCTTGCTATTTCTTGAACCTAGAAGGCAGTCAGGGACCTGGGCCTTTAATGATGTCAGCATGCCCTCCCTCCCCTAATCATGCATCACAATTCCTGTCCTCTAGCCTACTTCTTTCTCCATTGCCATACTCAATTAATCTGGCCTTCTTCCGTTTTTTTTTTTTTTTTTTTTGGAGACAGAGTCTCGCTCTGTTGCCTGGGCTAGAGTGCCTTGGCGTCAGCGTAACTCACAGCAAACTCAAACTCCTGGGCTTAGGCAATCCTTCTGCCTCAGCCTCCCGAGTAGCTGGGACTACAGGCATGCGCCACCATGCCCAGCTAATTTTTTCTATATATTTTTAGTTGTCCAACTAATCTCTTTCTATTTTTAGTAGAGACAGGGTCTCACTCTTGCTTAGGCTGGTCTCCAACTCCTGACCTTGAGCAATCCGCCTCTCTCGGCCTCCCAGAGTGTTAGATGACAGGCGTGAGCCACCGCTCCCGGCCACTCCTTGTTGTATCACTTTTACCTCTGCCCCTCATCAGCATTTACCTCACTTTGCCCTATAATGTTATGTGTCATATATCATCTCTCCAACTAGATTTTAAGTTCCACAAAGTCCAAGAATTTGTCTCATTTATTTTTATATCACCTTTATGCCTTGTTTTTATAATTTGCCACAGTTGGAAACAAAAATTTATATTACAGGCTTTTAGCAACTTCCTGGAACTGAGGTAAGGGTACTGGAGAAGAGAAGAAAGTTAAAGGACACTTGAAGAAACCTGAAGAAAGTAATTTAGGCTATTTTATGGTTTATAGTCTCTTCTTTATCAGCTCTGGGTACCTTCATAATATTGGTTGCTAATAATGATATGACAGACATCATCAAATAAGGAGACTCAAATTTTGTCTATATAAGTCAAACACACACATTTAAGAAATATTTTTAGTGAAGACATTTAAGCTCTTAGATGGCTAGATATGTGGTGGTAGGGCAAATACATTTAAATGCTTGTTACAAAGATCTACATAAGCAAAACAAGATTTACAACTTCAGAACCAATGTTATTGGATATAATTCCTTCATTCAACAAATATTGATTGATTATTGACTTGGGGTCAGGTACAGTTAAGCCTAAAACTTGCTCTCTGCTTTGGTCATGCTGGCTTTAATCCATTGCTACTTGAGTCTTACGACTCAAAAACGACTTACAAATTGGCTGGAATTGGCTGGCCTCTATTGTTGTCTCCTTCGCTAACCCTGACACTAATCACACACATGAATCTGAGGATGGAGAACTATTAGATTTTCACCCTTTACAGTCAAGCTCTTGTTTCCTCCGGAACCTGTTCCTCATACAAATCAAAACTTATCTCCAGTGAGAATGATCTTTATCAAAAAGTCCCAAAACAATAAATGTTGGCGTGGATGCGGAGAGGTAGGAACACTCATACACTGCTGGTGGGACTGCAAACTAGTGCAACCTCTGTGGAAAGCAATATGGAGATACCTTAAAGAGATACAAGTAGAGCTACCATTTGATCCAGCAATCCCATTTCTGGGCATCTACCCAAAAGAACAAATGATACTCTATAAGAAAGACACCTGCACCCGAATGTTTATAGTAGCACAATTCACAATTGCAAGGATGTGGAAACAAACCAAGTGTCCATCAATACATGAGTGGATTAATAAAATGTGGTATATGTACACCATGGAGTACTATTCAGCTTTAAGAAGCAATGGTGATATAGCACCTCTTGTATACTCCTGGATAGAGCTGGAACACATTCTACTAAGTGAAGTATCCCAAGAATGGAAAAACAAGCACCATATGTACTCACCAGCAAATTGGTATTAACTGATCAACACGTAAGTGCACATATATGAATAACATCTA
>NW_012148653.1:1901255-1924892 GCF_000956105.1 Propithecus coquereli | reverse complement strand
CTGTTGAAAAAGACTGGATAAAGTTTAGCTTTCTCAGATAAAAAAAAAAAAAAACATGTAGGCAGAGTAACAAATGAGAACTCTTTTGAGCTTTTCAGCCAACAATAAAATATTTCTGTAAAAATGGAAGTGTACAAGATGGCAGCCATCTGTTGTTTAAAAACAACAGAACTATATTAAAATATAATTTTTGTGTAAGGTCTGTGCCATGAAAACAAGGGCAAAATTGCTTATGTTTATCTAAATGGAGGAAACTTTTGTGTTCTTCTTTGTCTTTGTCTATGCTGATGTGAGATTGGGTAACTATTACTAACTGAAAATAGTTAATCATATTTAATATAGATGAGATTAGTTGAAAAAATGCTATTTTTTATTATTCATGGACCACATGGACACGTCTATTTGGGCAACTCTGAAGTTTTCTCTTTGAGTGCTTGAAATCCAGACATATTAGCTTAGCAAATTCCTAGGAAATCTGTGATAATTTAATGCTAACAGAGACTGAAATTTTTCTGCTTTATTCCTCCAAAACTTAGAAACATACAAATAATAATAGAAATAGCAGTTAGAATAATTGTAAAAAGTTTTCTTAATGAAGTACTCTCTAATATAAGTTAGGTTTTTGGCAAAAAAAATGTTCTTCCAGATATTCAATAAAATTGATGCTATTAAATTATATTGTTAATCTTTTTGCTTTACTAGTTAAAAATGCCTTCTATGCAAATCCTCTATATTATTCCAATTCTTGGTTCATTTTCAATGTTTATTAGAGAAATTTTATAAGTTAATCTTGTAAATGGTTTTCATTTATACCATTGTGCTTTATGAATGAAATATGTAAGTGTGATATAATTCTTTGGAAAAGATGTTAATATCATTATTACAGCAGATATTTTACAAAGGTTAATAGACAATGGCTTGCATATGTATTTTACTTAATCTGCATTGTAGTTTGAAAACACACAAACATGTGAATTAATTACCAACATTTTGCCAACATAAAAACCCACATTTCTATCTTCCTTTACAAAATATGGGAGGCAAGCATTGGACTTCCAGACTAAGACTATAATCTCAAAATACCTAAAATAGAGGAATGCCAGGGGAAAAATTTACATTTTTTAAGATGGCTATGCTTTCTGAGACCATGATTGAAAATATAAACTATTTCTACTAAATAAGAGGACTTATGAGAGAAAATTTCAAATTAGGAGTCTCTCCCACTAGAACCTTAACTTCATGAGAGCAGATACTTGGCACAGCTGTATCCTCCAATCTACTGCAGTCCCTGGCACTATGTACTCAATGAATATTTTGTTGAATGAGTGAATGAACACCCTCTCTCTTTTTCTTTCACATCATCCTGGTACTTGTCCCTCCTATAATCTTTTGCCATGCAGATTTACCATTCTATTATTTGATGCCAGAAAACCCTCCAATGGGGAGAGCTCCATGTTCTTCACTTTTATAATTTTTTAGACTCTTCGCTATCACACCTTTATTCCTAACGGCAAAGAAGCCAAAAATTCACACACTGAGATGTGGTTCACCCAGAAATATTTACAAATTAAAAAATGAGAATATTGAGACAAATACATCTCTCATGATGAAATGTAGACTGTAGGATAATATTAAAAAATTCAAATTATATAGGAGGAATAATTTTTGTGAAGGAATCTAGTCCTAAGCTAGTGCTTCTCAGACTTTAATGTTCATATGAATCACTTGGAGATCTTGTTAAAAAGCAAATGTGTATTTGGTAAGCCTGGAGCAGATTCTAAGATTCTGCGTTTATAATAACCCTCAGGTGATGCTGATGCTACTGGTCCATGGACCACACTTTGGGTACCTAAGTATTAAGCAACTGCTTAAACTACTTGTTTGAAAACAGTCTGACTTGAAGCTATATGTGATAAGGGTGATGGGCTTTTATCAACCTGCTGGCAAAACTTAGATGCCTAAATATGTCCAAATGGGATACATACTTGGAGTAAGAACTTTATAGTGGTGTACTGAAAGGCACCTGATATATAATCTGTTGCCTCAATTTGCAAATGGGACTCTGGAGGCCAAAGATATTCAATGACTTATTGAAGAACTCACAGCTATGCCAATGCTGTACCCAGTGGGAACACAGGTTTCCTTATTCCCAGACCCCAGCTCTTTTAAATACATCATGCTGCCTCTTAGCTATTGAAATTATAGTAGCATTCCTTCAATAAAACATTTAGGAAGTTATGGAACTATCAAATATACTTAATTTCACTTAATATTAAATGCTTCACTAAAGTCAGTCAAAATGAAAGGAAATAGTGCATTTGTTTCATAATTAGATGCATTTCTTGTAGGCAACACTTATTAATCTTGCAATAATTTATCTTAGTTATCTATTGAAAACAATGCTGAAGACACTTAGAATGCCTTTTATTGGGCAAGCATTACTGAACATTAGATGATGAATGACCTTGATGAACTAGTTTGTTTAGCCCATAAGAAAAAATTTGATGTTATGACTAAGTAAAAATTTAGAAAAAGAAAGCAACAAAAATGTCAAAAATCAATATTACTACTTTTGCTGATGAAGAATGTTATTTTTAGCTAAACTGAATTTTTAAAATTTTAAACATCTGTATGGATCCCCCTCAACTCTAATGTCAAGGAGGTTTCTCATCTGCTTTATCTAGTGGTCTTTCACATCTCATCAAAAACCATCTTCCTTTTTACTGTGCATGTATGTGTGTGTAAGTGAAAGTGATACAAATTCTTAAAAGTGGATAAAAGAGAATGATTTTTCCCTACTATGGTGTAAAGTAAAATGGAAAGTGAAGTGATCTGATTGGCATAAATTAGACACATTTTATTGGCAGTTTTATCATACTTGAAACATTTTTTTGGTCTCAAGATCTAATCAAATTATGTCACCAAATCGGAGGTCACATATATTCATGGGGACTTAATGGATCCTCTTGGATTTTCATGGAAAAAAGACAATATGTTCATGATGAGTAGAAGAATTCATCACCAACTCCTCTCCTCTATTCTACCCTCAGCCTTCTATTTCCCTGAGCATATTGGTATTATAAAAGCAACAAATGGAGGCTTCTCCCGACACAGGCTGTAAGAATGTGCTGCTATGATGTGAGGAGCATAAAGGGAAAATCAGGCAGTATAATTACTGTGCTAATTAGGCTCAGACCATTAAAGATCTTTTACCATCCATGTTAGTGTTGCTGTTAATATCACCTGAATATTGCCTCACAGATTACAAAATGCTTCCTCATACATTATTTTCATATCACAGATTATGAAATGCTAGCGTTATAAATCACAATCGTATGAAAGAGTATTATTTTAGTATTACATGAAACTTTGATTTTCAGTGATGCCACGTGTTTCCACAGCGACTACGAGTAATTAATTGCTATAAAATCACAAACAATATTTCCTTTTGAGAGTTGATGACAGATGCTGGCATTTTAACAAAGGGTAAATTAAATAATCCACAGCTTGCTGAGAGAATTGAATTGGTTACTAGGCATTTTTTAAAAAACAAAAATTCTAATGATGCTTGGTGATGTTTGGAATGTTCTGGTAGCTGTACGTTTTTAAGAGGGCCAAGCAGGCCTCTTTCCCTATTCTTTACCTAGCAATCACACCGATATCTTCTGACTATTAGACATTTCTGCCCCTGAGCTAATCACCCTCTTTTAACAGTGTAAACATTCCAGCAGGCATGGAAATTATAACACATTAAGCCATTTTATCTGCAACTCTCATTTTATTGTGATTTGGTTTAATCTGTTTGCTTTGGTCCAAAGTATAAGACAAAATGAGGACACAGAGAATAGGCATCTTGTTAACAGGGAAAGAGGATGGAACTGCAGAAAAGCAGTGAGTCTCTGGGTACTAAAAGGGAAATATCAAGTTATGTCAAGAAATGGAAGGACAACCCCAAAGCCAGATTTGTATGGGGCCTCCCCTTCCGTTATACCTAAATAATAACCATAATTCCTGGTTAAATTTTATTGCTACAGTTGAATAGTAGTAACTTTTTTGTGTAGAATACTGAACTTCTAAATTATTTTTGCACTCCTTGTCAAAGGTATTTTAAAATTAAATAGCTGCCATAATACAGTATACCAGTAAATCCCAGTTTGTCTTACAGAGTGACTCAGAACTCTTGAAAGGTCACTAATTTTGAACCTTTACATCATCCTTAAAATCAGTTGAAGAATGACTGTTGCTGGTGTATATGACTTGAAAATATATTTTGTTTAGAACATACAGTGGTGTGTGTGTGTGTGTGTGTGTGTGTGTGTGTGTTTGTGTGTGTGTGAATTGGCTGCCCACATTTAAAAATTTGGAGATCTCCCATAAGCATCCATTTTCCTCTTACAAAACTGAAGGTCAAACAATATTGGACCTACATTCTGCATTATGCTGCAGCTAAGTATCACTGCCTTCTTTGGAAAGGATTTTCCCTCTCCAGTCTCCCAGGTCTTGGCAAACTTGCTTCTTTCTTGGACAGAATTGTTTTGGCACCTATTGGCATGCCATGTAGAAGAAATGACATTCCTAAAATTTGACCAATGCACTGATTGGTTGGTTGATTACTTTTACAAACAGCTGAATGAACTATTTCAGTTTTATTTTTGCTCTATTACACATATATGTATATCGGGGGGGAGAGAGAGAGAGAAGTTACAGTTTTATTTTTTTTTATTTCAGCATATTATGGGGGTACCGATGTTTAGGTTACGTATGTTGCCCTTCACCTCCCTACCCCTCCCAAGACCGAGCTTCAAACATGTCCGAAGTTACAGTTTTTTTTTTGTTTTTTTTTTTTGAGACAGAGTCTCACTCGTTTGCCCGGGTTAGAGTGAGTGCCGTGGCGTCAGTCTAGCTCACAGCAACCTCAAACTCCTGGGCTCAAGCGATCCTCCTGCCTCAGCCTCCCAAGTAGCTGGGACTACAGGCATGCGCCACCATGCCCGGCTAATTTTTTCTATATATTTTTAGTTGTCCAATTAATTTCTTTCTAATTTTAGTAGAGATGAGGGTCTCGCTCTTGCTCAGGCTGGTTTCGAACTCCTGAGCTCAAACAATCCGCCCGCCTCGGCCTCCCAGAGAGCGAAGTTACAGTTTTAAATGAACAAATTTACCACTGTACAATTATAAAGGCTACATTGAAGCAATTTTAAGAATAGTTTAGATCATGTCTTTCCAAGTAAAGCTTTGTGTCTTGTAAGTATGATAGAAAGAAAAAGAAGAAATATACATACGTTTTGTATACCCTAATGACCATAAATGTGTAAATATTGCATGTTTAAGTGAAGAGTCATTATTCAGGAATCTAATATGTGTCAGAAGAATACAGTCTCTCTCTTCTATTTTGTGCTAGAGATATAAATAATATATGTTCCCTAGTCCTCTATTCATTGCAGAGTCTGTTGGATAGAAATAAAAAAAAATAGTCATAATTAAAATAGAAAGAGGTTGAGGCTATAGTACAGGCAGGTACACACTATATGGAACAAGTAGGCAGAAGTAATTCTGCCTCAGTCTGCGAAGGTCCCACAGGAGTGGCCATTGAGTTGATTTTTGGAAAAATAAGTAGGGTTTTATCTGGCAAAGGAAACAAGAAAAAGCATTCTAAGGAGAGAAAATGGCATAAGCAAAAACCTAAACATGTGAAAGTTGATTTTATACCCATAAAAATCTCTAACTGAAGCATATGGTTGGAGATGGGGGATAATAAAAGGAAATGTGGAAGATAGAATGGATGGATAGTAAGATTTTAAAGGGCTTTTTACTCCTTCTCAAAGAGCTGGAGCATTTTAGTATAGACAATAGAAAGTAGTAAATGGTTTTAGGGGAGGGTATGAAGTGATGAGAAAGGCAACTCTGACTGCAAAGTGGATTCCTGATTAGCAGAGGGGACAAGTGAAGTCAAGGAGTTTGTTAGCAGGCTTTAGGGATTGGCCAGGGAGAGAGACTGTGAGTCAGAACAGAAGCCATTGGCAATGGGGAGGAATCAGAAGATAAATAACTGAGAGATATTACTGATGAAGAAACTATCCCGATTGGATGCGGATGCTCAGAGGACAAGATGAATTGGAGGTATGTAGGCTGGGAAAGAGCACAAAATCATGCCAAAATCAAAATCATAGTGTCTAGGAAGGGAAGTATTTTCTGCAGCATAGATAACAGTCCCTGGGAAATATATTGACTCTCTGTCATAAAACGCTATTTCCTACAAATGTTAATTAGGTATTTGAACCAAAACTTATTTGGAATTCATTATTATCATAGCTATTATTATTGTTATTATTAAAAGTAGTATTTTGAAAATGTGAGCAACCTCATGCTGTACATGCACACTTGGAATAATGCTAAAAACCAAATCAAACAAAAAACAAGTAACAACAACAAAACCTTGATTTAATGCAAGAAACATCCACATTTATTTTAGCTTGTTTGTTCTTTGTTACTCTAAAGAATCATGAACCATTTTTTTTTTTAAGTCCAAGCTGTTGCCATCCTGGTGAACACATTAACTACATAAAGTAACTGTGCACAGAATACAATTGAAGTCTGCAGCTGCTCTGGAGGATAAAAGCCTATTTCTTTTTTGTGCTGGCTTAGGCCCTCCCAAATTGTGTACATCACATGAGCTGTATTTAATTCAGACCACCCCAAACATGCCTTCCAAGTTAGGTTAAAATCTATGTAGCCATTTTCATGTAACATAGAAACTTAATTTTATTTACATAGACTCTATTTATTTTATATCATTGTTTCTGTTTGCCTTTCTGGTTCATGAATCTAGTTTCTCTGTAATTCTACTTTTACATGAATAAGTACCCCATGTGTTTATCCTACTAGATATCCCATCACTAAAATTGAAACATACCTTGGGCTTATTCAATTTTTTGGTACCTCACTATATTTCCCATTATGTAAATTTCTAATGCAATATATTAAGCATAGTATGATGCATTCCCAACTCGCATCGGCTATTCATACACTGGCATCCATCTTGTATTTGAAACAAGGTAGCATTTTGTTTGTTATAAACATGCTAATTCAGGTGCCTGCTTATTGTAGGATTAGCAAAAAATATGACTGTGTTTTTGAAGGCTATATGTGAATATGAAGTATCATGAATGGCTGCTCTACTTTATCAAATTCAGAATTAAAATAGGATTTAAATAATTAAAAATAGAGGCCTTTTCAGTTTATGGACTTTCTTATGATCCTAAAAAAAAGTGATAGTGAGGTTTCCAGCTGAGAGGAATGGTTGTGAAAAACATTTTGTTCCAGTTAGTTAATTCTTCCCTACATGTGCTATATTCATCGTATCCATTTTAAAAGCAAATGAGCCATCTCTATCTCCTCTCACATTTGTGGCAAACTCTTGCTGTGCCAATTTCAGATTACATGCATCTTAGAGAAAATAAGATGTTCTAATCTTGATTATAATTTTAAGTTAAAAGAGTGAAATTAGTTCAATATGAGGACATTGATACGTTGCACTAGCCAGACTGTCATTGCCCCTTTTGACAAAATAGAAAAACATATCTATACACAGGATGGTAAATTCCTGCATTAAACTGCATAATACTACAAATGCTACTAGATTTCAACTCAATCAAGTAATCAGTTCATGGAAGCTGAAATTTGTTGATAAACATTGCTTTAGAGTTCAGCCATTTTGCAAATAATTATAGCAAGCTTTCAATGAAATTATTTTCATTACGAATGCAGGCACTTCCCAAATGAGGATATAAGAATGAATAATAAACACATGAAAAGATGCTCAGCATCATTTGTCATCAGGAAAATGTAAATTAAAGCCACAATGAGAACCTATTACACACCTGTTAGAATGACTAAAATTTAAAGGACTGATCATATGGAGAAAGTAGAACACTTAAACATTGCTGTTGGAAATGAAAAAAATAGCAAAGTCACTTCAGAAAAAGTTTGATAGTTTCTTATAATGTTAAGCATACATCTATCTGCCCATGACACACATTCTATTCCTAAGTATGTACTCAAAATAAATGGAAAGGTGTATCAACACAGAAGACTTGTTCACAAATATTCATAGCAGCTTTATTTGTAATACCCTGAAACTGAAAACAAATCAAATGTCCATCAGGAGTTGAATGGATAAACACACCGCGGTCCAAAATACAATAGGAAACAACTCAACAATAAAAAGCAACAAACTGCTGAGACACACATGAACATGGATGAATCTCAAACAATTATATTAAAGAAAGAACCCAGACACAAAAGAGTTCGTAGACATTAATATGGAAACTAAGCTGTGGTGATAGAAATCAGATTAGTCATTACATAGTTGTGGGAAAATCTTCTGAGGTAATGGGAATATTTTATACCTGTGTCCTATAAGAAATGTTATACATCCCAACACCTGAACATGGAGAAGTTTAATTTTTAATTACTCTAAAATAATCTAAGCATTCAGGCTACAGAGATAAAAAAAAAAGAAAGGCACAATATGGGAACATTGTGTAGTTAGGTCCTTTGTGAAAATGGAAGCAGGAATGAATAATGAAGCATTCATTCATTCAATCAACAACCAAATAATTATTAGAGTGTGAATGATGAGCCAGACTATTCTAGGCACTGGGTATATAGATGTAGTATTTGGCCTCATCTAAAGTACACTTACTTTAGTAGACCGAGACATAGAATAAGCAATGTCAAATAAACATGATCACAGATCAGTGCTATAAAGAAAATAAAAGCACGCAGACAAGAAGGATGGCACAGATCCATTTTTGGAGAAACCCTGGAGAAGGGTATACCAGATAGAAGAAAGGGTGAATGCAAAGGCCCCAGAGTGAGAAAGAGCTCAATTTGCTTGAGGATCAAAAAGGAGGAAGTGTGTCTAAAAGGCAGGCAGGCTTGTATAATGAGTGTGGAAAGCCTGCAAAGACAGCATAAGGTACTTGTATTTTAACCAAAATGAAATGGGAAGCTATTATGGAGTTTTAAGTTAGAGAATTGCATTATCTATTTGTGCTTTCTTTTTAAAAATCTCTTTTGTTTAATGTGTGGATTGAAAGAAGGGGAGAGTAAGAAGAAGTAAAGCATAAGCTCCTAAACACTATTGCAATGAAATGAAAACAGGGAGACCAGTTGGGAGGTCATTGCAATAACCCAGGCAGGAAATGAGTGTAGCTTGAATTAGGGAGGTGGCAGTAGAGAATTGTAGTAGGCAAGTGGACAATTTTAAAATACATTTTAGAGGTAGATCTTACAGGACTCACTAACAAATAGAATATGGAGGAATGAATGAAATGGAAAAAAAAAAAAAAAAGGTGATCCGTGAGTCTTTGCTTGAGCGTCTTGCCATTTACAGACATGAAGAGGTCTGGGTAGATAAGGCAGGGTTCCAGTGTGAGAAAGTCAATGTGTATATCATCTATAGGTTTAACAGGAAAGAGATAGCACTGCCAAATCAGGTACGATGAAGAGGGTTTACAAAGGTATGGGAAGTGTGTGAGGAAAACAGCAAGGATAGTGCTGTACCCCCAGGTAGTAAGTATGAGGAATCATTACTATCCCTAGGAAATAAGGGGTAAGTGAAATGAGCCCTTAGAGTGGTTATATGGAGAGATCTTCTGACAGGAGATCAGGTCTTCAGTAGAGGAACCCAACAAACTCAAAGAAACCTGAAAGAGAGAGACCTTTGTTCTCCTTGTAGTTGGAGAACATTCTCATTGGCCAAACCCAGCTGGAACCTGGAAGGACTGGTGGATGGGGGTTGGTGGGAAATGAAGGATGGATGGGCTGGGGAGTGGGGAATGGTAATCATCCAGTACTCGGAGCAACAAGAGTGAATCTGGAAGGGCAAAGCAAGATACCCAGCACAATGCCCATATGCTGAATTCTGTATAATTTAAGAGTGCATTAAACTTTTTCTAACTATCTAAATTGCAGCCAACAACATAGAAATTTTTGTTGTCAAGAATATTAATTTGGAAAGCTTTGCTGGTTATATATTAATCATGTGTTATTTTTGTAATACCTGTTAGAGGAAGCTGGTCCCCCTTAAAAGTATCCTTTTGAGTAGTCACTACTTAGTTAAGAAGTAACTCATCAGGAAAATAGTGAAGAGGAATTATGGGATGCACAAAACCTGAAGACAACTTTAGCGTTATAGAGGATCTTGAGAATACTAGACAGATGGAAATGAAGAATTCATTTGTTCTTTTACCGTTAAGACCTTGCATAGGTGTTTGTGACATTTGGAGCTGGGATAAGAAAATCAGGTTTTATTCCATATGTTCGAAGTATTTTATTATGTTTGTCAGTATAACTTAATCTTTTTAGTTATCACATGTAATTCCATTTCTACATTTTGCTAGAATTATCTAACAAAGACAACATCTTTACATTTTATAATGCAAGCTCTAAAGGGTCGCATTGGCTACTATAAACTCTGTTTTGAAAGTTTATTTAGTCAGAAGGCACTATTGTCAAAGCACTATTATCAATTTTTGATGATACATTCATTTAAAACATATTTAATGCTTCCCTAGTATTTGTTCTGTAATATTAATATGTTGTCTGTTGCCATGTGCTGATTGCTCACAGATAATAAGGACATTGGAAGAAAACAGGATTTAAATACTGTATGTATGTACGCATGCATGTATATGTAAAAATTATTAAGAACTAAAGAACATTCATTGATTCCAAGAAGAAGTTTTTTGAATGCCTACTATGTGCTGGGCACTTTTCTCAGCACTCAGGTTGTATCAGTGAACAAAATAGACTCAGATTCTTGCTATTTTGGGTGTGATATTCTAGTGAGGAAACACAGACAACAAACAATAACTATATAAAAATAAATCACATAGTATGTCAGAAGGTGATACATGCTATGGGAAAAAATAGAGTATGCACAAAATAAAGCAACATTCATCAAGGTCACGAAGCAACATTAACCCAACTCTAAGCTGATCTCCCTGAATTCAGAATTGAAGGTTTTTCAGTTTTCATAGGCATCCATTCATTTTTCTCTTTTATTTTTAGTTGACATGTAATAATTGTGCATATTTATGGGATACAGAATGATATTTCAATACATGTATACAATGTGTAATGATCAAATGAGCATAATTCATCACTTTAAATATTTATCATTTATTTGTGCTGTGAACATTCAAAATCTTCTCTTCTACCTTTTTGAAAATATACATTAAATTATTTTAACCATATTCATCCTACAGTGCTACAGAACACTAGAACTTACTTCTACTATCTAGCTGTAATTTTGTATCTGTTAACCAACTTTTCCCTATCCAGATATCAATTCTTAAATGGTAAAGCCAAAATCTTTATCAGAAGTGACTAATACATTTGTGCTTAATATGTTAAAATTTTGTTAAAATTTAAGATCACTAAATAAATATAAAGTAATAGGCCAGTCTTTTAATTAATTATGTTTATGACAAAGCAAAACAAAAAATAATTTAGATAATTTCATTTTATAATAAACCAATTCAGGATATGTTTGTCATAGTTATTTATCGGTATATTATTTGCCTTATTACTTATGTATAGCTTAAGGCATTGACTCTGCAATATAAAGTAGGTATATTTTGTTTTTAGGAATTCTATTAAAATGAGTTTTAATGCACATTAGTATCTCTTTCTAGTCTTGAATATAAAGATAAATTATGTCATATGTGTGTATTAGTTTTGAAGAATTTATATTTACCTGAGGTTAAATCTACTTTATTTTTTTTTTATTTCAGCATATTACAGGGGTACAAATGGTTAGGTTATATATATTGCCTTTGCCCCACCCAAGTCAAAGCTTCAAGCACCTACCCAGACAGTGCACACCACACCCATTAGGTGTGAATATACCCATTCCCTCCTTCCCCCTCCCACCTGCCCAACACCTGATGAATGTTACTACTATATGTGTACATAAGTGTTGATCAGTTAATACCAATTTGATTGTGAGTATATGTGGTGCTTATTTTTCCATTCTTGCAATACTTCACTTAGTAGAATGGGCTCCCACTCTCTCCGGGGTAATACAAGAGGTGTTAGATCATCATTGTTTTTTGTGGCTGTGTGGAACTCCATGGTATACATATACCACATTTTATTAATCCACTAATGGATTGATGGACACTTGGGTTGTTTCCACATCTTTGAAATTATGAATTGTGCTGCTGTGAACATTCTAGTGCAGGTGTCTTTTTTTATAGAATGTCTTTTTTTCCTTTGGGTAGATGTCCAGTAATGGGATTCCTGGATCAAATGGTAGTTCTACTTGTAGCTCTTTGAGGTATCTCCATATAACTTTCCACGGGGGTCATACTAGTTTGCAGTCCTACCAGCAGTGTATGAGTGTTCCTCTCTCTCCGCATCCATGCCAACATTTATTGTTTTGGGACTTTTTGATAAAAGCCATTCTCATTGGAATTAAGTGATATCTCATTGTGTTTTTTTTTTAATTTCAGCATATTATGGGGTACAGATGTTTAGGTTACGTGTGTTGCCCTTGGTTCCCCCCACCAAGTCCATATTTCAAATATGTCCGTCCTTCGGTTAGTGCGCATTGCACTCCTTGTGCATACAAATACCCGTCATTGTGGTTTTGATTTGCATTTCCCTGATGATTAGAGATGTTGAGCATTTTTTCATATGTTTGTTGGCCATTAGTCTGTCTTCTTTTGAAAAATTTCTGTTCATGTCCTTTGCCCACTTTTTAATAGGGCTGTTTGATTTTGGAACCAGAGAAGACCCCATATAGCAAAAGCAATCTTAAGCAAAAAGAACAAAATCGGCAGCATCAATTTACCAGACTTCAAGACTTGTACTTTACCAGACTTGTACTACAAGTCTATAGTAGCTAAAACAGCATGGTACTGGCACAGGAACAGAGACATAGACCAATGAAACAGAACTGAGAACCCACATATAAAACCATCTTAATATAGCCATCTAATCTTTGACAAATCAGACAAAAACATACACTGGGGAAAAGAATCCTTATTCAATAAATGGTCCTGGGAAAATTGGATAGCCACATGTAGAAGACTGAAACAGGATCCACACCTTTCACCTCTCATAAAAATCAACTCACGGTGAATAACAGACTTAAACCTAAGGCATGAAACTAGAACAATTCTAGAAGGAAATGTTGGAAAAACTCTTATAGACATGGCCTTGGGAAAGAATTTATGAAGAAGACCACAAAGGCAATTACAGCAACAATGAAAATAAATAAATGGGACCTGATCAAATTAAAAAGCTTCTGCACAGCCAAGGAAACTATCACGAGAACAAACAGACAACCCACAGAATGGGAGAAAATATTTGCATGCTACACGTTCAATAAAGACCTGATAACTGGAATCTATATAGAACTCAGGAAAATCAGCAAGAAAAATAATCTACTTTAAAGTTTCCTTCTTATTAAAACTTGTAGGGAATTGCTGAAATAAAGTTTCATTGTGCCAAGTCACTAAGCAAAATTCCGCAATATGACAACTGTTAGAAAAGTGAACCAAGGGCAATTGTCCCCTTAGGCTATGGGCAAACTGCCCAGTTATGAACCCTGAACTCATTCAGCCAAAAAATCTATATTATGCTAGTGTCTATTATATTTGACTCATTTTGACCAGCTTTTCTCTATGGCTCCCACTTTTATTCCAAGATACTCAGAAAAATAGAAAAAAAAGATAATTCTGTTTTTGGTGATCAGTAACTTTGTAAAAATTAAATTTGTTGGGTATTTTTTTCTGGCAATAGTTTGAGGTGAAAGAACTTTTTTTCAACAAATTGAAACAACTTATTTCCTCCAGAGCAATAGAGTTTGCATTTGACATCAGATAAGTGATTCTTCTAATTTGTTTGAGCTTTCAGCAAACTAGTGAAAAAAAACTCCTTTCATTTATTTTCCATAGTTCTTCATGAGATTTTTTTCAGAATCTCTAAATGTTCTTGGAGATCGGGGGTTGGCTACTCAGCTCATAATAAGAATCTAACAGAAAACATACTATTAAACATTTGAGCTGCTCAGATGAAAGCCAATATTTAAGACCAAAATAATATTATGCATAATAAATAGGCAGATAGTTAATGACTTCGGGCAGAATGATTATATCTGTTAGCCCTTCAATTAACTTCTATAAGTCTAATACTCTTGATGAATTTTCCTCTGTCTGGTATTTTTCCGTCAGGTATATAACTCATGAGGCTAAAGCAGCATCAAGTTAGCATCAACATTTTATTACTACCATATACTAGGTGCCTTTCTGTTTCTTTAAAGGAAATGAAGTTGCTTTTTCATGTTCTAGTAAATTTATGTGATTTCTTTGCAAGAGGATTCACCATGAATTACTGCAATATGCTTAGTGCTGTTTAGAAAACATTTCATCCCTTTCCCTGTTTTGTGTAGTTTTATTTCCTTTTAATGCCTTTTTAATTCCTTTTATTTAAAGCCTAAGTCTCAAATATTCATGATTCTTATTACAAACTATAAAATATGTGCTTAATGTCATTATCCTTTCTAAAAATCGTCTTGAATCCTTCTAGTTTAATCACATATCTAGCTTGTAACTAAATTTAAAAATGTATGTAAATTGTCAGAACTCTAGTAAAACAAAATGCCTAAATATCTTGTATAATGATATGGCTTTATAACAATAGCTACATTGCTTGTTTTGTAAAATTATTTTATTTAGCCTTTTAAGTTAGATATGCCCATTGTATGTGTCTAATAAAATCAAATCAGAATTTAGGTATTGATTTTTTTCTTTTTTTCTTTTTCTTTTCTTTTCTTTTTTTTTTTTTTAGGGTCTTGCTCTGTGAATGTTTTTAAAGCTGACAACCTTGGTGCTATCCTTGGTTTTTCCTTTCCTATCACCTCTGGTATCTAATCCATCAATTCCTAGTGATTATATCTCAGAATTGGCCCTGTATCTGTTTATAAATCTTCTGTCACCCTCTTATTACAAGCTTCCTCATTGGTCTATAATCCATTGTCCACACAGCAATGAAAGCCACCAATTAAAGGTAAATTGAGTTAATCATTTTCCTGCTTAAAACTGCTCAATGAACTCCTAGAATCAAGTCCAGACTCCTTATTATGGCCAGCTAGTCCATACATCAACTTGCCCTTACTTCCTTTTCTGATCTTGTCTCCTACCACTCCATTTGTGGCCGCACACCATGCTCATTCCCGTCATGGCATCTTGGCTCTTGCTGATCCTTTTGTACCCCAAAGCTCTTTCTCTACCTCATGATTTCTCCTTTCTTATTCCTCAGGGTCTAAGCTCAGACGTCACCTTTCCAAAGAAGCCTTTGAACTACCCTGCCCAAAGTAGCCCCAAATCAGTCTCTCTTATGTCTCCCTATGCTATTTATTTCATAGCAGTTAGCTCCGTCTGGAATTACTTGTTTATTTATTTGTTTGCTCTTTACTGTCTTTATCTCTACGTTCCCCATCTCCCTTATAAGTTCCAAGTTCTCCCTTATAAGGCCCTCATCTCACTCAATGCAATAGCCAATATCCTAGGTCAGAACTTGGTATATAGTTCATGCTCTTTAGAGATGTGCTGAATAGATAATATATTAATAGTCAAAATTCAGGGCAGGTAGCGAACAATTATTTTCTTGAAGTATTGATTCTCAAACATTTTCATTTTGTGAAGCTATTAAGTTTCATGTAAATCACCTCACACTTCATGTGCTCCCTCCCTTAAAACTTACCCAATGTTCTCAGGTTTTTCTACTCATTAGATTTACATTTCTTGCCAGTAGAATTTAACTTTGGTAAAATGTTCAACAAATCTGGAGTTTTATAAATCATGCTTGAACTGCTTTGCAAATAGTAGATGAAGGAACTGACTGGCCATGTGCTATGATTTCAGAGGTTTTGAAAAGCATCTAATCCTTTCTACCTCCAACTACCCATTTATATTGAGTCTGAAAATCCCACATTTAGAGTTTTAATTCTTTTATTTTTTAATTAAACAACATAAATTTATTTTCTCACAATTTGGGTGGCCAGAAGTCCAAGATCATGATGTCGACAGGGTTAGTTTCTTCTGACTGGTGTCCTTATTAGAATTTTATTGCTTTGAAAGTTTTGACCCATGTTAAGTTAGAAATATTTCTGGAAAGATTAACATTTTAAACTTGTTCATATATTTAGGTGTAAGGTCCGAGGGTCTAAAATGATATTTTGAGAAGGAAAAAAGAACAAACATTAAAATGCCAGGAATCTAAAATATAGGCGGAAGGAGCACCCAGACAGTGGGAGCCATTCAGAAATCCTGATCTGTTTTTTTGTTTGTTTGTTTTTGTTTGCTTCTTAGTTTTGTGAAATCTTTGAGTCACACAGAAATCTTGATTTGCTTGTAAGGCAGGTGCGTGTGTGATCTATAGAGTTCCGGTTCCTGGCTTCGCTACTAACTACATATTTAGACGTGTCATTTAAGAGATTCCTTATTTTTTTCACATAAAGATTAAATGACATGTCTGAATGTACAGTTAGTAGCAAAGCCAGGAACCAGAACTCTGTAGATCACACTTTCACCTGCTTTACAAGCAGATCAAGATTTCTGAATGGCTCCCACCCTCTGGTGCTCCCCCTTTCTGCTTATATTTTAGATCCTTGGTATTCTAATGTTTGGGTTTTTTTCCTTCTTAAATACCTTTTTAGATCCAGCTGGGTGATCTCTAAACAATTCCAGGTCGGTGATTGCATACTCCATAATTTTGTTCAGATTAACTCACTCCACTTCTCACAGACACTGGAAAGTATAAGAGTACTGATGTAATTAAGTGTTCTTACCACAAAATGATAACTGTGTGTGTGAGGTGATGCATTTTTTAACTGATTACATTAACTATTCCACAATGTATATATACTTCAAAACATCATGTTGCACATAATAAATAGAGAATTTTAAAAAGCCAATATGATTTCCACAAATACAATAATATGGGAAAAAACAGCAACAGACCTCGAATTCACTTTTTATATCTGTTTTTCATACCACGTATATTCACAGTGTTTCATTCTGCATCTATTCCCAAATTTGAATGCATGCGCATACACGAACATACATATGCATCACCTCCTTCGCTGAGAAATGACAGCACCGTTATCCATTCAAAGGCACTGACTCTGAGAAGAGTGAAACAGAAGGTACTTCTCTCTTATCCAGCATCCAATAAGCTATTCTATTTTCTGGTTTCTTCATTATATTTCATTTTATTTATTAATATTAGGTTAAGAACTCACAAAGCCACAGCAGGTTGGGAAGGTTAGCAGGAGATATCCATTTTTTTTGTCTCGATCTCTTTTCAGATAACTCATTCTTGGTGATTTTCTTTTGAAATTAATTTATTCTTTCCTTTCACCCACTCCCCTGATTACTCTATTAACATACTGCCAAATGTAGGGATTATGGCAATATAATAGCAATTAACAATTGCTGTTGCACTAAACTAACAAAAGAATATTTTGCTAATAATTTTTTATTCTCAAACAGGTCACGATTATACTTAGTACTTTATCACACTTTAATATACTTATTACTTATATTTATTTCAGTAGTCATGATCTCATAAATGATCTGCTCATTCTGACTCTAAGGAGACAATAAATATTTAGTCAATGAATAAATAAATGCAATGTTGGAATTAAAATATACTCTCAACATTTAAACAAAATGCATTTTTATAAAGCATGGAGGGAGGAAGCATGGGTTTGGAGGCTGTGCACTAGATAAGTAATATATTTTTCTATAGCATGAAATGTTTTCCTTATTAAAATGCATATAATGTGAAGCTGTTTCTCCAGGAAGACCTGCTATGTTCTGTTGAAATTGCCTTCACTGATCTATGGATTAGCTAGCAACAGAGGAGGCTATGGCTGATGTTTGTGCATGTGTATTTAAATGATTGAAGAAAGGAAGTAATGGGAATTAATATTCTGCTTTTATGAGTATAATTATAAGTTTAACACAGGGACAACTTTATTTTTAGGGTAATACATCTGTGCATCATGAATGATACGTATGTTAAGATCATGCTTTTTTGCATTCAATTTCTATTTGTATGGAATTGAAATAAACTCATCCAATTTATGAATGAAAGTCAAAACTGTACTTGAAAGTGAAGGAAAAGGGCATTATTTTTTAAAGATTGCATATAAATATATCTTCATGACTTTAATAGTGTTCAAAAAGATAGTTTAGAAGCGTACTTTACTTAGTCTGTTATTTCTCCAAATAGATGCTTTAAATGTCTTAAACTTCTGCTGCAAAAACTAACCTAGGCCAATTTGGGCATTCAGGAATTGTCAGATTTTTGGAGCAAACTCAAATAGAATTCTAGGGTTAAAGACAGGGGGATGATCCATGGCAACCTTTTCTCCACAATCTTGCTACCAGGTGGTGTGCTAAAATTAAAACAAGTCTTAGATTAAATAGACCAAATTCTGTCAAATTTACCAAAATTTAGTAGCAAATAGGCACAAAAACAATTATTGAATTTAGGCCTTTAATTTCTCACTTTCAATCCATAGAAACTTCCACAATCCCCTTACAAGAGAGGTTCATTTTGAGGAAGATCAGCCAGACTTCGAGTTACATCAGGGACAGAATCTTCCATGAAATTGAATAGAGTGAAGACCAAAGGAAGTGTAGACCTAGACGTAGTACTCTTATCTGAAGGTATTACATGCCTAGCCTTGACAAGTTCTGATGCCTCATTCATGGTAAAGCTCATAAAAATCTATGTAGCCAACTGAACATTTTGAACACTACTCATTTCATCAATGAATAACTATTTCAAGCATCCTTTTTGTGAATTAATGAAAACTCTGATATAGACTTTGATGATGATACTTGAAATTCTTATGTGGCCATTTTGAGAATATGGATTCTGGATTAGGGAACTTAAAATTCTAACCACTTTAGGAGTATGAATCAAAGGTAATATACAGATACATAAATCACAGTGATGTGTTTTAAGGTAATTTACCACACCTGTAGCATAATAGCTTCTTAAGTAGATTTGCACTATAATGTTCCATCTACACTAAGGAAATATTAATTGAAATAGGTACTATTTCATAGATATCCTGTACATGTTATCTAATATATCCATATTTGTATCTAGATCATCAATATCTATATCTATCATCTATCATCTGCCTATCTCTCTCTCTATATATATATCATTATAGGAGTAGGAATCACAGAAAATGAGGTCATTTGAGCCAGTGGCCCTGGTTTGTATCATTTAAATGATCTGAAATTCCAACTATATAAATTCTTAGATACTCAAATAATGCAAATTCTACAGGTGTCTGGAGTAATCTCTTCCAACTTTTAAGTCTATTGACTATGCATAACTTTCTCATATTGAAGAAAATTCTTGGCTGGTGAGGGACACCAAGTCTGAACTCAAACTGTGTTCTTAAGCTCTGAAAGGAAAACAAGGACAAGCTAAATGTCTGCCTCTGCCCAGAGGGGAACTCCCTGGAAGACAGAGCTTTAAAGTTTCTCTCCTAAAGAAAAGTTTAATGACATCAAACAGGGCCCTGGAGAAAAGTTCTGGTACTTGCCTAAAAACTAGGTCTAGCAGTAGACTGAGAAGTAAAGTTTCAGGGAACCTTTTCTATCCAACTGGAGAGATACTTTATGAACCACTAATAATGGTGTGCTTGCCACCTTTCAGTTTACCCTTTGTGAATGAATCAGGTGGTTTGCTTTTAATTGGTATATTTATTCATTTTCCCTCTGGAAAACCATCTCTACTCATATTCCTGGATCAGCTGTTTTCCTATAATCAGTTATGTATGGGAGCTTCGGAAATCAACAGAACTTCCCATTATATCTCTTTTTCAGTAAAAGTTTCAGAATAAATCTACCTAAGATTGAGGCTCCCCAGGTAGAATCACTGAGTCCCATACTACCTACAATGCCTATGACAAGTGAATTTTTATTTCTCACTCAGACTCTGCTGAGCAAGACTCATGTATCCAAATGCCTACTTTAAAACTCATCCTGAAAATCTGGCAGGGAACTCAACCATAACATTCAAAGCAAAAATAATGGTTTCTTGTCCAGCCTCACAAATGACGCACCCTCCATTCTTCTCCATCTCAATTAATGTTTGCAATACACCCGCTGTTATTCAGGTCAAACACCTAAGCATCATTCTCCATTTTTCTCTATCCCTTACACCTGACACCCAATCTATCATCATTTTCTGTGATTTCTACCTCACCATCTCTGCTGCTATTCTTCATCTAGTCCAAGCCTCTACCAACTCTCACCTAAAATGCTGTATTTGCCATCTTTTAGTCTCCTTTCTTATACTCTAGCTCTGCTTCTTTGGTCAACATAGCAACTGAATGATAATGAAAATAAAATAAAAGGATCATATCACTTCTTTATTTAAAAACCTTTTATAGCTTCTCTTTAACCATGAAATGAATCAAAATCTCTAACAATGCCCTACAAATCACCCTCCCATAATCTCTGGCCTCTAAAATCCTGCCAATTTCCTGCTCTCACTGGCCACATAGTCTTTCTTCCTCTTCTAAACAGAAAGTCCACATAGCCCGGCCTCAGGACCTTTGCACTCACTGGTCCCACTGTCTGGAAAGCTCTGGCCCCTAATAGTCACAGGTCTGATTCCTTGATATCTAAGTCTCAGCTCAACTATCGCATTACTGTGAGACAACCCCTACCACCTTATCTTAGGTAGCCCAGCCATGCCCCCAGCCAGGAACTCTCTACATCTTTACCTGCCTTCTATTTTCTAGAGCATTTTTCACTAACTGAAAGTTTCTTATTTATTTAGTTGGTTGGTTATTATCCCCCTACTTTGATTATAATGTAAATTCCATAAAAACACAGATCTTGCCTGTCTTCTGCTGTATCCTATTCTCCTTGGCACATGGCAGGATCCCAATTTGTTGAATAAAGAAATGAGGACTCCTACCTGGAAAATTTTTTCTTTCAAGAAAGGGAGAATCAAAGTAGCCATTTTCCAATGTAGTCGATGACCTTGGTATTATGCTTCCATGGTGAAACTTTTCTGAGAACCCCAGAAATTTGCCACCCTGTTTAAATCCAACCGTGAATATATTAACTGCTCAAGAAGTCACCAAGGGGTCACTAGGATAGATCTGAGCGTCTCTCATTCCCTCAGGCCCTCTCATCCTTCTGTTTGATAAATCAGTGCCAGAGGAAGAGGAGTAACATCACATTCAATGATAAAGGTGCCCTGTGATAATTTGCATCATCTCCAGGGAGAATTGAAAGGGATTTATTCAATCTCAGAGCTCTAAAGCAGTGGTTCTCAAAGTGTGATCCCTGGACCAGCAGCATCAGCACAACCTGGGATCTTGTTAGAGATGCACATTCTCAGGGCCCACTCCTGACTTGCAGAATCAGAAATTTTATATCTTTTTGAAAAAAAACCCCTCTGCTAAAATATGAGAAGGACAACAGTGCCCACTGCCATACCTGGGGAGCAGGGTAATTTTAGGGATACTCAGATACTTTGTAGATTTTCCTCCTGAGAAGGAGTATAACTTGGAATTCAAAAATTATTTGCTTCTCAGTTTTAAAGTAGAGGAGAAGGGAAATGACTTGGCCTAAAACACAGCATATGGTTATAAATGCTAGTGTTGCATAGCCTCATCCAAAGCATCAATTCATAGAGAAGCACATTAAAGCAGTGTAATGTTCAAAACCAAGTTCTGCAGTAAGCATCTGCTATAATAGAATGACTTATTCCAGAAGGGAAGTTTCATTTCAGGAGAGCTTATCATGATATCAAATATGTTTTGAGTTAATGAAAACGCAGGAAGCACCAAGTTAATAGGGCAATTTTAAACCATAAAACCTAATTTAACTGCACTAAGAATGACAATATAATGCTCCACACAAAAGGAAGTTTCACAACCTGATTGATCAAATGGAGAATTACTAGGATGAGGATGCTGCATAGCATCTCCTTTGAAGAAGCTAAGTTGACTAGGAGAGGCAGACTTCCTTAGAATATGATTATCTACTTCTTAATTAAACACAGAATGATTAAAAAGAGATTTTGCTTTACAAGGCCACAGAACAGCTTGTTTGATAAAATTGTTATAAGCCTCTAGACTCTCATTTCCACTTTGGTATTGGTTCCTTATATTTGTTTTCAGAAATATTTAAGTAGAGGTTCTTAAGGCTCTTGTTTATATATTTGTGTTTTTTAGTTGGTGTTAGCTGTAAGATAAAGTTGAAATATCAGGAGGAAGGAAGTTTATCCTCACAATAAAAATCTTTGAGTAATATTGAAACTATTCCTTCTGATATAGATAACCCTGTATTTTAGCTGCTTAATTTCAAATTTAATTATTTAGTTGAAAAATTAAAAGTCATTACTAATGAAACAGAGCTACTTGTTTCTCTTGGTTTATGGATGTTTTATAAAATATTAAAAACAGCTGTTTCTTTATAATTTTCCTGAATTGAATCACCTTAAGGGCTTTCTTGAAATCATATTTGATCAATAGTTGTTTTATAACTTCCCCTATAAAAGTTACTTCTAAGTATTATTTCCTTTACATATAAAAATTATTACTGTTGTGTGTTAAGAACTTTTCCTAGGTATCCTTAATTCATTAGAATGCCCATAATATGATTAGCAAAACCAATTAGGCCATTTACTAAACAGGGAATATTGGAAACATGCTACATGGAGAGCATTGCTTTACAAGTAATCCAACTTTTTAATTTTGAAATTAGACTAAGAGCATAATAAATTTAGAAAATGTGGCAATTAAATTTAAAATAATTACAATAAAAGAATACTATAATTTTAGTTCCTTGGTCACACTAGGCACATTTCCAGTGCTCAATAGCCACATTGGCTAGTGGCTACCATATTGGACAGTGAAGATACAGAACATTTCCATTATCACAGAAAGTGTTGTGCAGGTAGTGCTGTATAAGCTTGTTTGTGAGGAAATGTATTTTTAAAGAGCATTGTTCTCTGGGGCATTACAACATAAATTGAAAATTCTATTGAATAAGGAAATATTATTGCACATATGGAATATTTCTTTTTTTATTTCCAAGTGTTATGGGGGTACAAACGTTTTTGGTTACATGATTGCTTTTGTAATGCTTGAGTCAGCGTTAAAAGTATGGATAACTGACCCTCTAGAACAGGAGGCCTAAGTGTACAACACATGCATTTCCTATCAGAGTTGGTTGCCTGAACACATTGTATATATTGGTTCCATAACTAGGTCACACAGGTTTTGAAGGCCATATATTCTGTTCTATTCAGCATCCCCACAGCACCAAGAAAGAGTGATATACCTAAAGTGGACACTCAATTAATCTTTTTTTTTTTTTTTGGAGACAGAGTTTTGCTCTGTTGCCCTGGCTAGAGTGCCGTGGCATCAGCCTAGCTCACAACAAACTCAAACTCCTGGGCTCAAGCAATCCTTCTGCCTCTGCCTCCCACGTAGCTGGGACTACAGGCATGTGCCACCACGCCCAGCTAATTATTTCTATATATTTTTAATTGTCCAGATAATTTATT
>NW_012148653.1:1897034-1900435 GCF_000956105.1 Propithecus coquereli | reverse complement strand
ATGTTGAGCATTTTTTCATATGTTTTTTGGCCATTATTCTGTCTTCTTTTGAAAAGTTTCTGTTCATGTCCTTTGCCCACTTTTTGATAGGGTCGTTTGATTTTTCTCTTGCTGATTTTCCTGAGTTCTAAATAGATTCTGTTATCGGCCCTTTATCGGATTTGTAGCATGCGAAAATTTTCTCCCATTCTGTAGGTTGTCTGTTTGCTCTTGTGACAGTTTCTTTGTCTGTGCAGAAGCTTTTTAATTTGATCAGGTCCCATTTATTTATTTATCTTTACTAAAAGCACTGAAGCGATTTAAAACAATAAGAGGCTCCATAAATATTGATCTTGAACTTGAACAGTAGTTTGTGACTTCTAGCCCAATCTAGCATTCCACTATAGAGTCATTATGAACAATAGTAGTCCATGACCTCCCTCTGGGTCAGATGCCTTATGGTAGAATCACATAACGAAATAAACCTTGAACAACTCCCTGAACTAGATGCTACCTACACCAACACAGAGTTCCTGTCCCCCATAATACCATCCTTATGCTTGGTCCAGGACCACCCAGTCTGGACATAGACTGCCACTTGAGGCTTCTCATGATTTAATTATCCAACTTAAATCATCATATAACTTCCTCCAACAAAAATTATACATCTTGAATTCTATTTCTTTCCATATTATAGGAGATTGATACACACACATACACACACACATACATTCACACATATACAGAAAAGCTGTGATGAAATCCCTCCTACCAAATTGGCATATAGTTTTGTTTCAAAATATTTGCAATGCATAAATTTCATAAAGTACTCTGACCTTCAATTTAAAATTTAATTCAGTAAAGATTACATTATTCAGAAAAAAACTCATCTTCGAATATTAGTTTAAAACTTAACGAAACATACACAAACAGCTTCATTCCTAGATTCAAGCAAGGCCGATATTTCCAAATATTTCTAATCTCTTCATGGTTGTTCAACCTCAAATACTGTACCTCCTTTCCCGCTGGACTGTATGTATTTAAAAGGTACAGAGATTTATTGGGAAAGAAGACAAGATCGGAACTATTGACGCAATTTTGCTTTGAAAATCTTCCCTTAATACATCTTATGTGTTTTTGAGACAGATGTTTGGAGGACATGTTTTTTAGGGCAGAACCAGCACAAGTATAAAGCTATGCCTGGACAGCTGTTAAGACTTTCTACGCCATCTGCTTACAGGAATGTACACATGACCTTAAAATAGTTGCTGCCTTTGGAGGTCGTTTTACTAGGATTGAGACTACACCCCCCCACAACCCATAAGACTTAAAAAGAGATTTATCTCAGAAGGGCACTGTTGTCTTCAAGCATGATCTTCATTTTTATGAGCTGAGCTTAAAGTCCCTGACATTTAGAAATGACAATGTGTCAGTGTGAGGATCTTTCGAATAATCCTTCCAAGTTTTATCAGCTTTGCAAAATATTACTAAGTGCCAGTATTCAGTTTATGAAATGTTTTAACTACTGAGAATGTGGCGTTGGCCAGAAAGGGTAAAGTCCTTAGCTAAGATTGATCAAAGATAGTTCAGTAAGTGACTATTTTACAAGTGCGATGGCGGTGGTGTTCTTCAAAGGTTTTAGAGGGAGATAAAAACGTTCTCTACTTGTAGTTTCAAGTGATATACTCAATTTTATATCCTTTTAAAGTTTCTATGCCATAACATGTTTTAAAATTTCCATTTGGAATTGAGCAAAGGAAATGTTTAGGAAATCATTCATAGTTATAAGAGATATAATTCAACTATTGGAAAAATGAATTTATTTACATCTTAATATTAAACCTTTGTATGATCATGAATAATACTTGGGAATTTTAAGAGTAAATATCCAAAGAATGTGCCTTCTCATGTGTGTATGGATGTGTATGTCTGTGTTTGATTTGATGGGGGCTATTGGCCAAAGGTTGCTCCTATTCATTTGAACAGCTTTCTCAGTATGTGCATCATTGAAAGAAAATAGGCATGGGATTGTTTAGTAGCTAGCCTCTAGAAGACTTCTCAGAGAAAGACTATGATTCTGAAACTGAGAATCAAAAAAGCAAGCTTGAAGATGTCCAAGCTTGATTCTTAGATGAGAAAAAAATTTGATTTAACTTTTGAAATTATAATAATAGTAATGACAATAAAAGGGATAAATGCTTCTCAAACTACTGAGGTGAAAGACCAGGGTTTTTTGGTTTGCTTTAATTTTCAATTTTCAATTTTCAGGCCTAATATTTTGGTAAAATGCCATAAAAATAAATAACTAGAAACAATAATTATATAAAACAAAGCCATACAAAAAATACAAGCCAGGCTTTTAATTTTGTTTCATTCAATAGATATTATCAAATTGCTACAAAATTTTCCAAATGCTTAATGAATTTCTATGCTTCTTTTATTGTAAGAGAACAAAAATAGTTTGTAAACTGAATCTGCTCTGTGAACTTTTTAAAAGAATTGCTCTACGTCACTGTGTATTAAACTTGGTGCATGGGTGTATTCTCAGGGAGCTGTGAGGTCTCCGGAGAGAAAGTATTGTATACAAGCAAACACATGTATATGAATTTTGTATTTTTATTTTGATGACCAAAAACTACAATCACATGATGTAAGTGCACATGGTGTGTTTGTGTTTACAATCAAGGTGGCAATAAGTAATATTACTTTAAATGTCAAAGTCTGATAAGTAAAGACAAGAGGCAGCTAAAGAATCTGATACTTTGAACAGTCATCTCTATATTTTCCCCTATGTACACCACTTTAACTTGCATAATTACACATTTTAATGTTAAATCAGAAACCAATAATAGAATGTTCATGAAATCAATATTGAACTATGAGTTTGGAGAGTTGGCTTCTTTTTCTGGCTTGATCTGCTAGAGGCTCACTATTATTTAGGGCCCTGAGGGGAGGGTCAGAGGAAGCACGTTGAAAGTATTCAGGATATAATCCATATTCTAAAGGATTTTTAATTTTTATTATGTTTATTGCGAGTGAACAACTACGAACATATAAAATGCAGAATAAGATCCTATGTATCAATGGGCCAACTTGTGTGTTTTGTAATTAAATATACTAGTTTAGAGAAGGGAAAGCTCAAGTTCAGCATCCAGGACTGCATTCATCAGTAATATTCTCACCAAGTAGCTTGACCAAACTCCAGTATGAATTGTGTTTTCCTTTTTTATTAAAAAATAATTAAATATACCTAAGGCACGAAACCTTAAGAATTCTAAATGAAGATGTTGGGAAGACCCTTTCAGACATCGGCCTAGGCAAGGAATTCTTGAAGAAGAACCCCAAAGCAATTGCCGCAGCAACAAAAATAAATAAGTGGGATCTAATCAAATTAAAAAGCTTCTGCACTGCCAAGGAAACTA
>NW_012148653.1:1894578-1896160 GCF_000956105.1 Propithecus coquereli | reverse complement strand
AGGGAGGGAAGGGCATGCCTTTAACCCGCATTTGGGTGAGGCAAAGATATAAAGTGTAACTATAATGTTTGTACCCTCACAAACCCTGGAATAATAAATAAAAAAAAAATTAAATACATATTATTATTGTTCGAACTATTCTTTAATGCTGAGCATCTACACATAATCATGATGGGAAAAATAAAATTAAAACTTTTGTGTGTCCTGCTAGCTTAGAAAGAATGACTATGGCAATTAATTATTCCTTTAACCATTGTGGTAAGCTGAATATTAGTTAAATAGCAAATTTTTTATTTGTAGATTTCAATTTTTAATATTCCTACTTTTCATACAATGTCATTTTCCAAATGACAAAATATCACTTAGTGAAGGATTTGGGAACAGATGAAAGTTATTTAACATTCACTGCAGTATTGCACCATGACACATGCACTTCCATTTCTGCAATATGTCACTCACCATTCTGCTTTGACAAAGAGAAACATTAAACATTTTATCAGGTGGAGAATTCCCGGGGTCACATTAGAGCAGATGAATTGGGACTGATATAACTATTTCCAGCTTCCCATTAAAATAGTTACACACAAACATGTTTGTACACACACACACACACACCACCTTAGAAACTGTCTAGCCAAAACTGCAATGCAAGTTGTTAAAAACACTGTTTGGGCCTATGCCACGCCTGAATAAGTCTCTTCCCATTGGAGAAATGGTCTATATTTAAATTTTGTAAATAATATCTATTGAAATTATTCTGTATTACCAGGAAAAGAAAATATTTCCTGAGGGTTCAGTGTAGCAACATATTTCTGAAAGTATGTTTCCACTAAAAGAGGTGAAAAGTTTAGAAGACATCGTGATGTCCTCAAAAAGAAGCAAGAAAACATGATCATTATTAATTAAAAACTGGGAGCCCTATAAAGCAATGTTAGAGAAGAAAGACATACAAAAAAATTTGTCAAAATGAGAAAAGAATGCAAGGAAAATTAAATGCAACCAGGGATATAAAAACTGCATTTAAATATGTCATAATCTGAAATAACAAAGAAAGCTGAACAAATTATTTAAGAGTAAATGAAGAAATGCCACCAGAGTACAAAGTAAAAGAAAAATATATACAAGAATGAGAGAGTGATGGGGAGGAGACAGAGAATAGAGATCAGCTAATACAGCTAATTCAAATGAGGAACCAGAAAAATGGGAGGGGGCAATATATTTGAAATAAACAATTACAAAGATGTAATAGGAATAAAGAGATAAAAGTTTTTCTCTTGCGCTTGCTCTTCATATCACACAGGAGTACACACACACACACACACACACACACACACACACATCTAAGTGGAAAATTTGAAGATACATGTAGAAAATTTCGACCTTGACTCAGAGTGATAGGTGAAGACTTCAAATGGAAATATATATGTATTCTTCAATGAGAGGATAAACTAAAAACATAAGAAAAGCATAAAATTTCTCCAAGGGAATTCTAAGCAAACTCAATTCCAATCAAATCTAATTATGATTTTCTTCTTAAACTTGACAAAATCATTCTAAAGCTCATCTGAAACCTATAGCTTAA
>NW_012148653.1:1891852-1894283 GCF_000956105.1 Propithecus coquereli | reverse complement strand
TTAATATTGAAACATAAGACACACAAGAAAGCTATTGGTTGAGAAATCTCTAGAGAAGATTTTTTTATTTAAAAAGGAAAGGGAGGATCCTTACAAAAGAAAAAATGATTTTAACTACATTAAGAAGAAAAACATTTTTAACAACGAAAGTCAGAAGATAAAAAAGGTTAATGACTAATAGGTAAAATACCTTTGGCAGGCATGATGAAATTTAATTTCTGATGTAATTCTTCTTTAAATAAATTTTTATAAAGCGACAAAGCACATGATTGAACAATTAAAAAAATAATAAAAATACATAAGATGGCAAAAAACATGTGGAAACGTATTCAACATTGTAAATAATTGTTAATCAAAGAAATGGTAATTAAAATGAGATACAAATTTTCTCCTGATAGTTTTGTCAAAAATATAGGCAAAATATACACCTTAATATACTGCTGGTCAGCATAGAATTTTTTTACAGGACAGTTTGATAATACCAACAGGAAATCTTAGGTCTAATAATTCATAACCTTGATCTAACAATTCCAATTCTGGAACTATATCCTTAATAAAATAATTGGACTCTTACAAAGACTTATATAACAAGAGAATTGTCACATTGGTGATTATAATAGAAAAATTTAAATTGTCCAAATCACAAACAATAGAATACTTACCCATGACCGTTCAATTAACAACTGGGAAGCCTTGAAAATATGCAGAATGGTAGCTTACTTTTTTCCCAGTAAAAGAGCTAATCCTATTTTTTTTAGGATTTGCATTGTTTTCTAAATAAGGTCTTACACATAATCTTAATACAGCAGATCAAAGCAACATTGTATTAGGGTAAATGTATTTAATGACACCAGTCTTTTCAAATTTGTAGAGGTGCAATAAAATCCAGCATGTTATTAATTTTCATCAGTGTTCCACATGAACTTGAGAAGCTTTTGTATTCTGAAATTGTTGAGTACAAAAGGTCAAGCGTGTTAATTGTATTTCTCAAATCTTACATATTGTACTTTTCTTTTTTTGCCCATTTTACCTATCAGTTTGTAAGAAGAGTGTTAAAAAGTTTCCAGTAAGCTGGTCAATTTGCGTATTTCTCTTCACATTCTGTCAAATTTTAATTTATGTATTTTGACATTTATATTATTTCTTAAATGTATAATTATATTGTCTCAATATATATCTTCAGTACATCTTTCTGGTAAAGAGAAACTCTTTCTGGTAAAGAGAAACTCCTCTCAATCTCTAATAATACTTACTCTTTACAGTCTATTTCATGTGTTATTAATATAGTTAGGCCAGCTTTATTTTGTTTGTATTTGCCTTGAGTAAATATTTTATATAGTCTCCCATATAAGTTTTAATTTAAATGTGCTTCTTATAAATCCATTTAGTTAGATTAGAATTCTTTTGTTCTTATATGACAATCTTTATCTTTTAACTGGAATGTTTATTTCATTTTTAATTGTAATGACTGGTGTTTGGAATCCTGTCTATCATATTCTTTGCCTTCTATTTACCCAACTTTTTAAATGTGTCATTTTCTCTGATTCCTTGGCTTCTTTCACATTGGTTGAGTTTGGAAGTTTTATATTTGATCTCTGTTCTTTTCATGACACTGTAGGAAATTTACGTACATGCTTAACTTATGAAAATCTACTTTTAGCTACATCTTTATTCTCCTTCAGAACAATGTAAGAACTTAGGAGATTTTATTTCTGCTGCTCTGTATTTCAGTTATTTTTTTAATTCACAAAGGGTACCTTATTATTCCTTTATGCAGTTAGTATTTGTGTAGAGACTCACTAGAATGTAAGCCCCGTGAGGGCAAGAAGTTTTTGTTGTCCTGGTTTTTCAATCCTACACCCTAAACACTTAAAACAGAGCCTACACACAGTCATTGCTCATAAATAATTATTAAGTAGGTTGATTAAGTATACCCAAGTAGTTAGCGATTTTTTCTTATAATACCTTCCTACATCCACTTGTGATCATTTCCTTTCTGCCTAAAGAGTAATTCTTAATCATTTCCTTCAGTAAGCATCTATTGGTATCAAATGCTCTCTGTTTGTTGCCTGAAATGTCTGTATTTTGCTTTCATTCTTGAATGATACTTTGAAGGTGATACAGTTCTAAATATTTTTCAGCAAAGTGAAGTATTGTTCCACAGAATTTTTACTTGCATTGCTGCCTCTAAGAACTTGGTTGTCAGTCTAATTGTTATTCTCTTGAAGGTACTGTCTTTTCTCTCTTGTTATTTTAAAAGTTGTCTCTTTGTGTTTAATTCCATATGATTTCATTATATATACATAGCAGCGGATTTCCTTTGTTTATCTTTTTTTTTATTTCAGCATATTATGGGGGTACAGATGTTTAGGTTACGTATGTTGCCCTTGACCCCCCTCCCCCCCTAAGTCCGAGTTTCAAATATGTCCAT
>NW_012148653.1:1882297-1891262 GCF_000956105.1 Propithecus coquereli | reverse complement strand
TGCATTTCCCTGATGATTAGAGATGTTGAGCATTTTTTCATATGTTTTTTGGCCATTATTTTGTCTTCTTTTGAATATTTATCTTTTTTGAAATGCATTAGTGTTCATGATTCTGGGAATTGATGTCTTTCAGTAATTCTAGAAAATTCTCAGCTATTAAGACTTCCAATATTATGTCAGCCCCATTTTCTTTCTCCTCTTCTTCTAGAATTCCACTTAGAAATAAAATATATTTTATTACTCTATCCTCCATATCTCAAACCCTATTTTATCTTTTCCATCTTTTGATTCTCTCCCGCATTGTGGATATCTTTATATCACTAATTGTTTCTTAAGTGTTTCTAATCAGCTGTTAAAATGACCATTTATTCAAATATTCAATTATTATATGTTTCTTTCTAAAAGTTATATTTTTTCATTTTCAAGTCTGCTTAATCATTTTCCATAATCTTTTATTTCTTAGTCATGTATTCAATCCATTCTTTTACTTTTTAAAATGTTGTAAATATGCTTGCTTCATATTAAATTTTTAATGATTTAAGTGTCCCAAAAATTTGTTAGAATCTGCTGTCTGTATTTTCTACTGGTTCTCACATATAATGCCTACTTTCTTTCTATTCCTTCCTTGCTTTCTTTTTTCTTTCCTTTCTTCCTTCCTTCCTTTCTTTCTTTGCTGCACAGTTAGCAGTCTAACGTATAATGACAAAAGAGATGGGTCAATGATTCTCCTGATATATGGAGTATAGGGGTGGGAGGAACAGAGAGAAGTGAGGAAGAGGGTGAGATTACCAAGGGGCACAAGAAAACTTCTGGAGATAATTTATATGTTCCTTATTTTGATTGTCATGATGGTTTCACATTTACCTACATTAAAACTTACAAAATTATATACTTTATGCAGTTTATTATATGTTAATTATAACCCAATAAACTTTTCAAAAGTTGGATGCAAACAACCAAAATCTTGATAATTGTTCGTCCTCTATATGGTGAATTCAATTATAATTTTAGTTTCATTTTATCACTTTTCTACATGTTGGAAAAAACATACCCTTTGACACAAGAATTTCACTTTTCAGAATCTATTCTAAGCAAGTCATTAGACGAACAAAAAGATCATGTAGAAACATAAATTACAATGTTGCTGATAAGTTTATAAATAACTTGAATGCTGCACCAATTTAGGTAGGTAGATTGTGAAATATATATAATGGAATATGAAATAGAATCATCTGGGAAGCACTTTATGATTTAAAGTTTAATCAACAAAATAGCACAAAACTTTTAATTATTTACACTATGATAATAATTTCTTAAAGATTCAAATAGAATGAAAGAAGATAAACCAATAGAGTAATGACTGCTACTTTGGAAAAGTGAAATTGTAGATCATTTTTATTTTCTTCTTTATGCTTTTCTTCATATTCCAAATTCTCTACCATGAATATGCATCATGTTTCTCATCAATTTTTTTTAAAAAATGACTAAAAAGAACTCTCCCAAATAATTTTCCTTTTATCTTTCAACGAAAAGGCTTTCAAAAGATTCCTCTCATAGAGGATTTCAAGCACGTCAAGAAAATTGTTCAGAACTGCTGAGAGTCTTATGGTGAATGTGACAAGGTTATAGCCCAACTTTTGACACGTTCGTCATTAACGTTTTGCTGGTCCCTAGCCTGTCTGAATGGATGGAGATGAATTCATTAGAGATGAGTAAATAAAAAAGTGATTTTCTCTCTAAATTAATATAATGACACACTTTTATGATGAATTTTCTAAATCATTTCAGGTTATACCTTCCTTTCTGTGAGTTCAATTATCTTTGTCATAAAAAGCTTTTTTCCACAGACAACCTTTACCCATTTTTCATAGCCTAATTTAACTATAAAGCTGTTAACATCCCATTTTAAGCTGATGATAAATAGTCTTTTAACCGATTTGAAATTTTTGAAATTAGGTGGTATAATATTCATAAATATAACCTTACCAATTGTGAGAAGAAAAAAAAAACCGAAAACATAAATATGGCTTTAACCTTGAAACTTGACAGGTGTTTGAATAAGAAAGAGATGAGCCATTTCATGTATTTAATTTCCTCTAGACTCCCAACTCTGTGTGTCACTGTTTTGATTAGTCCCTCTTAACACTTGTCTTCTACTAAATGTGTGAAAAACATATGTTCGCTATTGTGTCTCAATAATATTTTACTCAAGAGTTGCATAATCTGAGAAAGTTTCAATAATAAAGAAAATTCACATTAGCATTTCCTGGTTATTTATACATACATGTATTTCACACCTTTCTCTTTTTAGGTAATCAAAATAGTATGAAAACTTAGACTGAGGCTTAGAACAACACTGTCTTTTACTCTAAACCTCTCTAAGAAAAGATCTCTAAAATTAATCACAAGTGGGCATTATATCTTATATTTTAAATAAATATCTTCCAATACATTTCTATTTTACCATGACATCTACTAATCAAATGCCAAGATTCTGACAAAATACAATAAACAATTTGTAAAATAAGAGAATCTAAAAAGAAAATCAATTTGCTTGGGGCTTTATTTATGCCATTATTTTCTAGCATTTTACTAACACATTTGTGTTTGAATCATCAATGATGAATTCTCTTACATTGACCACCTTTAAAAAATGGTATTTAATGTGTCTCATTTTTCTTTTTTCCCGATGACATTTGCTTCTACTGCATGATTTCTGTTGTATCTAACACTGAGCAGGTGTCTTAGGAAACAATCCAATATAATTTTGTAAAAGAAGTTCTGCAATAGCCTGTATGTTAGTATCATTTATCTCTCTGTCTTGTTACCAAGATAATGTGGGTTTTTTTAGCTTTGTTATTCTCTCTCTCTCTCTCTCCCTTCCCCTCCCTCCCTCCCCACCTCCCTCTCTCCTTTAGCTCTACGTCTGAATATTCAATCCTAGTAAAACAGGCAAAATTTTACTTTGAGGAAATTAAAACCCCAATCAGACATTTCATTTCCTACATGCCACCTCAAGTCTAGTTTGGGAACTGTGGGAGCATAATAATACATTGTCTATTTCTTCCTGTTTGCTTTTGCACAATAGCTTTTGACTTGCATGTAACTTGCTTCTATTTGCTGCACAATTAGCCTAACATCCAGTTCAATTTCAAGGGTCCCTTTGACTGCTTGGCTGGTACGTTTTGACAGCCTATTGGCCTTGTAGAGTCTAATGCATTTCACAATACTTATCTCTCAGTTGTCCCAGTATAACTTTGCTGGTGAATTTCCACTTGTTTACCAATTTTCTAGAAATGTTTCCCACTTGATCTGCATTGCACCTGTAGCTTATTTCCCTGTATTGGCAAAATTCTGAGCTGGAAGTAGTATGGAGTAGAATGCTATTTCTTAGCACATTCTTGGTAGTAAGTTGGCTCTAAATGTGCTGATGCACGTAGTACATTTATGCAATGATGTCTCTCTGGGAAACCCCCTTTAACTTGAGTTACAAGCAGCAAAGATAACAGCCAAGTTCTTAAAACGTTTTGGGACAAAGATCTTACACAATTCATAAAAATTAAGATGCTTTTGGCTGCAAGTTACAGAAACCCAGACTCTAGCTGATTAAAATAAGAAAGAATGAATGGTCTCACTTGACTGGAAGTTCAAAAATGGAGTGGGTTTCAAGGAATGCTGATTTAGCAATATCATCAAGAGTACAGATGGTTTCTATTCCTCTGGTCTCTAAGTGTGGCATCATTCTATATATAGTAGCAAGATGGATGCGGAAGCCCCAAGCATCATATCTATTAATATATACAGGGGGCAAAGAGAACCTGATTTCCTATGGATATTTCAGAAGAGCAAGGAAATGTTTCCTTAGTTCCCAGAAGACTTTTTATTACACTTTAGGTCAAAATGGGGTCACATGCCTAGAAGCAGTCATAGGCAAGATTACTCTTAAAATAATCAGGCCCTCCCTAAAACTGGGGTGAGTTTGGTTTCTCATGGGACATATGGAAACCCAAACTTGGGAGGATATCTGATAAAAGGTGTGGTTGTAATAGTACAAAAAAGTGGAGAAAGGAATTCTAGCTAGGCAACAGCGTCTACTATCTGGTTTATCATAGTAACTGGACTCTGAAGAAAATGCAGGGAGAAATGAGAGCCTCTGTGGCCAACTTACTATGACCAGCATGTGTTTCTAAAACATTTCTGAAGGACAAAAGAAGGACATGAGAATGCCCATATTTTGGCCTGCGGCTAAAATAATTAATAGAATTCCTTAGTAAGAAGATACTATACTTTGGTTCACTCAACACTCTTTTCCATCCCTCTTCTGTTCTATAGAGATTAGAAAATAAAGTCCTTGATTCCACAGCCTCTCTTATAGCTTGGGTTGGTCATGAGCGGAGTTCTGGCCAATGAGATTTAGGAAGAATTTATCAGGCTTTCTTTCCTGGATAAATGTTAAATATGAGTCTGGAGGTACAATGACTTTCTCAACATAAGGAAGATAAAAATTACCTGTTAGGAATGATGTAGCAGGAAGTAGGCTGGGTTCTCAGTGGCATCGTTGAGCTGCCATTTGATTCCTGGACCATACACCCCTAAAGCTCTTGTCATTTGAGAAAACATAAGCCACAATAGTAGCTGAAGGCAATGCTAATGAATATAGAGTGCCCAAATTAGTTGTATAAATTTGCTCATATTTTATCTCACTTGACTTAGCCTTTTTAATGTTTTCCAAAAGCCAAATCAGAGAAACTCCTCAAATAGTATATATCACAAATATCTTAACTATTATGAACCCAGAAATCCAACTAATCACACTCTTGGTGCCTAAGCAGTGACAACCATGGGTGAATCTTCAAGGCATCACTTATATGAATACATATTGCATCCACTAGTATCTGAACTGCCATAGGTTTCATAAATTGGCAGTCAAGTTTTAGATCCCATGTCAGTCTTCTTAAAGCATCGAATGCAACTTAACTGAACAAAGGACAGTGTATTATATCTTATCATATAAACTGACTCTTAAATTGGTCTGAAAATATTAACATGCATGAATGAGGTTGTATTACAGCAATAAAATGAAAATTTATATTAAGGATACTTTGTTTAGCAACAAGATAATATTTGAAGTGCTAACAGTCAAATAGAAAGCAGAGAGTCCTTTCCTTTTTTATTTGATGAACAAATTGCTCTAAAGATAGAACTTTTGACTACATGCAACCAGATGACAAAAGATGTTAGCTAGAGGGAAATTTGTTCTCTGCCAATAAATAAAAAGTAACGTAAAAATACACCATTATAAACCAAAAAAAAAAAAAAAAATACACCATTATGGGAAAAACTATTTTTAGTTTAGAATTACAAACTCCTCAAATGTTTTAATACCACAGTTTCATTCCATTTGCCTCTCAACTATTCCTGCTGGGGCTTCTGCCGCAGTTTATTGACATATATAAGGGTTTCCATTACCTTTGAAAAACAAAACCAGCAATCATTTTTCAAAAGACATTCACATTGTCAGTATGTAATTATAGCTAATATTAAGCATTCATTATGTTACTGTGTGCAATGGACACACAAGCAAGCTGCCTACTCATTGGGATAAACATTTCCAAAATGGCAAAAAAAAAGCTATTAAAATTAAGACTTAAACTTTTCCAGTACAAATGTGGTCTTAATTAAAGTTGTGATAAAGATGCCCCTGTGAGATAGTTTACCAAAATATTTATGTTGAAGATAAGGTTCTGCCACATGTAAAAGCTAGTTTCCATCAAAATACCTCATAATTATCTAGTTGCCTAGATAAAACAGGAATACAAGGACTGATCTAGATAAGTATGAAAGGTCTTTCATATGTGCACACTCCTACAGTTAAAAGGATTAATCTAACCTGCTACATGGTATAAAGATAGTTTAATCTCCTAAGTAGCGCCAACCATTGACATTGTAGTATATCATGAGAAAAAGATGAAATGTTTAGGATTCAATAATATACAGAGGTATTCGTGACTAACACATGTATGTAAGTCCAAGACAGTGACTCTGGAATTTTTCATATTACTATTTTTACCAGTGGAATTCTTTCTTTAAACTAGAGCCTAGAAGGCGGTCCAGTGTAGAACATGGATAAAAACAGAGCTGTTGCAGAGCTGGCATATTCGGCCACGAGGTACCTCTCAGAAATGTTAGAATCCTTCATAGAATCCCAAAGAGACTTGAGACCCTAGTGTTTTCTCCTATGTCCTAATAATTACACCTATTTTAGCTTTCCTATGGGGACGATTTAAGTACCCAAGAATTGTGAAAAGGAAAATAAGAAGGGTCCTAAGCTCCAAACAATATATCATGCTGGCCTTCCAATTGTCATAGGACATCTGATTACTTGTATAAAAGGGATGTTTTAGGAGTCTTTGTTATTCCCTAATTGGAAATTCTGACTCACACTTCACTGCATTGACAGCTGTGTAAAGTTAACACTGCTATCAGATTACTACATATTAGAGAATGTTTTTTTCTTCATTTATGCTTTATTTCCCATTTGGGCTTCCTTTTTCTCTTGTATCACATGTCATTGGGGATTCTCCTAATTAGTGTGTGTGTGTGTGTGTGTGTGTGTGTGTGTGTGTGTGTTTCCTGAACTGAAGTTTAATACCCTGCAGGTAGCCTTGTGCCAATTCTTAGAAGTCCTACAGAACCTATGTTAATGTTGCTCTGAAACGTTGATGGTGAAGCCTATAAAAGCAGACTGGACTTTAGAAATGAAATGGTTGTACTATTTTGTCCTATTGAGCTAAGTTCCTTTATGCAGAGAAACCAGTATCCATGGCAAACATAAGAAATCACACAGAAGTGACACAGCCACAGATGCTATTTTGGTAGACCAACTACAAACTATCTGAAACCTGTCCCTTGTGTTTCAAGCCATCTTTCTAGAGTCTCCTTTTATACCTTTATCTAACCTTTCAGATTGTACACATACCTTCATTTTTCCAAGTTACCACTTGGGTTTCTCTAGGATACACTAAGCTTTCTGGACCAACAGGATACACTCAGACTCTGATGTATTAGGGTGTATTGGGTCAGGAAATAGGTGACAAACTCAACAGGGCCAAAGGGAGGGAGAATATAGTGCAGCTGTAGGAGGGGTTACCAAAATTGAGCTGTGGGTTTTTGTAAAGGGACACAGCCAACCGGAGGGTGTTCATCTGGAAACTGGGAAAATAAATATCTTGACTCCATTTCTATCCATTCTTCTGCTAGTGTCTCTCATTGGCCACACCCAAAATAAAGCCAAAGTAGTCTCCTGGGGCATGGAGGAGGGTAAAAAAGAGTTGGAAAATGGAGGGGTAAACAGAAAAACATCTATTACTCTTGGTAAGGCCTTTCTTATTTAAACCTTTTTATCTGGAAATGTCTAATATCAATAGCAAAAGCTACTATTTATCTAAAATTTACCGTATTCCAGACAGACTCTGTACTAAACACTCTATAGGCATTATTTTGATTTAAATCTTCTAACAACTTTATAATCTAAGTACTATTATTTTTCCCATTTTACCAATGAGCAGAGTGAGCATTTGAGAGTTTGAATAATTTTACAAATAAATATTAGAGGAAAACCTTGGGTCCGCTGTGACTCTAAAACTCAGGCTCTTAGCCACTTTTTATGTAGTCTTCCACTAATACTCCAGCGGCATTCTTAGACAATGCATTCAGTTTTCTCTGCTGAAAGTTTAGAGTTGACTGCCTTGGATGATCCGTCCCTTTAAAATTTAAGGTTGAACCTGTAGAGCTCAATATTGTCACTTAATTGTGGCAACATGGATGAGAAGAGTGCAAAACTTTTGTTTGTCTTTAGTGGAGATCATGCGACATATTGAAGTTTTGGGAGAGGGCTCAGAAAGTTCAGTAATACCTGCAGATCTAAGCATTTAGCAGTTATAACGATGAATGGGTGACCTTCCAGAAGTTGAAAAGAATTTTAGTTCTTATTCATGCAGACAAATAATAACGTGACTAACCTGGTATTGTCCCATTAGTAACTGATCATTTCTCTCTGACTTGGGTGCCGTAGAGAATAGATTGTGAAGTTACATCCTTATGTAGAACATTGGTTTATTTTTCCCAGGTCACTTACAAGAAACCATTTATTCATGACAAATTTCTATCATGACATGACCCATGTTATTAGCCTGACATTTAGGAGTCTGGATTCAGGGTCTTTCTATTCAAATGGCTAGCACTAGATCTAGTTAGAAAATTAATTTAACTTTTTAATGTGTGAAACTATTTTCTGCAACAACAAAATGATTTTCTATCTGAAAAGGGAAAGTTTTGATATCTAAGGACACTAATTTTTCCATATTAGAAGAGACATAATCCGAAACTTAAGCATTTTATTCTTAGTACTCTGGCTTTCTATTAAATTTTAGTGAAAGATAGCATGGCTCTGGACAAAACTTCATTTTCTGATGAGAGCAAGTTGACAAATCTGAATTATTATTTTGTATGCTTGTTGAATATGCCACCCAGTCTCCCAGCAATTTGTGAATGCAGCGTATTAGTATTAGAGTGAAGCTAAGTTATCTCAGTAACCCTCTAACTCCTAGCTTATAACCATTCATATGGGAGCCAGAAAATACAGTCAAGGATTTTAATTTTCCTAATTATTCTTATATTTAGCATCATTTAGAGTAACAATCTGGATCTGAATTTAGTGTTCTTGTTTTCAATCAGCTTGTTTCAAAACATGTAAATAAAGCCTATATTGTCAAGAAAATATATTCAATTATTACTGCCTCTAAAGAAATCCAGTTTAAAACATGTGTGGTAAACATTTGCAGAAAATAAATGCATTTAGCAACTATGTGAATATTGTAATATTAAAGAACTAATAGAATTGACAATAGAGGTTTACCAGGTGTAAATCATAGAAGCACATGAGATTATTAATATTAAAACAGTA
>NW_012148653.1:1877406-1882161 GCF_000956105.1 Propithecus coquereli | reverse complement strand
CATCTACAAGATGCTTACTAGAGTCTGATCAGTAGTATCATCCCACCTTGAGAGCTGCAAAGTTTTACTCTGTCAATCCTGAGATGTTTTATAGCAAGGTAAATGATCTAATTTATAATATGTGCTTAGATATTTCCAAAGAAAAATCATTTGCAAGGGTAGTATCTTTTATGAGTTTAATTACACTTGGATTCCAATCCAGTTTGAAACTATGTCTACAAAGGCTGGCATTTAGTCAGCTAAACATTCGAATGCTTCTTTGTTCCTAAGGAGAAAAGCACAGGACTAATTTCTCTAACAAGTAATTGCAGGTGCAGGTTATGTTTGCAATCTTAAAAAAGGAAGTGTCTCAGTGAAGGGGAAATTAAATGAGAGGGTTAAATGCATGACATAGAAAGGATATTTGAATCACCTGTGCTTTTCCATCCTGTTTTAAAATCCATCTTTCCTATGAGGTGGGGCCAAATTACCAGCTGTGTTCCTCTTAATAGGAGGAAGTTAGGGGCTGGAGGGAGAAAAAAGATAGAAAAAAATTAGCCAAACACAATCACCAGTACATATTAAGTCTTTTTAAAGCTAGCAGGGAGCCGGTGAAGATCCACACAATAAAGGAATAAATAAAACACATGTAGGGACAAAATAATGGAGTGCTTTCTCAACTAAAGACAATCAGATTCCATCTTTAGGTCTTTCTTTGTTCAGTTCACTTTGAAATGGACTTGCTCAGCTAAAATTTCATTTGTTGTTTTTGTGCTGTTTTTGTTGTCAGAAAATATTTTCAAGTTATACAATCTGATAAAGTGTCTCTCAGGAGTATCAACATTAGTGAGCTGGGTACCTTGAGGCCCTCTTCCTTCCAGTGTGGACACCATGGCCACTCTTGTCTTTCTTCAGTTTGCTAGTCTGCTGCTGTCCATCAGGAATACCTTGTGGGCAGGAATGGTATTTGGCCTATTCAAGATTTCATTAGTTTCAGTATCAATCTTTATGAGACATCCTACTCCAAACTGGAAGCTTCTAATCCCTTTTGTCTCTCCTCACTTGGCAACCAGTCCGTCTCTTTAGTTTCCTTTCTCCAAATTTCTTCAAATTCCATTATGCTTTCCTGGATATATCTCCACCAAAACCACCTCTAAAAAGCCAAATTCTTATTGGCTGCAGTAGTTCAGCAGCTGATACATTGGTAAAATAAACATAACAACAATAGTTTCTATGTATAGAGCAGGGATCAGTACATTTTTCCTTTAAAGGATCAGATAGTAAATATTTTAGGCTTTATGGACCATATATATGATCTCAGTCACAACTATTCTGTGCATAAGTAGCCATAGACAATACTTAAACAAATAAGTATGGCTTATTCCAATAAAACTTTATTTATAGACCCTAAAATCATTTCATATAATTTTAACATGTCACAAAATATTATTTCTTTTTGGATTTTTAAAATTATTCTAAAATGTAAAAACAATTCTTGGCTCACAGGCTGTACAAAAACAAAACAGGCTGGATTTGGATGCTGGGCATAGTTTGCCCACCCTGGCTGAGAGTTGTTCAGTTTTCAAAGATTCTGTACCTATAGACTCATTTGATTTGCCCTATAGTCCTATAAATGAGGAAGTTGAGACTTGGAAAGTACGCATATCCTGCCCAAAGAAAGAGAACTAATAACCTGGTTCTGGAAACTACATTGTCACACATCAAATCCTATGTTCCTACCTCTATAGCACACTTTACACTAGTGCTACATCTATTACTGACTGACTTAGTTCAAACCTCCAAACCAATCAAACTCCATTAAGGCAGCCACTTTTTTAAAAGCCATTCTTTGGAAGAAAATTTATCTAAAACAGCAGGTCTCAAGAATGTAACAGATTCACCTGGAGGGCTGCCTCTCCTGGACATACCCCCAGAGTTTCTGATTCAGTGAGTTTAGGGTGGGACTCCAAAGTTTGCATTTCTTTTTTTAAAAATTCGTATATACCATAAAATTTACCATTTAAAGTGTTCAAAGGTTTTAGTATATTTGCAGAGTTCTAAAGCTATCACCATCACTATCTAATTCCAAAACATTTTATCACCCCTAAAAGAAGCTCTGTACCTTTTAGCAGTCACTTCCAATTCTCCCCTTTCCCCCAGCCCCTGGCAATCACTAATCGATTTTTTGTGTTTATGGATTTGACACTTCTGGACATTTCATGTAAACAGAATCATAAAATATGTGGCTTTTTTGTGTCTGGCTTCTTTCACTTAATATTAAGGTTTCCAGGGTCATTCATATTGCAGTATATATCAGTACTTCATTCCTTTTTATGGCTAAATAATGTTCCATTGTATGGATATACCATATTTTGCTTATTCATCAATTGATGGGCATTTGGGTTGTTTCCATTTTTTGGCTATTATGAATAATTCTTCCATAAACATTCCAGTACAAGTTTTAGTGTGGACATATGTTTTCAGTTCTTTTGGCTATATATGTAGGAGTGGAATTGCTGAGTCATATGGTTACTCTATGTTTAACTTTTTGAAGAGCTGCCAAACTATTTTCCAAAAGCAGCTGTACTATTTTACATTTCCATAAGCAGTATATGAGTTCCAATTTTTCCACATTCTCATCAACACTTGTTATAGTCTGTCTTTTTGACTATTGTCATCCAAGTGGGTATGGAATAGTAACTCATTGTGGTTTTGATTTGCATTTCCTTAATCACTAGTGATGTTGAACATATTTTCATGTGCTTGTTGAGAATTTGCATGTGTAACAAGCTCCCAGGAGATGCTGATGCTGCCTGTCCATGGACCATACTTTGAGAACCACTGATGTAAAAATTATCACTTACTACTGATAAACATAGTATGCTGTACATAATAATTTTTTTCTTGATAATCATAGTCATTACTGAGTCATACTTTGGATGTTGAGTATGAAGGAAGAATTTATTCCACAGAATTTTATTGAGAATGTGAAAAATGCCAGGCACAATTACAGACATCAAAAAATAAATCTTTTAACAATAGAGACAAAGTAGAGTTTACATTCAGTGGCTGAAGATGGACAATAGATGATAAATAAGTACCTAACATATCAGGTGGTGATACATGCTATGAACAAAAATGAGAGAGGGTATGGGGCTAGAAAAGGGATAGTGAGGAAAGGTAAGGTGACCAGAGAGGGCCTCTCTGATGAGGTGATGTTTGATCAGAGCTTTGGAGGCAGTGAGAGAGCAGGACATGCAGATTCAATGTACCCTGGGGTAAAAGCACAGTCTCTGGAGCCAGTTCAAGCTCAATACTTAGCCCTGGGCCTCTTCTAGCTCTTTGACCTGGAACAAATTACTTAACCACTCTGTGCCTCAGATTCCCAGTCTATAAAATGTAGATAATATCTCCCCCAAAGGATTATCATGAAAATTAAATTAGATAGTATATGTAAAGCATTTAGAGAAATTCATGGTACATAGTGTTAGATAAGAGGCGGATATATATGAGGCTAACGAAGTTAAAACTTCAGTTCCCTCACTTATATGGGCCTATTCTGTTGCCCTCTATTGAATATTATATGCAAAGTGTCATGATCTTTTTTTAAAAGAGATCCCCCAAATTTTATAAGCTGTAGGCCCTACATAACCTGGACTTGCCTCTGATTTTAGCTGCTATTTATTAATCTCTGGGATGAATGATTCCAGACAAAGGGAACAGGAAGTGCAAAGGCCCAGAGGGTGGGAGAACATCAAGGAGGACTTTGTGACTGGAAGAGAGTCAGTGAGGGACAATGAGAGACGATGGGTTGAGATCAGAGGGTATGGCATGGTGGAGGCAAGGAGATCACAGGCATGGAACAGGTCTTAGAAAAGTACTTCGTTATTGTGGGTTAGATGGGGACACACTGGAAGATTTTGAAAAGAGGAGAGAAATGAACTGGTTTACATTTTAATAGGATCATTCTGACTGACCTTGAGAGAAGAAATGGTTGAGGAAGGAAAGTTAGAACCTGGAAAACCCATGGAGAGGCAATAATCTACATAGGAGATAATGGTACCCAGTACTAAGTCGAAGTAAAATATTGATAGTTTCTGATATATTTTGATGATGCAATAAACAGGACTTGCTGATGAATTCATGTGGGATTGAAGGAGGTGTTAAGGATGATTGGAAGATTTCGTGCCTGAGTAACTGACAAATAAGGTTCAGGATTGAATATGCATGTGGAGTGGAAATAAAGAGTTTGGTTGTGGACTTGTTAGTTTTGAGATGCCTATTTGATATGTAAGATTCTGGTTTGTTTTCAGGGTGTATAGCCCTGATGGACATTTTTCAGAATCTTTACAACTAGATTACTTTACAGTCATATGCCTATTATGAAATTCTATGCAAAATGTACCACATGGATTCTTTGGAGCTATAACACAGATGGCTGTTATGGAAAATTAATTTTTGAAATAGGATGGATATAGCTTTATCCTAATAAAGGCTTTATTGTATTTATCATTATCCCTTGGCTTTACAGAAGCACCCAAAACATTTTTTATTTACCACCTCACGTAGCACTCCAAGTCTACCATCTTGTGAGCTTCAACCCATTCTATTTCACTTGAATTTAGTTATTCTACCCAGCACAGGCTTTTATGGTTTACCATGAAGATGAGACCATTAAGGATGCTGAGGTTTTACTATATCTGAAAGAACTGAGTTTATTGCTATTTAAGAAAATATTTTTAAAAGATGTCATCACTGGCCGGGCGCGGTGGCTCA
>NW_012148653.1:1850599-1877236 GCF_000956105.1 Propithecus coquereli | reverse complement strand
GATCGCTTGAGCCCAGGAGTGTGAGGTTGCTGTAGGCTAGGCTGACGCCACGGCACTCACTCTAGCCCGGGCAAACGAGTGAGACTCTGTCTCAAAAAAAAAAAAAAAAAGATGTCATCACTGATCTGAGATGCAAGAGTTAGCTATTCTCTATTCAGAGAAATACCCATTGAGTCTCTTCTTTTCTTCCTTTAATTAAAAAAACTGAATACTGGTAAAAGATAAAAAGAATGATTTGAGGAACATGCCTATATTTTCTCATTTTTCCTGGCTTGTATCAGTTTGTTGCCTGTGTAGAGAAAGCAAACTGTTTTTCTTCTGCTCTCACACCACATCAACACAGAGGACTTCTGTAACCAAATGTGTAGGGATTTCTCCTCATCAACAAGCAAGCAGTCAGCACACACCACCTGTTATCAATTGGACCTTCTGATCCAATTCAATTCTGATGCTATTTTCATGTAGATAGCATCAGATCCCACAGGTTGAAGGCTTAGTCTCATAAGACTGCCCAAACATCAGATACCAGTTTTAAGTCTGGGCCTCTGGAACCTCTGATCGACCAGCTTCAAATTGAGATTCCCATGACCCCCTCTTTGTGCTTGGTTAATTTGCTAGATCAGCTCACAAAACTCAGGGAAAGACTTATGTTTACTGGTTTATTATAAAGGATATTTTAAAGCATAGAAATAAACAGCTAGATGAAGAGATACCTAGGGCAAGATCTGAAAGGGTCCCAAGCACAGATTTGGTTCCCGTGGAGTTGGGGTGTGCCATCCTGCCAGCATGTGGATGAGTTCTTCTGTTACTGCAGGCCCATACAAGTTCAGCTTCCAGAAGCTCTTTGTACCCAGTCCTCTTTGGCCTTTTATTGAGACTGCATTGGATAGGCATGACTGAAGCATGTACAACCATGTATAAATATGATTGGACAAAAGGGGTATGATCTGATACTAATAGAATTAGTGGAGAAGCTCATCAAGGCCTGTCTCTTGATTCTTCTTGGCCTCTGTGCAGCATTCCTTCTTCCAGGGTAGGCAACAGGACCCCTTCTGAAATGATAGTCTTATGACCTACAATCAGACAAAATTGGTCAGAGAATTTCTTTTTGGCCAGCTTCAAGACAAAAACATGGGGGAAGATTTAGAGTTCTGCCTCAAAGAGAAAAAGAAGCAAGTGAAAGGAAGGCAGGAGAAGGTTAAGAGAGAGAGGTTCTGTTTTCTGAGTCTTGCTTCTGAGGCCTAAAGTGCCCCAACATTATAACCAAAGACTGTCTTTTACCTTCATTGCTCTGAAGCATTTCCAAAGCTGCTTTAGGAACCAAAGACAAAGGGCCAGATGCTTTAACAAAAGATATGCTTATTGTTTTAGTCACTTAGGAAGTAACAAGAGCTATGGGAGTTATGAGCCAGGAACCATGGATGAAAACAAATATATATATACACACACACACACACACACACACACACACACACACACACATACACATATATACATATATATTTCATATTATCACACTCTCCATGGCACTATTATGAGTCTGTCCCTTTTATGTTACATGATATGGAAGGTTTCAATTTGAACTCTCTTATCTAACTGGGTAACACTAGCCATATTATTAAAAATATTTTATTCTCTTAGATTCTTAGGCCCTGGGACCATGTTTACTCATCTTAGAAAACCACTGCCTACCCTGTGCTTGACCACAATAGGTGCTAAAGATGTTACATTAATAAAATTTATAATAATATGTACAGGGATGAGGTCTTTGGGGTATTTTGTTTTTGTTTAGAAGATACCTAATACTCATAAGGCACTGACTATTCATAATAGCCTAAGACTGGATAGCGTGGTAAAAGCATGTGACTTCAAGTTCCAATCCACCAAATTTTGGCTTTATTAGTTTGCCAAGTCACTAATTATCTGAGCATTATTTATAGAATGGAATTAGTAGTATTTTTCCTATTTTACAGTGTTGTAGTCAGAATTGGATAAAACAATATAGGGAAAAACATGATCTAGAAAGTACCACAAAATTGTATTTTGATCTACCAAATCTAGAAGAATTTTCATTGATACTGTCTATCTCTTAATCTGAGAATAATGTACTTTGCTATAGTTTCCAAACACTTTTCATAGAGTTGGTAAAATGGACTTCTAGAAACTCTATTTCCCTCAATATAAATTACAGTGGGTTAGTCATTTAACCTCAACTCCCATTACAATGTGATGTTCTTTCCAGGCTGAATTAGCATTCTTTTACAATTCACATGTAGAAAACAATCTAATACAGAAAGGCTTACTGCAAAAGTCCTCTGACATTTGATTTTGAATTTGACATTTCAATTCAATTATTCTGAATTTAAGATTTGTTAAATCAATGAATAAATTTTGGGGAGCTATACTTTTGCATATCATTCATAACCTCTTGCACATTAGTCAGAATTAGAAAAGAAATAATCATCCTCCCTGCCTTAAGCTAAACTAGAATAGTTGACACATTTAAACAACAAACGATGAAAATAAACGACACTGATAAATGTTTCACTGAGTCATCATGAATCCCATCAAAGCTCTATCAGGTGATCATATGTAAATTTTCATGTAATTTAACACTTTATTCTAATTGTGCTAATATGTTTCCTTATTTTCCATCATTTAGCAAGTATGGACTCATCATTTACCAACTCTCAGATTCTCAGGAGATAACTGAATGGGACTGAACCAACCAGTGTAGATTTCCAAGGGCAAAAGTTGGGAGCACATTTTGTCCATATTTCTAGTTTTATGGAGACAGACAGACATACAAAATTTTGTTTAAGAGTTTCAGACCTAAAGGCTAAAAAAGTTGGCTTTATCCAAATGAGTTCTCAAAACAAGGACAACATGAAGTAGGATTTAGGAGATATGTTTTGGAAGTGGACCTGAGAACCAGGGAAAAATGGAGTAAAGAATTGTGGTTCTAGATTAGAATTCAAGAAGAAAATTAGACAATGTTTCTGCAGACCAGGGACCCTGTTTGTCTTGTTCACTGCTGTATTCTCTGTGCATAGTGTTTGGAACATAAATATTTGTTAGCTAGCAAAATGCTGTTGATCAATTTTGTTCATTATATGCTCCTGCTAAGTTATCATGTGAGCAAACCAGACCCAATGAAAGGACTCATAAAAGAAAGAACAAAGTGCTGGTAACCAATAAAGGGAAATAAGGTGTGGTTCTTGCCCTTCAACACTAGGTAATTAAGTGCCCCCTCCCCCCACCACCCATGGAACTCAGCTTAAAAGAAGCACTACTCACACTGTCTGGGAGAGAAGGATCTCAAGGATAATTAGAAACTAACCAGCAGATGAAATAGGAATGGAATCCCAGACAGAAGCAAAATGATTGCAAAGTCATTGAGCTGCACAAAAGGCCGGCTTGTTTGGAAAATATCTTGTTGTTTAATATGAGTATGATGAGAAATGACACTGGGGAAATAGACATGCATCAGAGTATGAGGGTCTTCAATGTTCTACTAAGGAATTTGGACTTGGTTAAGACTAAACATCAAATAGTTAATTCTAGCATGTTGACATAAAAGTATGGCCCAGATATTTTAATCTTGCTATAGGAAAATTTAGCTTGTTAGTAAAAGTATAATACTGACCAAAAAGAACATATTTAAGTCATGAAAGTGGAGAGCTTTTAGTCTAAGGAGGAGAGAAATATATGTTGTCAAAAGCAGTGATAAAACAGGAACCTTTCCCCTTCTTTCCCTACACTATTTATTAATACTGAAAATATCTTTTATATCAGCCTCTAGGAGGAACATTATGTCCCAATATGAGTCTCTCTAATTTTATTATATAAGATTATTAATAACTTCTTATGTATTTCTGATTATAGCTAATATACAAAGAGAATTAAATTTATGGAAATTAATAGTTTTAGATATTGTTCATACGATTTTTCATAATGTCGTCAACCTGTAAAGCCTCTGATGACATTCTTTTTCAGGAACCAACATCACAACTAAGATTGTATGTGACCTTAAAGTAGCAGAAAGAGCTGGTCATGAGACAAAAAGAAATGTTATTCTACTTCTATTAGATTCTTTCCAAGAACTGAGAAATACTTCAGATTCTAGGTACAGTTGGTGCAAATGATTTAATTAACATGTGCAATTGAGAAGATTAGTATTATAGAGAATGAAATTAAAGGCATGCTGTATCTGCCTTAAAACTGCACATATTATCTCTCCATTTGAAAATAGCTAACAATCTTATATAAAGAAAAAAGTCCCCACGTATGATTCCTTTCCTAAACATCACCTCCAAACCATCAAATATATACTGTTTTCAGTTTGAAGAAAGAAAGGATAGCTACCAACAAAATTTGGCTGTGTGAGTAGGGAATTAGAGGCAGAAGGGCAAGAGACGGAAGGGGAAACCTTTATGAACGTCTCTGACTTCCTATGCCAAAGGAAATTGAACACTTCTTGCAAGAAACGAAATGTGACTTGTTAGGCAGCATATGATCATATCAAATATCACCCACCACTGGCTAGTAAAATGTGCTCAAGGGGGTTAGACTCACTTCTCAATGCCAACACGCTTTTATTCCTCCTTATTTCTTTAATAAATGCTGTCTTTTTTTTTGACATGCAATTAGGCATGTACACTCATACACACACATGTTATATAGAGAATTTCCTCCCAGATCTATTCATTGGTTAAAGTCATTCCTCTCTCCCCCTGTAATGAATATCCGTTGGCTTTGATGTTCACTGTTGGAGATAAAGAAATTTCACAAATGTTTGTTACATGCTGCTTAAACCTGTGACATTGAACAAGATGTTACTCATTAATAAATGGTGGGGGAGAAGCTCAAAGATTAATAAATGTCATGGTTGTTGATGGAATAGAATACAAGAAGACAAATACCTACAAGTGCCCCGCCCTCTAGTTTAAAGTGCAAGTATGGAGAAAAATAATGTATATTTAAGGTATTTGGTCTTTCAAAATTTTTCAGATATAAAATAAGCATTATAATCATGTTGTTTTAAAAATTTAAACCCCACAAATACTTTAGAAATGCCTCTATGATAAGATACAAATACAATATTCAGATTATATATACACACATATGCACACATGCACACACATATATGTAGTAGGTAAGTGTAGATAGATGATAGATTAGATAGGTGATAGATAATTGATAGATAGATGATAGATATTCTTCTCTCTTTCTTACTACATTAAAGAGTCAGGAAAAGAAAGCTAATTAAATTTTAGTGGCTGTAATATTTTCATCATATTTAGTGTGTGTATTTTAAAATAATTGGGGTTCTGGATATTTTGACCCACACTTATATTCTCAACCATAGAGTTGAAAATTATCTAAGTTGCCTTGCTGTTTCACACCTTCTTACATGAATCTCATATAAAGCGCCTTTCCAGGGTGTCCCCCAGCACTTCCAGGAGACTTATAAACAGCCCATGCTATTCCGAACATATTTAAAACTTAGAAACTTATTTATATGGGTCTAAAATCTACCTCTACAGCACCTGGGTGTATTCCACTTTGGGCTCACTTCATAAACTGTATATATTCTGAAATGACAAATCATGAAGTCTCTGGCATGCTTTATATTTCAAATCCAGTTCCTGAGAAAATTCTGAATAATAGTGAGTGGCTGGAGTGTTAGGAACAATTCCAAGGTGTTTTAAATCTCATCAGGAAAAGGAGTAGTTATCCGTTAGTGACACCTGCCCTGGTCAAGGTGTAGCACTAGCCAAGTTTGGATTTAGTCTATTCCTTCTTCCCTATGAAACTCCCTCAGACATGTGAAAATAGCAGCCATGTTCCTTCTAAGGAATATCTTCTACCCAAATCTAAAATCTTCCAACTGTCTTACTACACATGGGATGACATTCAGTGTGCTGTAGCTTGTTCTGTGAATATCCTTGTAGTCACCACCTCAACCATAAAGCATAGAAATGTGTTTGCAGAAATTCCACAGAAAAACTTTTCTTTCAGGGTCACAAGTGAAGCTTGAATACTTCTTTAAAGTTCCTCTAAGTTCATATCTGTATGCAATTAAGTGTGCTGAAAGCAAAACATCAGCTTGTCATTTGACTACTAACTTGCCATAAACATCAAAAAATTGCTTAAAATGCATTATTATTTCTTATGCTGCTTTTAAAGGGCATTGCTAATCAACTCCATGCTCTGATTCTACCTTGAAGGTTTCATGTCCTTATTTGTCTCTATGGACATAGCTAAGGATATGCTGATGACTCCAGTAGTGAGTGCGACAGCACAGTTGACACACAAAAAAATGCTTACATTAGTTAAATGGAAATCCAGTTATTGAAATATCACAGCACAACCCCCAACCCTACCCTCGCCCAAGACACTGAAAAAAACATGATTTTTTTTTTTTTTTTGTATTTTGGGAGATGTTCTTTTCAGAGCTAGTGAGACAAAGTAGAATATGCTATCACTTTTAGTTCTACTAGAAAACAAATTCCATGTGCCCTCATATTGTGATTGGCTTCCACAATAGCTATGCATCAACCAATAGAACATTAAATAATATATTTTGAATTATAAATGTATCAATATAAAATGATTTCAATTTTGAATATCCTCCATTTATGCTGCACAACTGGTTAACCATGCTGACATCATGATGGACAATGCTACTCATACTTCATTTTTGAAGTTCTGGTATATTTGGGATTCTATACTTTCATTTTATATGTTGAGTTATCTTGTGTCAACAATGTATATAAAGCAGTTCACATTTCCTATTATTACAGCTGCATGAAGTCCATTTCTCAGAGCTGTATATCAAAGTAGCAAACATAATAACACAATACAGATCTGTTTTGACACTAATAGGGATTTCATGCTTGTTTCACAGCCCCTTGACCAATTATTCAAAAACGTTGTAGTACCCATTAAATGATAGTCCAGAAGCAAAATCCAGATGTTGTGTCTATTATTTCGAGCACAAATTGTCAGATACAAGAATGCACAATGATTTTCTACAGTTTGCATTTTATTTTGTATCCTGTGTTTTGAGTGTTAAAATACTTCATTCCTCAAATTCAAAATATGACTCAAGGACATTGCAAAAGGACTGGAGATAAAAATCACACAAGAGTTGCACCTTGGGGTGGGCTGGGGAGCCTTTGCTTGACCCAGTGCTGCTTAGTTTTGTTGGGATACAGCTCACGTTTCTCTGTGCAGTTTTGGGGCACTGGCCTGACAGTTTCTAAAAGTCCTATTTTTACTGCTTTTTATAGAAGACTTCTTCCATGGCATTCATAATAGATGAAAACTTTTTGATGCAATGATTCTAAGGAAAGGAGCCCACAGATGAAACTGTGACATGTAATGTGTCAAATCTTTAAAATACCATTGCCAAAATCAAGAAAAGCCTATCTTGCACAAAGGCAGTGTGAGAGATTGTGGGAACTTCCAACAGCAAGTGTCACTTCCATGTAAAAAAAAAAAAAAAACCAAAAAGCAAAATATGACTGAAGGTGAAATAAAAGCTTTCTTTAGAGGATTTTCTTATCTTTTTTGTAAATCGACATGTAAAATTATATGTGTTTATCATGTTCAGTATGATGTTTTGAAGTACAGGGTGTCCCAAAAGTTACCATACATAGGGAATATGGGAAATTGTAGCTAAATATACCTTTATTTACAAAATATTCATTAAAGAATTTTATAAAATATTTCCTTTGCATGGAGACTTTTGGGACACCCATATATATTAGATAGATATAGAGAGATGATAGATAGATAGATAGATAGATAGATATAGTTATATATCATGGAATGGTTAAATGTAGCTCATTAACAAATGCATTGTCACTTAGTTATCATTTTTATGGTGAGAACTTCCACTATCTTTGCATTTTTCAAGAATACAATATATTTTCATTAACTATAATTACAATACTCCACAACAGATCTCTTGAAATTATTCTTCCTATCTAACTGTAGATACATAACCTTTGACCATCTCCTGATCCCTGCCTTCCCCTAACCACCTCAGCCTCTGGTAACCACAATTTTACTCTCTACTTCTATGAGATCAACTTTTTTAGATTCCACATGAGAAAGATCTTGCAGTATGTGTCTTTCTGTGCCTGGCTTATTTCACTTAACATAATGACCTCTGCCTTCATCCATTTTGTCTCAAACAACAGGATTTCCTTATTTTCTGGCTGAATAGTATCTAATTATGTACATACACAACATTTTCTTTATCAATTCATCCATTCATAGACATTTAGTTTGATTCTATATCTTGGCAGTTGTGAATAGTGCTGTAATAAATATCAGAGTGCAGATATCACTTTGACATACTGATTTCATTTCCTTTGGATGTAAACTCAGTAGTGGGATTGCTGGGCCATATAGTAGCTTTATTTTTAATATTTTGAGGAACCTTAAATATTCATAATGCTGTACTTACTTAAATTCCCATCAACAGTGCATAAAGACTTCCTTTTCTCCACATCTTCACCAACAATTGTTTTCTTTTCTTTTTGATAATAGCCATTATAACAGGAATGAGATGATATAACATTGTGGTTTTGATTTGCATTTCCCTGATGATTAATTATGTTGAACATTTTTCATGTACTCGTTGACCATTTTTATGTCATCTTTTAAAAAATGTCTATTCAGGTCTTTTGCCCATTTTTAATTGGGTTATTTTCTTGCTATTGAATAGTTTGAGTTCCTTATATATTTTGGTTATTAACCCCCTTATATGTATAGTTTGCAAGTATTTTTCCCATTCTGTGGATTGTCTCTTCATTCTGTTGATTGTTTCCTTTGCTGTGCAGAAGCTTTTAGTTTGATATAATCTCATTTGTGTATTTTTGCCTGTACTTTTGAGGCCATATCCAAAAAATTATTGCCCAGACCAATGTCCTGGAGCTTTTCCCCTCTGTTTTCTTCTAGTAGTTTCATAGTTTTGGGTCTTAAATTTAAGTCTTTAATTCATTTTGGTTAATTTTTATATATGGCGAGAGATAAGGATCTAATTTCATTCTTCTGTATGTGGATATCCAGTTTTCCCAACATCATTTATTGAAGAGACAGTCCTTTCCCCATTGCATGTTCGTTCTTGGCAACTTTGTTGAAAATCAGTTGGCTGTAAATGCGTGGATTTATTTCTGGGCTCTCTCTATTCTGTTTCATTGGTCTGCATGTCTGCTTTTATGCTGGTACTGTGCTGTTTTGGTTACTATAGCTTTGTAGTACAGTTGTGTACTGTATAACAATGTTTCAGTCAATGACAGACTGCATGTAGGACAGTGACCACATAAGATTATAATGGATCTAAAAAAATTCCTATCATGTAGTGATGTTATAGCCATCATAATCTCATAACACGATACATTGTTCCTGTGTTTGTGGTGATGCTGGTGTAAACAAACCTACTGCACTGCCAGTCATTTAAAAAGTAAAAAAAAAAAAAATTAAAGACAAAAAAATTTCAAAGTAAAAAAAGTTTATAAAATAAGGATATATCCCTGGTGTCTGTGGGGATAGAAAAAAGAAAGAAAATATTTTTATACTGCTGTAAAATATATGTTTTAAGCTAAGGGTTATTATAAAAGATTGAAAAAGTTAAAAAAGTTTATGAAGTAAAAATGTTACAGTAAGCAAAGATTACTTTATTATTGTAGAAATAAAAATATTTTTATAAACTTAGTGTAGCCTAAGTGTACAGTGTTTTTAAGGTGTACAGTAGTGTACAGTAATGCCCTCGGCCTTCACATTCATGCACCACTCATTCACTGACTCACCCAGAGCAACTTCCAGTTGTACAAGCTCCATTCATAGCGAGTGCCCTACACAGGTGTACCATTTTGTATCTTTTATGCTACATTTTTACTGTACTTTTTATGGTTAGATATACAGATATTTACCATTGAGTTACAATTGCCTACAGTATTCAGCAAAGTAACATGCTGTACAGGTTTGTAGCCTAGGAGCAACAGGCTATACCATATAGCCTAGGTGTATAGTAGGCCATACCATCTAGGTTTTTGTAAGAATGCTCTAGGATGTTTGCATGATGATATAATCCCCTAATAATGCATTCTTCAGAACATAGCCCAATCCTTAAGCAACACCTGACTGTATATTTTGAAGTCACGTAGTATGGTGTCTACAGTTTTTTTTTCTTTTTGGTTAAGGTAGATTTGGCTATTCATGGTCTTTTGTGGTTCCATATGAATTTTAGGATTGTTTTTTGTATTTCTGTGAAGAATGTCATTAGTATTTTGATAAGGTTTGCAGTGAATCTGTAGATTACTTTGGGTAGTATGGTCATTTTGGCAATATTTATTCTTCCTGTTAATGAAAATGGGATATCTTTTCATTTATTTATGTCTTCTTCAATTTCTTTCATCAAGTGTTTTATAGTTTTCAGTGTAGAGATCTTTCACTTCCTCGGATAGTTTATTTCTAAGTATTTTATGGTTTTTGTAGCTATTGTAAATGAAAAGGTTTTTTAATTTCTTTTTCAGTTAGACCGCTATTAGTGTATGGACACACTACTGATTTTTATATGTTGATTTTCTATGTTGCAACTTTATTGAATTTGTTTATTAGATCTAACAGTTTTTTGGTGGATTCTTTTGGGATTTCTATACATAAGATAATGTCTCTGCAAACAGAGGCAATTTAACTTCTTTCTTTCCAATTTGGATGCCTAATTGCTCTGTCTAGGACTTCTAGTACTACGTTGAATAGAAGTGGTAAAGTGGGCATCCTTGTCTTATTTCAAGTTTTAGAAGAATAGCTTTAAATTTTTCCTCATTGACTAAGATGTTAGCTGTGGGTTTGTCATATATGGCTTTTATGGCATTGAGTTACATTTTTTCTATACCTAAATTGTTGATAGTTTTTATCATGAAAAGGTGTTGAATTTGGTCAAATGCTTTTTCCGCATCTATTAAAATGATCATACGTTTTTTGTCTTTCATTCTGTGAATGGTTAGTGTAGTATATCACATTTATTTATTTGGCTATGTTGAAACATCCTCGAATCCCTTGTATGAATTCCAAGTTGATCATGGTGTATAATCTTTTGAATGTGCTGTTGAATTTGGTTTGCAAGTATTTTGTTGAGGATTTTTACATCTGTGTTCATCAGGGATATTGGCCTGTAGTTTTGGTTTTTTGTTTTGTATTTTTCTGGGTTTTGGTATTAGGATAATGCTAGCCTAATAGAATGAGTTTAGAGATACTCTCTCCTCTTTCATTTTTGGAATAGTTTAAGAAAAATTGATATTAATTCTCTTTTAAATTCTTGGTAGAATTCAGCAGTGAATCCATCAGGTCCTGGACTTTTCTTCAATGGGCAACTTTATTACTGATTCAATTTCCTTACTCATTATTGTTCTGTTTAAAAATTTTCTGTTTCTTTATAATTAAATTTTAGTAGGTTGTATGTATCCAGGAATTAATCCAGTTTTTCTGGAATATCCAATTTGGCGGTATATAATTGTTCATAATGGTCTTATAAACCTTTGTTATATCTATGGTATCAATTGTAATGTTTCCCTTTTCATTAGTGATTTTATTTACTTAAATCTTCTCTTTTTGTCTCAGTTTAGCCAAAGATTTGTCAATTTTTTGTCTTTTTGGAAAACCAAGTCTTCAGTTCATTGATCTTTTGTATTCTTTCCTAGTCACTATTTCATTTATTTCTGCTCTGATCTTTATTATTCCCTTCCCTCTACTAATTTTTGGTTGAGTTCACACTTTTTTTCTAGTTCCTTGAGGAGCTATGTTAGATTATTTATTAGAGATCTTTCTTATTTTTGGTGTGTTTATTGTTATAAACTTTTCTCTTAGAACCACTTTTCCTGTATTTCATAGGTTTTGAATTATGGATTATTTTATTTTATATTTGTAAAATAATTTTATGAATTTTGAACTATTTTATATTGTGTTTCCATTTGCATCTGTCTCAAGACACTTTTTTTAAATTTCCCTTTTAATGTCTTCATTGATCCATTGGTTACTCAGGAGTATGTTATTTAATTTCCATGTATTTGTAAAGATTCCAAAGTTCCTCCTGTTATTGATTTCTAGTTTTATAGCATTGTGGTCATAAAAGATACTTGATTCTCTTACTTTTAAAACCAAAATAACATAATTTTGCCAGCACCTTGATAGATATTTTTCAGCTTACTATGTGCCAGGCACCTATTTCTGCATTATTGTAAGAATTAGGTTATGTTTTATAATGACCCTATTAGATAGATTATATTATTACTCCATCTCATAGGTGAGAAAAACTGAGGCTCAAGCATTAAGTGATGTGGCTAAGATCCAAAGTTAGTAATAGTAAGGTCAGAATTTGAACCCAAGAAGTCAGGTTCCAGAGCCCATAGTTATCAACATACATAACAATTATAATGAAGGTGAAGGGTTGAGTAAAGTACTCAAGTTGGTTGAGCCCCTTCTATGTATCAGGAATTATGGAAAATTAACATTCACAATCTTATTAATAATTTTTACAACAGCTCTGTTTGTTAGGAACCAACATTACTCCATTTTGTAATTATAAATGTTAATCAAATAAGTAATAAAATTAGAAAAGAAGAGCTTCATACATATCTGATAAGGGAGAAAAGCTGAATTTGCCTGCATCTGAACAAGACTAGACGTTCTTTCTGCTTTCATGTCATCTCTATTCTAAAACAAAACCTAACCTTAATAAAGTGGTTGACTAAATTGTCTTTCCTATTTTCTCACTTTCATGATCTTTCTATGATCTTTCTTGAAAGTACAAGAAACTGAAGAACTTTGAGTGAAACAGAACATGCCACCATGTTTATAACATCTTCAAGCAATATTGAAATCATTTTAGAGTCATCTTGTGTTAATTCTTTCTTAGAAATTGAGTGGCATTGTTAGCACTTTGAAAGGCAGCAAATATAGCTGCATATTATATCATAAGAATAGACAATTATAAAAAGAGTCTAAGATGAAGTACCTTTACACGAGCTGTAATTGCAGCTGGTAATTAAACTGAAGTGTTTCATTTTCTCAGTCAGCTCATCAGTGACACCAGAAAATAAACAATTTGAAAGTGAAATCCTTAGGGGCAAACAATAGTAATTAATTGCATTTTCCAAGGGAAAAAGCATTCCTAGAGCCTGTTTATGGTGACCTCTTGAGTAACATACACAGTGATTTACACTGTGAGCAGGAAGGCATGTGGGGTTCAGAACCAGACTTGATTTAAATTGAATATTCATGAAGTCTCCAATATGATTTATACTTCCATTTCCATTGTCAAGTTTATTGTCTCCTAGGTTAAAAATGAAAGCAGATTTATATTCTAAATAATTCACATCACACAATGAGATGATCAGCATCGAAAGACTTTACCGTGGCAGAAACATGTAAAATGAGGCTGCTATTAATTCCTTCCAGCTTGGAATCTCCTCAAGTATCAAGAGCATATTTTTAGAGATACTTGGGAACTGAAATGAATATATATATATATATATATATATATATATATATATATGTGGGTCCACATTTCATAAACTTATTGGATTCAAATCATAACATTCAGGCAGTCTGCTTTGCCATTGTTCATTTGCACAGACGAGAGCTTTGTTTGGGATTTGTATACATCTTTTTGGCTATTCTGATCACATGGAACAAACTGCTATGACTTAAACTCTGATTTATGCTGCTTGCTCTGAGACCTGGCCTAAAGTGGGCTTTATCCTATATCATTTCACTTAATTTAATCAAGAGCTCTAGTACTGATTTTTCTTCTCTTCCATCTTTTTATGGTATAAACATGGCCCTTGGACTCAGAAAGGCATGGGTACAGAGCCCCACTACTTACTAATACCTTGTATTTGTTAGCTTTTACCATGTAACAAAGAACCCTAAAACTTGGTTTAAAACAGTAACAATATATTTAACTAATGATTCTCCAGGAAGGCATTTCTAGCTGGACTCAGCTAGATGGTTCTTCTGGTCTAGGCCAGGCTCACCTGGTCTCAGCTGAGGCTCACTTACACATCTGCAAATAACTGCCAGGTTGGGTGGGCAGTCTGTTCTGTGGAGGCTTCAGCTGGAATAGGTTGCTACTGCTCCATGTGGTCTTCCATTTTCCAGCAGACCATCCCAAGATCTTCCAAATGGGAGTGCAGTAATGATCTCAAGATCAGTAAAAGAGGGTAAATCCAAATATGCAAGCACTTTTCATGTCTCTGCTATTGTTCTGTTGGCCAAATAGGCAAGCCCAGAGACACAGAGTAAAGGGTACTCAAAGTACTAACAAAAAATGAGGACAATGAGAGACATGAAAAGATTAGAGGCCATTACAACAACAATTGACCACATACACATATAAGAAACTACGTACTAGTTTCTTAATCCCTCAGTCCCAATTTCAGCATCATCACATAGGGTTGTTGTAGGGATTAAAATTAACTAATATATGTAAATCAATGGGCAAATTGTCTGGCACATGAGGGGCACTTAATAAATATTGGGCCCTTTTCTCTGTTAGACATTTATGCACACCCATTTATTGGTTATACAAAGTAGGTATTTTAATATGAGAGTAACTTGTAACAAACATGTCATCCCACAGACTTCCAGAATTATTCAGTTATCTGAGTGGTAAGTCTAGTGTCTCCTTCTTCCTTAACAATTTCATGTTAATCTGCTGAAGCTATGCATTAACTTAGAGGATAAAATTCTGCAAAGAAGTATATTCCTAAAATTGTATATTATGCATGTATATTTGCATAATGTATTTCCATAAAAATTAACCTTTACCGAACCATTTATTTAACTCTTATTTTATTTCCTTACAATCTACCAATCAGAGGCAAATCTGTGCTAATAGAGCCTGTACATTGCATTGAAGGGTCACAGGCTAGAAGAGATCATAATGGTTCAAAGTTTTCAAAGTATTGAACACACAGAGGCATTTTAAAGTCAGCCTGACATTATAATCAAATAATCAAAAGAGCTCTTAAATTGAATTCTACTTCGTCCTGATTGTCTTTAAAAGCTGGCTCTGATATTAACGCATGGGTGTTCACATCTTTAATTTGGATTAGGGCCACTGACACAATAGAGTGGATGAGCTTCCGTAATTTTCAACTGCATACATGCTTTATCCCATTGATCTGTGGATAATAAATCATTCTATTGGCTCCGCTAAAGCATTCAAGTACAGTCTGCCTGATTCAAAGCTGGTCAGTAAATGTAACATTTAAGTACCTTGACATTAAGATCATATAAATGAATACTCATTAAAAAAATCCCAGGAGATCCCTGTCCTTGTCATATTTACTGTGTGAAATACACAATTTATGTCACCAAAATGCACTTCTCATATATCTACTATTTTATAGGTCATTAAAATAGTGCAGAGCATAGGAGGATTATTATAATATGCAAAAAGATCTTATATGTATCTCCAGGGTCTTTTATGACTGACAGAACCTCTCTAATCTTTGATGACTTTTTAGCCAAAAAGAAAGAAAACATCCGGTTAACATAGGCTGAGACAAAGAACTATAATTATACTTGACAGTCCTTTGATATTTGGCCATTTTGTGGGGCAGGAAAGGAAAAGAATTTGAAGACTTCATTGGGATCATATGTTAATAGGGGGCAAGGTAAAAAAAAATACTTTTAAATTAATATTCATTGTATCAAAATATTCTGTTTTCTATCATTACAATGAATAACTCAATAACCAATGAATTCCTAATAGAAACATTAACAAGGTAATTACTGTTTTGTGAACATTTAAGAAGCAGAATTTTAGAACATAAACCTATCCATGAATTTGCTGAAATCATATCTTAAAATACTATATGGATACCACAAGTTTTCTGAGGGGTGTCCTATACTGACTGTATTTTTGATAACTCTAGCGACTGTCCCTATAGCAAAAGTCTTTCTCCAAATATGCAGTAATTAAAACAATTCAATTTAAGGGAAAATGTGGGACAATGATGCTTTACAAAGTGTGTACATCTAATCATAGAAGCCGAAGCATATAGGAAAATAAAATGTTTTACAAAATATTTATTTGCTAATTACAAATCATGCCAAAAATCATTCTAGGAGTAAAATTCAAAATTTAAATCTACTTGTGTGGTCAGGATATGATCTTTATTTATTATGTTGTCATGTTTTACTTTATAATCTAAAGTCTGTTTATGTGCTAAATAATTTGCTTAAGTAAAAAGATTATCTTTAGTTATTAAAAAAGTTAAGCATGTAAGGATGCCAAAATTCATGCTTTTGGTTGTATTTGGATAGATTTGGTTGTATTTGGATATCAATTCTCTTTTTACAGGTTATAATCCTGATGACAGTTAAACTGAACTATTTATTGAGCAATTATTTCATTTATAGCCACTGTGCTAGAATGTAGTGATGCAAAGTTGAATAAAAAATAATTCCTGTCCTCAGAGGAGATGGACATACACACAGCAATTGTAATATAGTATTTAAGAACTATAAAAGTGATATGAATTGCGTTACTTGGAACAACTGAGTGAGTGGTTCTTCTGGCATGGGAGGAATAGAAAGAGGCTTCACATAGGAGACATTGGAACTGAGAAGGCAGAAAGATGTATCGGGGGTTCCCAAGGTCACCCACAGATTTAATAATTCACTAAGAAGACTAACTGGATTCAGCGTATAGTTGTGCTTATAATTTATTACAGCAAAAAGATAGAAAACAAAATCAGCAAAGGGAAAGGGTATATGAGGTAAATACCAGAGGAAACTGGGCACAAGCTTCTAAGACTCCTCCCCCAGGGAAGTCACACAGGAGATAATTCTTTCAGTAAGGAGTTGTGACAACAGATGAAATGTTATCTGTTAAGGAAGTTCGTTAGAGATTCAGTGCCCAGAAAATTTACTGGTGCCTGGTCATGTAAACAGTCTCTGCCTAGCACATATCAAAATTGTAGACTCCCAAAAGGAAATCAGGTGTTCCGCATAAACCATACTGTTTGCATAAACAGTTTAGGCATAATGAGCCGGATCTTATCAGGAAATAGTGGGAACTCTCTTGAAATCTAAGTTTCCAGATGCCAGCTAAATGCTAAACTTGCAATCAGGCCTTTCTAAGGATAGTAGTCTCAGGCCTGCTAGGCCAACTCTTTTCTGCACAGGTGAACAGGATCTGTCCAGACAGAGTCAATGGAGAAATTAATTCAGGCTGAGGAAACATCAACAAAAGGCTCAGAGGTATGAAAAATGGTTCAGAGCATTTCATTCAGTGATATGTTTAAGCCCAAATGTTACCCGGACTATTTGGAATGTCAAATCCACACTCCTGAGGCCTCAAATGATTCCATGATCCCTGAACAGGCATCATCTTGTAAAGAGGATTAAAACAGTGGTTGCATAATTCAAAACATTTTCGCCTTTATTATCACTTCATTCATGTAAAGCTGTGTTTTCAGTTTGAAACAGTGGGATATTTGTCTTGGTTCAGTGTTTTATTTTCACAGTGTGCACTGTTTCTGACCATAACACCTTTGAAGTTGTATAGTTCAAAGTTCTCTGTTACAGTGCAATGGAGACTTTAATGTTGTCCTGGGGGAGAGTATGTACTTTTAGAGATGACATTTCAGAACATAGTACATACATAAAAGTGATCAACTTTTTGTCAGTAGTACTTATTGCATTAACTATAAACCATGGGATTGTGCTCTTTTTCCCCAGCCAGATTAAGACATGCTTCAGTGTGTATCAGATCCTATACTTGTACAACCCAAAGCATAATTATCCCTGTATTTCACTAGGAGAAAAATGAAAACTGTTAAGCTTATAAATATTTCACTATAGATTGCTATGTATTAGCTGCTCAGTGTTGAATTCAGCTTCTATGAAATGCTGATAATTCTCTACTTGAGGACAACCTCTGTTTCAATAAATATTATGGCTTGTACTGATTTATGAGTTCCATGCATTCACTGACAGACAAGATGGAATATGTTAGCCTTATTAATGCAATTGGTACAATGTACGCAAAAGAACTAGGCCTCTATTTTAGAGATTTAGCTGGTGAGGTACACTACCACTATAGTATGCATGGGCCTTAGTGGTGTAAAATAAATGCCTTATAAAATATTGTACAAATGATATCTCTGCATTGGTTTAGAAATACATTGGAAAATACATACATTTTGCTTATCTTCCAATTTGTTAATTACTCTTAGGACATTACAAGTGAGTTTTAAAACCAAAAAGAATAAAAACAGACGATTCTTATCTGTTTTTGATTATCTACTTTATTGAAGATAAATTAGGACTGAAAAAAATGGTAAGCTCTATATTAGTTTCCTATTGGTGCTGTAACAAATTACCACAAACTTAGTGGCTTAAAACAACACAAATTTATTATCTTAGTTGTGGAGGTCAACAGCCTCCAAAATGGGCTTTACCGGGCTAAAATCAAGGTATAGGCAGGGCTGTGATCCTTTTTAAAGGCTCTAGAAGAGAATCCATTTCCTTGCCTTTTCCAGCTTCTAGAGGCTGCCTGTATTCCTTGGCATGTGACCATTTCTTCCATCTTCAAAGCCGGCAGCATAGCACCTTCAAATACCTCTCATTCTCTCTCTATAACTTCTGCTTCCATTATCACATCTCCTTCTCTGACTCTGACTTCGTGCCCGCCTCCAACTTATAAGGATCCTGGTGATTACTCTGGGCCCACCCCGATAATCTAGGATTATCTCTCCATCTCAAGATGCTTAATCACATCTTCAAAGTCTTTTTTGCCATGTAACGTGGTATAGTCACAGGTTCCAGAGATTAGGACATGAACATCTTTGGGGTGGGGGCATTATTATGCCTACTATAGCTCCAATAACTTTGTTTTGTGTAATCATAAATACTGCCAGTTATTTGGTATCCATCAATGGTATTCAACTAGACTTTGGCCATGTACATCTATTCATCCATTGAGTATTTATCGAGAACCTAATATGTCAGGTAATGTTCTAGATGCTGAGGAACAGCAATTAACAGCACAAATTCTTTGCTCTCATGGAGCTTAGGTTCTCTAAGGAGAGACATATAAATTAATATTGTAAATGTTCTGAATGTTTGGGGCTATGAAGGAAAATAATGCAGGATTAGATATCAAAGTGCGCTAGTATATGTAGTATATGGGGTGCTATGTTATCACTGAGTGTGGTCAGTGGGTCAGTGATGTCCTTTCTGAAGAAGCCATATAGTAGGTTTATTGGTGTCCTTGAAAAGATCTGTCCAAGTCTTAGCCCCTGGTACCTGTGAATGTGATCTCATGTGGAAGTACAATCGAGCTTCTATATCCACAGGTTCTGCATCCATGCATTCAACCAACTGTGGATCAAAGATATTTGAGAAAAAAATAAAAAACAATTAAAATTACACAAACAAAAACAATACAGTATAAAAGCTATTTATATAACATTTACATTGCATTAGGTATTATAAGTAATCTAGAGATGATTTAAAGTATATGGCAGGACATACATAGGATATGTGCAAATACTGCACCATTTTATATAAGGTATTTCAGCATCCTTGGATTTTGGTATCCATTGGGGGTCCTGCAACCAATCTCCCTCAGATACTAGGGATGACTTTATTGTAGGATCTTTGCAGATATAATTAAGTTAAGGAGATTGAGATGAGATCATCCTGGGTTTAAAGTGAGCTCTAAATCCAATTATTAGTGCCCTAATAAGAGACAGAACAGGAAAAGCCCCAGAGAGACACATAAAGGAAGGCCATGTAACGCATCTATTCATACATCCCAAAAAATGCCAAGGATTGTGAGGAACCATTACAAGCTAGGAGAAAGGCATGGAACGGATTCTTCCTCTGAGCCTCTAGAAGGAACTAATCCTACAGGTACCTTGATTTCAGAATTCTGGCCTCCAGACCTGTGGGAGAATACATTTGTGTTGTTTTAAGCCACTCAGTGTATGGTAATCTGTTGCAGCAGCCCTAGGATACTAATACAGGCAGTGTTTGAGCACAGACCTGTTTGAAATGAGAAAACAAGCCATGAAGATACTCCTCGAAGGAAAAGCAGTATAGGCAGAGACCACAGTAAGGGGGAGACTCTTTGCGGTATCCAAATAACAACAATGGGGGACAGTATGACTGGAACACAGAAAGCAAGGGGGGAGACTGTTTGAAGATGATTTCAGAACTATAGTACAGGCCAGATCTGGTAGGAAGGGCCTTGTGAGCCATGGTAATGATTTTGGATTTTATTCTCTATATACGCTAATAGAATGTGACTTATTAAAATTTAGAGTTCTATATTAAATATTTCATCTTTATTCTTGTACATGACAGTTTTTAACTGCCAAAAGAAAGTAACTGTGACACAACTGAATATTATCACAAAACATGAAGGTTGCATTCTGGTGAGCTCCAGTGTATTTCCAGTAACTTTACCACATTTTTAAATAATGTTGGCCTTGACCTGACTAACAAGATATGTTGTTTCCTCCACTCCCACCACACAACTGCTTATTTCCTTTTGTGTCTACAAATATAAATCCATTGTGTTAGGCTTCTTGCGCAACTATATCCCATATGTTAGTAGTATCGCCGATACACTGATACTCCCACAACATAACCCTGCCCATCAGTGAGAATTGAGGCCAAAGATGGAAGAATGAGAATCTTACACAAAATATAAAAGCCTTACTTGCTCACCAAAGGTGTTAACTAGTAGTAAAATGATGGATTTATGTTCACTTCCCCTGCTGGTCCCTACTAACTCTAACTCGAGAAAGCCATATAGTTTTATCAAAAGGGGGCAGAAGAAATAGACTCAAAACTAGTGAATGGCTTATTAAAACTTACAATATGTGTGCCAATAGTTGCTAGAACTATGTTAGAAATAAAATTGTAATGGGGTAGGATGTTATATTCCTAACGTGATATCTCCATTTTAAGAAATAAAGGTCAAGTCTTAGGACATGAAAGACTAGGTTTTAAAGGCTTTGAAACTGTGTAATTGATAGGATTGTCTCCAGGAAATCAGTAATGCACAGATACATAATCAATGCATGTTTCTTAGGAGATACTTTATTTCTTTTAACATTAGTACCTCCCCCTACTATGTAAAACATAAATATTTCACATTGCATACCCATCAAAGGAAAACTAACCGTAGTCTGTATATGTGTGTATGTGCTTTGTATGCATATATACACAGTGAATCTTACCTTATGTCCCTATGGGCAGGAAAAAGAACAAAAGATGCATATAATATTTCATCTCTGCCCATTTTCCCATGCTCCTTCATTTTGTTTTTCATCTCACATGCAAATTAAAATGTTCTAAATGACAAAAGAAAATTTCAGTTGTGGGAAATTAAGCATAAAATGTGAACTGAATCTTGATTTTAGAATCTTAGTGGTTACTTAAAATACAACATTTCGTACCGCTTTCAAGGGAGCACCTGCTAAATTCATTTGATTTCAATGTAGAAATCTCTGTAATTTGAGTAGATAAGGGTAATCTAGAAAGAAGAACATGAGCAGAGGAATGGTCAAAGTTTCTTGGAATAAACAAGTTGGAAATATGCTTACAGAAAACACTGCTTTAATAAGGGTTATTTTAATTCAGAAGAAATCTATCCATGGCCCATGAAATTATCATCAGAGAAGTGGTTGCCACGAAGTGGTGCAGTGACCAGGCTTGGCATCAGAAGGCCTGAATTCTAGTTCTCACTTCCTTATTAGTAAGATGACTGACCACATGCCAGTCACTTAACTTCACTCTAATTCAGGTTTTTTGTAATATGTAAACTGAGCTGTGTGAAAATTTAAAAAACAAAACACATGTCATATTTTAGGCTGCATAAAATGTGGAAAATGTTTTATTTTTAAATATCAGCAATGTCATCGCTAAGACATATCTGGATCTCTACAAGGGTACAAGGGATTTGTGTGCAATTTAGCGATATAGATGGCATATTCAGACTACATATACCACTATGCTCCTTATTTTGAATGTGAAAGGATTAGCCATAGTTATAAATTCCATCACTGATGAAAATTAAATATCTTCAAGGAAAATACAAATCAGTCTTTCCAATTATGCTTTTATATTTCAGTCTGCTTTATCTTTGATTTGATATAGTTATGATTTTTATCCTATGTCCAGAAATACAAAAACGTAAGATCTAAAGATGTTTCTTGGCCGGGCGCGGTGGCTCATGCCTGTAATCCTAGCACTCTGGGAGGCCGAGGCGGGAGGATCACTCGAGCTCAGGGGTTCGAGAACAGCCTGAGCAAGAGCAAGACCCCGTCTCTACTATAAAAAAATAGAAAGAAATTAGCTGGACAACTAAAAATATACATATAAAAATATTGGCCGGGCATGGTGGCGCATGCCTGTAGTCCCAGCTACTCGGGAGACTGAGGCAGGAGGATCGCTTGAGCCCAGGAGTCTGAGGTTGCTCTGAGTTAGACTGACGCCATGGCACTCTAGCCTGGGCAACAGAGCCAGACTCTGTCTCAAAAAAAAAAAAAAAAAATTAAAGATGTTTCTTGATTACTTCCCCATGCTTTTTCATTTTGTTTTGATTTAATATACAAATAAAAATGTTTTAGAGAAAATATTTCCAAATTTGTATATTTCGAAGTTTTATTCTGCAAATATGACCCATTCTACTCATTCTTTTTAAATGCTACATATTTTATTAAAATAATTTTATATAATGAAAAGAAAAGCAAGAAGTGCTGTTGATTAGTAGATACGTTCTCCAATAGAATCATTTAACTCTTTATAGATGATCAAAGGTATATTTCACTGAAAAGTGTGAAACTTAAAAAGGCACAAATTTTCAGATGGTGGCCAACTCTCCTAGAAAAATGTACACATCCTGGGTAGGTTTGTAGGAGAATGAACACTTGTTATCACATACATAAATAAAAACTGTTGACTCAACCTAGAAACTTATAAGATCTGTGTAGAATAATTTTCCTCCCCTTTGGTTTATCTCCAGTTTGTTTTCTGTCATAAATATTCATTGAAACTAATATATGCTACTGATTCCTTCCTAATCTTCTGAGGCTAAAGCTAAATTTACTATGTTCTTAGTGGAAAAAGAAAATCAGAAGTCACCACATATGTGAATTCAAGCTTTCTCTTTCTTCCTTTTCCAAAATAGAGCAAAAATTTATTTTATATTTCATTCCAAAAAGGATAACCCTTTTGAGACATGTGCAGACCTATTTATCTCATAGGGATTTCAAATAGTAATTCATAGGACGCAGGTGACAAGGACTTTATATAAATAGAAAGCTAAAACTACTAAGTAGTTACATTTTTTGTAACTACTTATGTATTTAATATTATTTTGGGTTTGATGCTTTAGCCGTATTTTTTCAAAGGGAAACCATAAAGTTTGATGGAATTTTGATGGAATGCAGACTGAACCACTATCAAGAGAGCTGTGTTCTGGTCTGGACTCCACCACTGACTTATTGTGTATCTCTAGGTTTCATGTTTTTAAAATAAAAACAGCAAAGCTTGCTCTAATCAACCTCACAGGGATAACAGCAAGAAAAAAATGAAGTAAGCTACTGGAAAAGCTTTTATTTTTAAGAAGAAATGTAATTTGCTGTTTTTTGCTAAATTATGAAATTTTCCCTTAGGTTTTGACATTTTAAACTTAAAATGTAAATGAATATTGCTAGTTTGCCTTGAGGCCTGTCTGTGATACTGGAAACCTGAAGAATAATCCTAGTTTAACAAACTGTATATTCTTCTAAGATGTATTACAAGGCAGGAACTCTTTTAGGTGCTAGAATACCTGGTGACCAAGACAAACCAGTTGTCCTGGAATTTTTTATTAATATTTTATGAAGTAGACAGACCCTATACAATCAAACAAACAAACATTTTGTCAGGTGTAGATAAGTACTATAGAGAAAAGTAAAGCCAACTAATTGAATAGAAAATGTTGGGGAAGTGGGGACACATTCTTACAGAGTGGTAAGAGAAGACCTGTCTGAGATGATGACATATGAGCTGAGATCTGAATGTTGAGAATAACTGAGCCATCCAAAGGACTTAGAGATAAACATTCCAGGCAAAGGGAACAAAAGGGCATGAGGCTCCTGAAGCCTAAAGGAGCTTGGCAAGATGGAGGAACTTGAGGCTTACTGGGCTAGACAGAAGTGAAGACGGAAGAGAGCACTGATCAGGTTGAAGAAGCTGCCAGGGGCTGGATGAGATAAGGTCATGCAAACTGTGACAGGATTTTGTATTTTTATTCTCAGTACAAAGGAAAGTCATTGGGGAAAAATGCACATTGTTAAAACAAATATCCTCAATATGACAGAATTGGGGTGGGGAGTATCTCTTCAGAATATTATTCAGAAAACTTACCCCAAATCCTTTACAGATTTCTCTTCCTCTCCTAAGTTTCGTGCTCTTGGTTGGCTAAAACCCTAATCTTTCTGGATCTCTCTCAATAAGAGTAAAGCTGCTACACTGCCTTTCTTTTTAACTTCTTCTTCTGTGACATTCAGTGGCCCCTGCCCTCAGCCCTCCTTGCTGAGTACAGTCCCTTCGGAATATACTTTTTCTTCTCTACCCCTCTTCCTCCAGTAGGGGTCATCAGACTCTTCAAAAAAGAAAATTCTGGTGAGTAAAATTCTTTCTTTTTTTTTTTTTTTTTTTCTGAGACAGAGTCTCGGTCTGTTACCTGGGCTAGAGTGAGTGCCGTGGCGTTAGCCTAGCTCACAGCAACTTCAAACTCCTGGGCTCAAGCAATCCTCCTGCCTCAGCCTCCCGAGTAGCTGGGACTACAGGCATGCACCACCATGCCCGGCTAATTTTTTCTATATATTTTTAGTTGTCCAGCTAATTTCTTTCCATTTTTAGTAGAGATGGGGGTCTCGCTCTTGCTCAGACTGGTCTCGAACTCCTGAGCTCAAACGATCCGCCCGCCTAGGCCTCCCAGAGTGCTAGAGAATTCTTCCTTTTTGCCCACTATCTCTCTACTTAAATGTTTGCAATCATCTGTCAAGGGGGCAACAATATTTATTTGTATATCTAGGAGCACTTCCTATTCATGGCCTTATGGCTTCCTCCTTTAGATTTCTCTCAAGGACCTCCGGAGATGCTTCTAGGTCAGGCATAGCCATGTGTTTCAAAATTTGGTCTATCAGTTGTACGACCCAGGACAAAAGGAACTGTCTGTGCCAAATCTTCTAATTAGGGCTTAATAAACAACCCTCCAAAGCCTCTCCAAGGAGTAAGAAGATGTGATTACTGGGTGAAAGGCATCATGGTACAAGGCTGCCACAAGCCAGGTGCTACAGACCATCCTCTCCTCAGCTGGAGTCTGTAAGGCCTGAGGAGGGCGGCGAATGTGGAAGGCAGGGCAAGAATACAGTTGCCTTCCAGAGGAAGTTCATTTTGTCACTACTCATGGGGGCAGTGCTGGTTGGGGTTCTCTGGCTTCAAGTAGCTGAGGCCCAGATGCATCCCTGCAGGGTTTACAGTCGGCCCTTCAGCCTCTTCCTCTTTTTCAGTCTGGAGCAGCTTCACAGAAGCTGAGAACGCAGCCCATGTTCTTCTGTTAAATGAAGTCTAAGATTGTTCAATAATATTTGGCTATTAATTGCTCCCCCAGCAACTTAATCTGGAACTTCTAGTCTTCCAAACTCGGTGTTATGTGCCATCCTGGATAGACCTTCCTGAGAGTTCTTCCTACTCCTTAAATGTAGATCAGGAAATTTCTCCATCTTTTCTCTGAGGTGAGGTTAGGAACTTGACATCTGAATCCAAAAATCTGTCTACTTTGCCATTTTCTTCTCTAAGTCCATAAGAAAATGTGCTACCAAGACTGTAGTTGTATTAGTTTCTTGTGGGGAAAGGGGGAAAATTGCCTAAACAAAAATCCTGAAGACTCTTCTTTCACATAGGTAGTCTCAGTACTTCTAACTTTAAAATCATTTTGACCCATATTTTTTATCTCTTTGGTTGTACTTTCAAAACCTCCAGCGCTTCTGTTTGATTTAATATCATGCCCCTTCATATCTTAAGTCCATGAGCTAAGTTCAGTAATGACGAAAATATATAAATAATTCAGCTTCTTATCCAAGTTATGACTGAATACCTTTGGTGCACAGTCCTCAGAATGTAGCCCCAAATATCACCTGTTTATATAGGACTGCCTCTAAAAAGGCTGTTAATGCACCCACAAAAGCAAGAAGTAATAACTCCATTTCCAGAAGGCCAATGAAATAACGTAGATTCCTAGAAAAGATTCTACAGAGGGTTTTAACTGGTTAATCATAATGAAATTATTTTTTAATAATCCTTTCTTAGACGTGTGTTGGTTTCTCAAAATTTTCCTGTTCAAGGCAGTCACCAAAATTTCATGCCTTTTCTCTCGTCCATACCTCTTTTAGTTCACTGCCTTGATCTCTGTGCGGTGACACTCATTCATGCCTTGATCTGCACATAGGTCACCCCCTGACATGCGTAAACCCATGGGAGCCATTGGTCCTTTTCTGTTCTAATTGCTTTTCCTGTGGACTCTATCTCCTTTTCCCTTCCCCA